>NC_134480.1:19920680-20125680 GCF_964194025.1 Convolutriloba macropyga
CTTCCGAAAATCGAATTGATGAAAACTTACTCAAATATGATAAATGTGGTTGAAGGAGTTGCTGTAAATAATCATTACTTAAAAATTATAAAAACTATTTTGTGCTTTTTCTGTAATTATATACTAGCAACTGCTTGAGTCAAAATAGAAGCGAGAAATCGAATTGCGTCGTTTAAAGACAAGGCAATAAAAATTCCACACAAGGGATAATTCTGCAAAACAATGGAAACAAAATTTTTTGCATTTAAAAAACACAAATAGCAATTTTTCTACTACTAACCTACCAGTTGATCAATTTTGTTTAAGGAACAAAGCCCTTCAATTATGCAACTGAATAAATAACCGTTAGCCAAGAATATGAAAACTATTCCACAGGGCAAACTGTGAAAAACTTTTTATTTGCTAAATGCTTAGCACCATAACACCAAACTTCATTAAAAATTTCAGAATTTCCAAACATCTGTTGTGACTTGTTTGCAAATGGGTGCTTTCTATGTTTTTTCTTTATTTACTACACTTTTGGCGATCTGTACTAAAATTCTTCTATAGTGAATGGTATATCACTTGCGCTTGGTTGAAAACATTCGTGGAATATTTGAAAACGAATGATGGAAAACGCTCACATATAAATGAGCAATAAGTAAGTTGAAAGTAGGCTGAATTGTAGCAATTTGTGCTGCAACTTTTCCACTTACTGCTCTCATTGCGAAAAAAACATTAAAACATTAAAAAGGCACCCCGGTTAAGTTGAGGTTTTATTTGGTTTCAACTTAAAGTTCGTCCCAGTTCGTCCTATTCGATGTATAAACTGCTTTTGTAAGTTGAAGCGCTTCTCACATTAGGTGTAATTTAGCGAACTTAACGTGTGAGCCACATGGTTTCTAATTAGACTTCTTAGTTACCTCTGCAAACTCTTAAATCAAACTTTCTACATTTTTGCAACAAAATATGCAAACTCAATTTAAACGTCTGTGACTCCTGAAAATGTAGAAACAACAATTTTTCGGTCAGTGCCTACGATTTACGCTGTATGTATTAATTTTAATTTTCAGCAAATAAGCATTACCATTACGGCGTTGAATATCAAAGATCAATTGGACAGGAACACAATACAGTACTGAAAATAAGATCAGCATTGCGCTCAATCAAAGTACAATGACTAAGGTGCAGATAGGGACTTCTCTTCCAAACCCTCAACAAAATCAAAAACCAACTGAGCATCTGGCAACACAGCTAGAGCCAAAGCACCAAAATGCAATAGCCTTCTAATAATACCCAAAACGTTGTCATCTAATACTGACGTCAAGGAACTCCTTCAAGTGACTGAAATGCAGCTGATCAATTCTTTCGGGTTAGGTACAAAAGAATTAGTTTTGTGGGACACCGAGTACAGCAACCCGAGTGGCCGGTAATCTCCCAATCTCGCAGATAGATTCAGTTTGCAAGTTAGACAACAAAAACTAACTGTCAAGGGTATAAATACGGAGGAAGTCCTTGACACTAAGTTTGGCAAACTGACTGGGAAACCAATCAAAAATCAGAACTTTGCATCATTTACCATCAACCCTTTCGTTAAACAACATCTGAGTGTTGGCTCAGATATATGAAGCGACCGGCCATACGACATAGTTACCCACAATTAGCCATCACTGATCCTGAGACTAATTCTTAAAAAGACATTGATATAGTACTCGAACAGGATGTCTATCATCCCATCTGCAAGTTAGAAGACTTCCCTGTAGATGAGAAAAGTTCACCCATCGCCGTACGCTTGCCAATATGTTGGGCTTTGAGTGCGCATATACCGTCAATTACGTCTTTAATCTCAACGTGCTTCAAGGCCAATGTAGAACATGACAACGAGTTATGAAGTATAGTAACGTCATGGTACGACATTGAAAATTTCAGGGCATACAAACAGGTTGGCACACAATCAGCAACAGATGCAAGGGCTCGTACCGAACACAGACGTCATCAATTACATTAAATTTGGCGTCAACAAAGGAGTCACTATAGAAGAAAGCGTATCTCTGGCTACATCTCTTGAAGGCTGACGATGCCTGTTCCATCGTTATTACCGTTTGATAAGTTTCGTTTTAATCAAAGGTATTTGCTCACGGGTGCATAAATTTTCCGATTTTAACCGAAACAAGCCGTTAACCGAAACCTCGATGATAGCATTACTAACACTGCTAAACTTGACAAAAGCGGGCGTCATCTCCAGTACTTGGTGCAAAAAGAGTCCTTTGAAAACGAAAGACAGGATCTTCTTGAACAAAAATCTGTTTGAGCAACCGAATCACTTCACATTTGCCGTTCCTTAGTTCATTTGGACTAATCTTTTTCTCTGGTGGCATGAAGCTCCTAATAGAGGTTGGGTTTAACGTAAAGTAACCCATCTTGTTAGATGCACGTCAACCGTACTCAAAATTGTTCCTTGAACACACCCATGTATACCATTACCATCAGTGTGTCGTAAACCTAAGATCAATTGTGCAGGAACACTAAACAGTACTGAATCAAAGACCGTCATTGCGCTCTATCAAAACATGTCTGACTTAACTAAAGAGAGACTTGCTTACCAGTCTCCTCTCTTCGTCAACACTGGCGCTGACTGCTGTTGGCCATTTAATGTAACTGATCGCCGCACTAAGGATTAAGGTAGAGATTCCTTTTCACTTATCTTACCAATCGCGCTGTCCATGTTAACATGGGTACATCCATGGACACCAAATCTTGTCTGATGGAATGTGGAAACTCTTTGTCAAGTAGAGGTACACCTGCAATGATTTGGTTGGACAACTGAAATAACTTTATTGGAGCGACAAAGGAACTCGGAGAAAGTATCAAAAAATGAAAAATTGTCAACATTACATCGGAGTTTGCAATCAAGTGTATAAAGTGGAGGCTCAATGCACACACCGTACCACATCAGGTGGTACGGTGGTTTGGGATAAGTTGGTGTTCAGCTTCAAGTGCGTGGTGTGTACTCTCCTTGGCATGCGTTCTCTCATGAACGAGGTGTTGCACACAACTTTTTGTCTCGTTGAGCATGCTCTCAATTCGCGTCCGCCAATGTCCGTAGGTGTTGATTCGTGCGATCAGAAAAATTTTACGCCCAATCATTTTCTGTTGAGAAAACATTTTACTGGTGACCCGTCACTTGTTGTCAGATTTGGCCAAAGGAGTATTTAAGTATGCAGTAATTTATTAACCAATCAGATTTGAGTATTTCTATGCGTCGTTTGAAATTTAAAAAATACGTTCCAATATACGTAGAAAAGTAAAAAAAAGTTCGTTTAACCTTATTTTACGTAAATATAACCACGATATGCACCGATTAAGGTGTTTTTCGACTGAACATATAGATTTTGTAAAAAAAACATAAAAGAAGGCCTTTTTAAAAGGTGTTAACTAAATTAATAGGTTTTCTAAACGTCAGTTGACCGAACACGAGTTGATAACATCGAAAAAAGTCCTCCCATCTAAGATCCCTTGTTTTTTGACGTTAAGGGTTATGTGGCTTAGATTATTAAAGTTATTTTACGCAATTTTGATGATGTATTGCTGCTAGAACAATAAGATGCATTCGCGTTCGGCTTACTGATTGTTTTGGATACTATCGGAGTTTACATACGCTGCATGTAATAATTTCAATATTTGGCTATCAGAATATATCGATGTGAAAAACGACAACAAAGAATAAAAATTGACAAATAAATTAAACGCTAACATAGTTCTGAAACATTTCTAAATGGTGCAGTAAGATAAAGTGTGTAGTGAAACAGATTTTAAAATTTTACCTAGTTCAATCAGGGCGCCAGTTGAAAAGATATGGTAGCAATTGATTGATACCTATTGCTTTACAAGAAAAGTTTCCCTAAGAACTGGTTTATTTTGTAATGTCCTTTTTATAATAATCAGAAGTGTTTGAACAACGGGTTGTGAATTAAATTTTAAAAAATATCAAATAAAAATATTTTAGATAACTTGTTTTGCGCATTGATAGTAAGGCATACCCAAAAATTATGAACAGTCGAGTGCAATAACCTGATAAATTTTTGTCAAATCTTTTTTCCGGATCCGGAAATATGGAAAATTATCTTTTTATAAATAAAACCAAATTGTTTCGAAAATTGCTACTAAATTTTTTGGAACTTTTCTTTGAAGGTTTTTCAATAAATTTGGCGGTTTTTTCTGTTTTTCAAGAAAAGCGTTTTTCAGGAGCATGTGTCTATGGTCATGGGATAAACAAAAAAACATCGAATGGTCTTCTGTCTGTGCTAATAACTTTCATGACCTTTTTCGTAAGAAATTTGGCCGAGAGGTGGAAATGCTGATAAGCAGGGTCGTATCCTTGCGTGCAAACGCACCTCTTATCGAGCGTCCTGGGTTATTTCGAGGCTTACTAAATAGTAAAGCTATGTTTAGAGTTAAGGTCAATAGTGCCCAATATAAACAACCACGATATAATGTCGTCGAGCAAAAAATCTATTTCGAAAACCTACCATTTCAGTGGACAAATTTGCTAGAAATTTTCTATTGCAGCTATACAGACAGTTTTTTTCCAAATTAGTGACATTTTTCCTCAGATATTTAGTCTGAACGCGGAAGAAACTGACATGATCAGAATCTGACCATAGCAAAAATTCAGACTTGGAAATATTATGATCCAGCTCTGTTTTACAATGTTATTAAGATCCAGGAGGTCAACAGACCTGTCAAAGTGACGTCTGAAACTTACCACAATGATTGCGTTGGCCACTGTTTGTGAATGCCATTGAGAGGTAAGCACCATGACCATATAGCAGCTGATAGATCTCAACAAGAACAGAGTAAATGGTAAACTCCACTATTGTAGTCAATCAGTAACAATTCAATTTAGCTGATGTAATTTAGCACCTGACCAAGGCAGCTCCAAAAAGGGTACATGCACAAAACTGCTCAAAATTCAAAGAACAACATTGACAATCTTGGCTAATTGAGCACTAAATGACTGATTTATTGCCAATCTTAAACTTAATGGACATTCGTAAAACATCTAAACTTAAAAAATAGTTCTTATAAAAAATGGTTATTTTAGAGTATTCCAGAGAAAAAATGTCGGTTATTAGGAGCGAAATAGCAGTACCGATTTAGACAATTTGAACTGCTCTTCAATGCCGGCTGTTTTCTTTTGTGCGAAATTATCGAAATCAAAATTGACAATATAAAGCCGCCGAAATCGTATTGTTTGTGAGAGGCATTGTTTGACATTTTATTAGGTGTTCTCAAGCCAATATTTTTCCAATAAAATCTGGGAAAGTCCAGAAGGAAAAATCATCTATAACTCGCAATAAAATCGCACGATATTTTTGTAAATGTAAACACGCGATGGAAAACAAATTTGATGTGAAAAGATTAAACGCGTCCAGCTTTGGAAACAAGAAACACTATTATTAAGCTTTCATTACAACTGTTTTGGTGCTTGGCGCGACTGTGGAAAAAATACGAAAAAAAACAACCTTTTAAATTCCCCAGAGCTGTGCAGCTGGTTCGTTTGTGCATACTAAATCATTGCGCGCAATTGTGTGTGTATGTAAATTATACCAGCTTATCGCAAATGATACAAAAAGACAAAGAAAAACAAAAGGCTTGACCTCATCAATATTAGAGCTTGAATTGGGGCATTTAATCAAAGTAGGTCATTGTACGATGAAAACTATTTTTTTAAACAATTGCGTAACAGCTTTTGATATCTGCCACAATTCAAAAACAAAATTACATTTAATGTTTAGCTAACTATGTCATCAAAACTGTTTTACTCATCTTAGAGTTGCATAAAAAACTGATATAAAAGGAGTTTGTCCGGAAAAGTGATGAAATTTAAAGTGCAGCTGGAAACGTCTACACTTTCTCAAACATTCATACAAACATCATCATGAAACATAACCGACACCATGAAATTGTCTCTACACATCATGAAATTGCCTCCTCAAAACAGTTTTGGTGGATTGCATTCTCAGAGACTGGTAAGGCGTAAGGCTCAAAAACAACTTAATGCCCTCCGAGCGTTTCCTGTTTATCCCGTTTCAGAGGAAGAAAAGTTAGTTGGGCCAGGCGAAAAATCGGTCAAGCGAAAAAAGTGTCTAGTAAATGTGTCACGCAAAAAAAATCCCAACAAATTTTCTATAGGATATAAAACCCCAAGGAAATGAACCTCCACGGAAATAAACCATCATTTTAAATTTGAATTTAGCTCGTGATAATTTGTTGAATTGTGGTAGATAGATAGAGGCATGGCCAAACGCGCTAAAAACGCAACTTGTTAAAAGTCAATCAGGGGTTTATTTCCGTAGCGATTTATTTCCTATTCAAAATTAAAATCTTTTTTCTCCGCGTGGTTCTCTTTGCGAAACCGCAAAAAAGACCACAGAATTAATATAATAGCTACTAACTTCGCTTGAGAGCAATTAAACAGCGCTTTAGTTGTAACAAGTACATTCTTGATGTAAGAAAGATACCATAATCACTTATTCGAAATAAAAAGAACCATTTTTTGGTGTAATAATCATTGAGTATAACATGAAAAAAAATTTATGCCAATGACCCGAGTTGTGCCCCAGAGCGACAAATAAAACTTTTATCTAAAAAAACGCAAATCGCTGTATGCCGTTCAAAATCAGCAACTGTACCAGCCTAGTCGTTTCCATAATATATGCTCGCGTGTGTCTTCACATTTAGAGGAATTTTCAGAGCATACGAACTGTTTTTGTGCAAATACTTTTTTACAAACATAGTGGGGTTTTCTGATAAATAAGACCGACAAAGTCCAGTTGGGGCATAACTTGCCGATATTAAATACATGGTCCAGCACACTATAAATGTCCACCCATTGTTTTTTTTCCCTCAAACATTAATTGCATTTTTAGGGTCCACGGGCGCGCTAATTTATTCTGCTGAAAATTTGACTGAATAGTAGCGATTTCTAAAAGATTAAGCGCTGTCCTTTTTAGATGACTTGAGACTTTTTTCGTGCTAATTGGCCAAGTCTTGGATGATCCCAAAACAAAACCAAACGACTTTAGTTAAATTTAAGCATTGAAATCAAGCACATTTATGCTACTAAAAAATTGTCGCAACAGTTTATCACAAATTACTTGTCTTTCTACTGTATCGCATACTTATCGAGGTGCAAAATGTCTGTCCTTTTGTCCTAACTTTTGTCCTAACTTTCAGATATTTTTAATTTATTTCTAAAATTATGGCCATTAATTTTAACCTTTTTGGATACCCTTGCATCGAAACATTGTAGACTGAAATAAATTACACCTTTTCTTCAAAATATTCTAAATTCTAACAACTAAATACATTATTAATTAAGCTAGAGCGTAGAAGGAGAAAAAAGAAACAGTTCTAAGGTAAAAAGTAAGGCAGATTTGTTAATCTGTTATCCACTTACTGTTGCTATAGCAACAATCTACGTCAGAGTAGATGTTGCTACAGTTCAAGTCATAGTCAAGTCACAAAAGGAAAAGGTTACTAAAACGGCAACACAAAAAGCACTCATTTACAGCCACCGGTTTTTTCCATTACTCAGCAAACTATTGCAGATTAAATTGATTTGAGCAGTAAATATCATAAAACTCTGTCTTGTAATCTTAAAATTTTTGAGCAGTAAATTTTTACTGTATCTTGTGTCTACAAATTTTTTGAGCAAAAATTCAAATTTCTTTTGCGTCCTGCTTCTAATATTTCAACTCGTGAGTACATAGAGCGGAACCCCAATTGTTGAAATTGTAAACTTCTGAGTACACGATTCTCCGACATAAATCTTTGCTTTCAATTTGATTCCTAGTCAGATTGAACATGTATACATAAATATATCATGTATGGTGTGAAATTTAATCAAGCCAGATAAACTTGAGGTTGAAATTAAACCTAACAAATAGTTATAGAATTCAACTGTAAAAATATAACAAAGATAGAGTTTCAAAAGAGCATTGCAAAAACATATCCAATCAGATTTGGAACCGCTAAAACAAACTAGGCGGTGCAAAGCTTTCCCTGTCATAATTGGAAAAGCACCCATTTTAATAATTTGTTGCCTTTGAAAAGTTGTTTTTGAAAAATACGAGTGTTGAAATTTCTTGGAAATTTGAAATTTTTGGGAAGGGAAAACAAATTGAGGGTCTCTTCGAAATTCGCCAGACAACTTTTTGCTTTAACGCGTGAATGATGCGTCTTTATTTCGCTTCTATGTGTCAAAAAAAACATGTCAAAATGAAATTTAAGTTTTTTACTTCGCTTCTTAAGTGCCTCCGAACGAATTCGAGGCAACCACCAAGAACTACCAAACATTTTGCTATTCAATTTTGTGCGGCATCTGATCAAAACCCAAGGTTCATTTCAAAACGAAAATTTTTGGTACTAAAAAACTAGGAGTAGATATTACAAATTATACACATTTCTTCATAAAAATAACCACCTGACCGAATTATTCGTTTTTGCCAGGCTACATGCCTTGTCAACACACCAGAATATTCACTTGGCGGATTCAGCGGAAAATGCAGGAACAAAATTTTGCAGTTTTGTTTGCAAATACTCTACTTCCTTTATTTTATTGATAGCTTGATTTTTCGCTGTACAAATTCGCTCTCTAAAGGAGTTTGGTAGTCACAAAAAATGAAACGATTGAAAAACATTATTGCAAAGGCACCGGTAGTTTATTGTTGAATTAGAATAATTTTGTCAAGTCTGGATAATCGTATGTTGTCCTCTTCGCAGTGTTTGAAGGATTTAGAGAGCATCAACCGTCGGCATCTCTCTAATGTTACCTTCGGAGAAAAAAATGTGAGCAACTCAACTATTTGTAAAAGCAAGATAAACAACTTGAATATTTCTACTTTGAAACAAAATAACTGTCCACTATTAATTTCTGTTAAATATCTCCTGATGGTCAACTGAATTTTATCCTAAAAGACCAGTGGGAATGTATCCCTTTCTTTTAAATTAGAATTTTTTTCTTGGCTTAGGACTGGAAAATGTCCAGATTCTTCAGATTCTTCTCTCTTGAAGAGATGTTGCTAACCTTCTATTCTCACAGTTCAATGTCTACAGCGCAAACTAAGTCGAATTTTACCGTCTCTTCCTTCTATAAGTGCAGTTTATTGCAATTATATACGCATGAGAGAACCCGTTCAATTTTCATACTAAACTATTGAATGACTCCTTTCAAATTGAGGAGCCAAGACAATTGAATAGTTTGCTTTAATATTGCTGAGAGAAGATGAGTGCTGGTACTTTGTTTTCAAAACGAAATAGATGTGAAGTTCAAACTCAGGACTGTTTTGTTACTTTGAATGTTTCTTTCAATTGTGCAACTTGCAAATTATTTTGTAGAAAAATATTTAGATCAGACGTTGGCGATTCCGTCCTACTACTCTTATAAATGAACAACTGAATATTTAACTGGTACCAGCCTCCACCCTCGTCCCAAAGCACACGCGCACGTACCCACACCACTGCCACAAAGAAACACACAAACACGCACACAGAAAATTATTCACAAATTTCCGACTAGTCCTATTTGATAAATTCCTTTTCCCCGGATTGAACAACAATTTTAATGATTGACTTCACAGATTGATTCAGTATTCTTCAATACCATTTATTGTTCTTCTCAATTATGTTGATTCGTTGCCCAAAGTTGATTATGAAATTATTATTACATCGCTACAATCGTTCTAAGAAAGTTTCATTTTAATTATTTCAGAAATTGAGATAAGGTTTTATATTCCGGATGACAAAATTTATGGACCGCTGGATGTGAACAAAAAAGAAAAATCAAATTTGTAGATTTTCTACAGCAGTTATAAAGAATTGCACACATGACCCAGTTAAACAAGTAGATCAATTTCACGTCAAAGTTTTCAACACCTGTTTACAAACACTTCCATTTGAGAAAAATGGTTGTTCAATCTATTTGCTCTGATTTTTATAAAGTTATACCTAAGAATTTCGTGAGATGAACTAAACTTGAAAACATTCTACAAAAATCTCCAAAACAAATTTAGGCATAAAAACGGAAAATGAACTATAGCAGTTCAATTTTTCAAGAGAATTTTGGCAGTCGGTTTCAATTCTCGACAATGTAGATCGGTGATAGAAATCCAAGAGTATGGGTAATATGATCATAACCAAACTTCAGATAATTTCTTAAACTAAGAACTGACGAAAGGTTGCCGTGGTGACTATCGTGGAAGTCAGAAGAATTCGGGAATAATTAGCCCTTTCAAGTAGTCAAATGGCCAATTAATATTGAGCATCGATAAATTTTAAGACAGTCACAAAATATATTAATCTTCAGATCCAATAAAACTCAATTCTTGAAGTTTTTAAAATGGTCTAAAGTTAGCTTACTATAATTTGCTTTAATTCTTTACACATAATAATCCGACAAAATTTTCTATGTGAGAAGATTCGCCGGAAAATCTTACGATAACGATACTCTTCATTTATCTACAATAATGTTTTCTGTTTTTCACTAAAAGACTACCATTGAAGGAGCTAGCAGTCTATTTTAATTAACAACAATACTAGCTATAAAAATATGTAATAAGATTATTATTAGTAACAATTAATTTATTAGCAATAGTTTTTTTTAGTAATAAGATGTTTACTAGACTATTCTATTGCTACTGACTGCTTTAAGAAAATAATTATCACCAGAGCATTAAATTTCGGTCCATACTCATCAAAGAATTAACACAACAAATTTAAATAAGTCTTTATGGCCCTCAAAATTGCTAATTAGTTTTGAAGATCGCAGTTATAGTCGCAAGAGATCACAAAAATAAACAATGTATCGAGTCATAATAACAAAGAAACGCCGGCGTTTTTATTTGATTATTTGGAAAACTAAATTATGAAGAACTCTGAAGTATAAGTTTATAAGTATAAGTGACTTTATCAGAGTCACGAATCCCGCTTTAAACACGCAACTTACAAGTTTCAAAATTCTTCAATGTATATAAAAATTTGATATTCTAGAATCTGGCACTGTGGAGTTAGGGCATCCTGGTACTTGCACGTGCATGCTTCAATTATGAGGAAAATCAAAGCATTGCTAATGTTTATGTACATGGTTGCGGAGGGGAATCTTGTTCATGTGTTTTCGCGTACAGTTCTCAGTTGATAACGGAATCTGCGTAATAAGACAAGATAATTTTACGGATGTGTTGATAGAACAATCCATAGATCTGACTATGCAAATATGTGAACATAATTCAGCCAATATCTCATTCACTCATAACTCAATGGTCATGAACTATACAGCAAACCTTGTAAACCTTATTGGGAAATATTTATTCTCTTCAATCGCCCACCTCATCTTGTCCCATTGCATATTGCATACTCCCTGCCCCCCCCCCCCCCCGTTGGAGTTAAGAACCTCTTGGAAATCTGTTAATCTAAATTTAAGCGCGTCCACTCTAAGAGAGCTGATTATCAAAAAATAATGTTTTTCGGTGTATGTGTGTGTTTCGGGAGGTGGGGGGGGGGGGGGGGTAGAATATATCCCAGACACAATTTGCATAGTTTCTTTTCTTTGAGTAACAGTTGTTACGTCATCTGTGAGTCTAAAGCGTTTGCAGTCCATTCTGGGTGAGCAGTTGCAATTCTGTTCACAATGTCATTCACCTGTGAGCACACCTGTCTAATCTGTTGGTCCCACAGCTGTGTTTGGCTGCTTGTTTCGAAGTGAACAAACCTAGCCAACTGGTCTATTGAACCCTCCATTCTGCCCTGAAATCGACAAAGTCTCAATCAAAAAATTTGTCATTTCACAGAAGAGTTGAACGAGGAGGCTCGTTAATGTGCGTTCGCACATGATGTTCCCACCCGAGCTTATCAACATTTTTTACTTAATTGTCAACCAAATGACGATATAACAAAAATAGATATTTCAGTTTAAAACAATCGTTACACAATCTAACCACTAATTGAATTACATAATGCCACGCCTCATTACTGCGCCAACAAAATCTGCCGTTAAAGAGACTACGAGAAAAAAGCAACAAAATTAGCAAAAACAAAAATTTCACGGCAAAAACTGAAAATCAAAAATTAAAAGCACCGAGTAACAACGTCAAAATGCAGTCAGATAAAAACTTAACGACACAAATTTACTTTTTCCTAACTATACAGCAGATGGAAATTTTTCTTAATGAGACTAGGTTACAAGTCGATAGAGAACGAATAATGAGGCGAAATTCAAAATTTAACCAATATTTTTTAAACCAAAAAATTTCAAAAGTCTTAAAAAGCATTAGCTTTTAACTAAACAAACCTTGACAAATTACTAAAAAGTTATTACGAAACCAAAAGGACCTGTCTTTGGTAAGAATAAGCCATAGAAACGGACTAAAGATGCAGAAAAACTAGAAAAAAATACAATTTACAAATACACAAATTATTGATACCATTAAAATCATTAGCTATTAATGACACTTATGTACTTTTAAATTAATTGTTTTTCTACTATTTCAGCTAGGATTTATACAGAGACATTTACTAAGTTTACCTACGCCACAAATGAAAACCATTGGGATCGGTTATTACGCGATTGTGTTGAAAGAAGAGAAAAAGAAACACAAAACTGACCACTCAGAAAACGTTTATAAAAACGCATATTGTATAACAAACAAAACGTCAGTGAAAAATCATATAAGTAGAAATGTTTTTTTGAAATACAAAAAATTGGACGGGACCTCTCAATGATGAAAAAAGTCACAAGTTGACGAAAAGAACAACAAAAACTGAAAACTTCGAAAAAAAAATTGAAAATGTACATCATAAACATTAAGACTATTCGCTATAAACCGAGTGCTTCGGGTAACATCATTCCTTCAATCTTCAATTACAAGCTTATGCGACCGGCCAACAATTTACGGCTACCTACAGAACAAAAAAACAGGAAAAAACAGCAAATTCAAGAAAAAAATTGATCAAGAGAAGTGTCGAAGACACTATGAAAACTCGTAGTATCAACGCCACAAAATTCAACAGCTTTCAACGGAAGCCAGTAAATACGCTAAATTGATGGTGCGACAAGATTGTTTGCCGTTCATATTTCATCAATAAACCAATACCACAAGTCATTGACCATGAAAACAACAACAAATACAGGCAGAAATTAAAAAAATCAGAAAAGTGCCTGAAGAAATTATCGAAGCAATTTAAATAATAAGCTCAACTCTGAAAACTTTAGCTACCATCCATTGAACGTCTTCGCTAAACCAACGGAAACTACCAGTATTAGGATAATGTGATAAGATTTCAAAAGGAACCAAAAATAAGAAAAAGTAACCAAAAATTTTAAAAATTATGAAAACCAGTGGCATTGAAGTCTTAAAACTATTAGATAGAAGATTAAACCGCAAGCCATATTAATTTTGTATGCAGTAGAAAAGAAAGGGGTCCTCTCAATACTGAGACTGACTAACAAGTCACGAAAAAAGTTTATTATTTATTAATGTTAAAAAAAATTTGGTGAAATTATATTTAAGCAAATTTAACAGCCATTAAATTCAATAGAAGTTAATTTTAACCTTTAAACTCAACGGAAGTAAAAAAAAACTCCGATATGCCCCGATTGGAGGTTAAGGATATTTGTCTTGCATAGTTAATTAATAAAGCATCACAATAAGTCTTATGACTATGAAAACAACAAAAACATGCAAAAACCAAAAATTCAGTAGGAAAATATAAGAAGAAAGTGTCAGAGCCATTTAAAACATAAGCTTTTCTCTGAAAACCTCATCTGTGATCCCCTGAAAATCATTTCTAAGCCATTGGGAGCTATCAATATTTGGATAATGTGATAAGAGTTCAAAAGTAACCAATAATACGAAAATATCCAAATATCTAAAAAAAATTGAAATCTTGCCATTGAAGTCATAGAACCAATTGTTAGAAAACCGCTAACCAGTTCAATTTTGGTTGCGGTAGAAAAGAAGGAGTCCTGTCACTACTGAGACTAATTAACAGTTCACGAAAAAAAAGCTTAAGATTCGTTAATGTTCATCAAAATTTTTTGAAAAATTATTTTCAAAGTCTTGACAGCCATTAAAATCAATAGCTTTCAACGAAAAAAAATAACCCGTTGTGAGGACAATGACGTTTGTTATTCTTAGGTAATCAATAAGACATCACAATAAGTCTTACGACTATGAAAACAACAAAAACAGGAAAAAAAAACCAAAAAAGTGTCGAAGCCATTTAAGCCATAAGCTTTTCTCTGAAAACTTTATCAGCGATCCACTGAACGTATTTTCTAAGTCTATGGGAGCTATCAATATTTGGATAAAGTGACACGACTTCAAAAGCAACCAATAATACAAAAATAACTAAAAAAAATTTTTAAAAAATTGAGCTCTTGTGTCATTGAAGTCATATATCCAATAGTTAGTAGATAAAACCAATAACCAGATAAAATTTGATTGCAGTAGGAAGGAATAGGGTCCTGTCATTACTGAGACTGACTTAAAGTTCACGAAAATAAGTTTATGATTAGTTAATGTTCAAAAAAAATTTTCGAAAAATTACTCTTAAGGTCTTAACAGCCAATAGCTGTCCACTCAAAGCACTAGATATGTTCACTTAATGCTCATTAGGGAACATATTGCACCTTTAGTTTATGAGTTCATGTCCTAGGACTCCAAAAACATTAGTAAATCCCCAAAAGAAAAATCAAATTTTCATTTAAAATTACGAAAACTCAGTGTCGAAGCCAAAAAAAACATGAGCAATTCCTTGAAAACAATTTTTTTGTTCATTGGGCTTTATTTGACTGTAAATGAGGTTTTTCGTTAACGGAACCTCGATATAAAAAGTGACTAGTCTCTAGGTGACTTGAAAAACAAAAAAAAGTTTTCTAAAAAAGAGCCCTCAAACAGAATTCGATTTTTTTAATAGTGAACTTCCCTATGAGACCAGAATTAGTCTTTTCAACGCCTTCAGTCTATTAGGAACACACAATTGGTTCAATTTGTGGCATGAAATGTAAATAATAAATCCTTTTTTTTATAGAAAATATCTTTATTTGAAGAAAAATTACACTAAATGTGAACAAAATCATGCCAAATATCCCGTGTTCACACAAAACTTCAATGCTCGATAACTCCTCGAAAAAACAAAAAAACGAAATTCAAAAATATCTTTTTAATTTGAATTCTACGCTGGAACAGCGTTTGAATGATACCACTCACATTTCTCTACGATGAATATATTGATCGGCCAAAATTGACTGAACAAAAAAAAACCCATTTGAGTATATAGCTCCTACCCCCACAAGTAGGTCGGAACAAAAATCTAATTTGCTATTCAGAATCCTGCAGCCTTAACGTGCATACGCAACATCTGCATGTAACTTTTTGTGCCTTTAAATGAGTTAATGTCGGACATGATAGACTGATCAGCTGGAGCTTGACTCAAATTACGCAAAACTTGAAATCGTATCGAGATTTGATTAAAAACAATACCACATGGTTGATGTCGCTCTTTAATAACTTGGCTTAACTTCGGAGTTGGGTAACGTCTGGGTGGCGTTAATAACCACTTGGCAATATTCATGATTTTATCACCACAGCCGTGCCTTATTTTGCTACATAAACATTGATGGACTCTGAACACAAATTTGACAAGGTGTTATACATCGCCTGCTCTGTGCGACTGATTAAGCTGAATGGCTATGTCTAATAGCATTTAAATCTCCATTTACCATAAATGTATGTTGTTGTAGCTGACCATAAATCAGTTTGAGATCAGAACTAGTTCAAGGCATCAATTCAAAAACAGTCGAATTATTATTATTGCATCTCATAATTATTATTTTTTTTTAAAACATGTAAATTACTCAGACTATAACCCTAAGGTTAGATATCTACATGCTCTAAAATGTTAAATAAATTAATCAGCATTGTTATTAATATAGTAATCTTCAAATTGTGGCTGTTCGTTTTTATAGGTAAAAATAGGATTTGAAGGCTCCTATTTGTCTATTAACGGGTACTTTCCTGTGTTGATCGAGCAAAAACTCGGTTAAAACATTTTTAAAGCAAGTTTTACTGTTAAAAGTTCTTATTGAAGAGGGCAATTTGTTCCATTTTTGAACGCTTTTCAAGATTAAAGATTTGTTATTCCACTTCGTTTTCGTTTTCTTTTTTATAATAATTTGATTTGTTCTGTTGTTCTGTCTGGCGTTATGGCGACTAGTAAACATTTTAAAATTTTCGGATGTTTCCCATTGTTTTATATCTGTTTGTAGCTTCATTAGGCTAACTTTTGAGATAAACAATTCGGCTGGTAGGATACGATCCTTAATGAGAAGATCAATGGAGTGGTCAAATTTTTGACGAAAATAACAAACTTTTATTCCCCAGTTAATTTGCCTGTTTATGCGGTTTATGTTTTTCACTGTAAGAGTTTGGAGGAATACTCCACTGAAAGAAAGATGAGAGAGTACAACTGACTTGAAAACATCAATTCTTACTTTCAAAGGTATTTGATTTCTTACAAGATACAAAGAACGAATTGCATTAGCCATTTTGCTTGAAACTGAATTCAGGTGATTTTCAAAGGTTAAGTTTGAATCAATTTGTACTCCCAGATAACGACATGCATGAGCTGGCTTGATAACTTCGCCTTTAAAAGAAATTTCTGGATCCGAATTAGTATGATCTGTAAAGAATAACATCTCTGTTTTATCGGCATTTAATGTGAGTTGATTCTCTGTCAGGTATTTGTCTGTTTGTTCTAATATTTTTTCAATTTTTTGGGGAATATTTTCATTACGTTCGAATTTGCATATAATACTAGTGTCATCAGCAAATTGAACAACATTATTTTCACCTTCCAGCTTTTCAGAAAAATTGTTGACATATAACAGAAAAATAAGAGGTCCTAACACAGTTCCTTGTGGAACACCATGATTAATAGTTAATTTATCTGATAAGTCAATACCCAGTTTTACGCATTGTGTTCGATTTTCGAGAAAAGATTTGAGAAGTAAAATTGTTGATTGAGAGAGGTTGAAATTTTCAGCTTTCTTGAGAAAGATTTCATGTGAAATTGAATTGAAAGCTTTTGCAAGATCTAAGAACACAGCACCTGTATCGTTATCTTGCATATTTCCTATTATTTTTTCAAAAAAAGTAAAGAACAGCATCAGTAGACGACTTTCGAGATTGGAAACCGAATTGTTTTTTGTTCAAGAGCGCAAATTTTTCAAGATATTCTAATAACTGATTAAGTAAAAGCCTTTCAAAAACTTTTGCAAAAGTTGGTGTTACAGAAATTGGACGATAATTCGTTAAAACAGAAACATCTCCTTTTTTGAAAATTGGTGTGATGTGTGCATCCTTAAGAATTGTTGGAAAAACTTTCTCTTGAATACAATCGTTAAATATAATCTGAAGATGTGTCCCAATAGCATATTTTCCGGATTTCAATGCCCAAGCATTGATGTATCCCGGCCCTGGTGCTTTGTTGTTGTCTAGATTGTCAATAACTTTATAGATTTCCCTCAAAGTAAAAGGTCTAAAATTAAACTCTTGAAAAGTTCGCTCTATTTTTTCGACGTTCAATGGAACAATCTGCCCTCTGTAGATGCCCATTTCGCTGAAAAATCTGTTAAAAGCGTTACATATTGATTTTTTATCTTTCGTTTTTTTACCATTCTCATCAATTTCAGTGATGTTTGGACTGTTATTTTTCTTTCCAATTTTTTTCTTAATGAATTTCCATTTCTCTTTTGTGGTTTCAATTTTCTTAAAAAAATCCTCTGAAAATTGATTTTGTGCTTCTTTTAACTTTCGGTTTACAAGGTTGCGATATTTTTTAAATGACGCAAAAGATTCAGCACTTTGTGTCAGTTTGTACTCATTGAAGTAACGATGTTTCTCAGAAACTAAATGTTTAATTTCTTTTGTCATCCAAGGTTTTTCTGAAGTAGTCTTTTATATTAGAAATTAATTTCTTCTCTGTTGGTGCATTTTTCTCGAGTATTGTCAGAAAAATTTTGTTAAACTCTGCAAACATTTCATCGCAGTTTCTTTGTTGATAAACTGTTCTCCAATCTGCAAGAGCCAGATCTCGACAAATTTTTTGTATCTCGTTTTTAAAAAAATTTTGTTTTCTAACAACAAAAGTTTGCTCTGAAAAAATATTACATTATGATCAATATCGAAAGGAGGTAAGCAGACTTTCCAACTAGTGATTTGCTTATTAGACGAGAAACAGTGATCTATCAAACTTTTTTATTGTTGCTTATGCGTGTAGGAATATCAATGTTAGATAACTGTAATCCTAGTCCCGCCGCAAAATTCTGAAGGCTTTTCTGCCCATTTACGCTCAACATATCAATGTTATAATCACCAAATAAGAGAATATTATCTGTAGCTGAGAACGCATTAGAAACCTCTGCACTTAATTCGTCTAAAAAGAAGTCACCCAGGCTTTGATGTGGACAATATGAGATGTTAATGAGACATTTTTCTGATAAAGAGTTGCCTAGCTCCAGCCACAAAGTTTCAAAAAATTTCGGATCAGCTAACTCAAATTCTCTTCTGCGTTTAAAATTTATTTTCTTAGGAATCCATATTCCTACACCCCCACCCTTAGCTGCTCCTGTTTGATGTGACCGATTTTTATGCAAAAAAATTGGGCTCAGCGCTGAGGTTTATATTCCAGCTTTGATCTTCGCTCATCCAAGTTTCAGTTACTATAACAAAAGTTTCCGAATCTAGCTGCTGGAGCAAGTTTGATATATCTTGATACTTATTCTGTATGCTACGAGCGTTGAAAAGTAGAAATTTTATGCCAGTTTGAGCGCCAAAAATAGCATCATCCAAAGAAGAAAGTTTTAAGTCATAGGGTCCAGGATTTTTTTCTATGTCACCACAGAGAAGCAAAAAATTTCTGTTAGGAAAACGTGAAACACTACGAACAGCCGCAATGAATAATAAAATCAGCATTCTCTGGAAATAAATCAGCACATTTTCTAAATTATCATGTTTCTTATTTATTTGAGTTAAGTAACGTTGCTTAATGTATACCTGGTCTTTCATATTTCCCATAATTATAGTAGATTAGAAGCAAGTTGACAGTCAATTGTAATTGAATTATCAACTGAAGGTCAAAATGGTCGACTGCGTTGGCATAAAACAGGCGCTAACTAAACAACAGTTGTAAAAATTCTTCCAATCAATATATGAATAAACCGGAAGACGTTGAACTTTTATGAAAACGTAAATCATAAGTTGAAATCATATCAAGCAGCTTGCAAGAAATTATCTGATATAGCGTCATAGACATGAAATCTCAAAAGAGCTATGAAGAGATTGAAACAAAAAAAAGGTTTCTAACTAATTGTCTCTTGCTTGCTTGTATGTGGAGCCGCCCTCCCATAACATTTAATTGGAGTGAGTAAAACCTAATTGAATTTAAATTACCCCATCAAAGTTTGACAAGCTTACTTTGAGAGATAAAAAATCATTTTGAGAGTAAGGCGCAAAAGAGCAAACGATTAGTCACGCCATGAACCAAAATCTCTTCTCTAATGAGCGTGAAAAATGATGGCAGGAATACAATTTGGTTAAACAATTGCAAGATAGAAAGACCAAGACGCGGATTTGAAAAGAGCGTGACATCAAATGACGAAACAAAAGAGTCGACATCACGAAATTTAAAAAAACAGCACAAGTCATGAACTACAATTCGCAGAATTTTCATTGACTAAAAAAAACTAGAGCTTGAATGGACTATGACTGGATTGCAAAACTATTAAGAAAAGAATTCCATCAAAAAAATTGGGAAAAAAGTAAAATCGAAGCAAAAATGCCGCATGTGAACAAAAAATCAGTAGCGAGAAAGCGATTTTTTTCAAACACTGCTTTATCACTTTACATAAAAATTAGAATGAAAACATTTCACGCCGCAGAGCTACTCGCTTTTTCGCTCCACTCCTTGTTTCGGCTTGATCAAAATCATCACTCCAAATTGACTTCAAAAATCGTGAAAATGTGTGAACAAATATTAAAATAATTGGAAAAAATTCTGGAAACAACTCAAAGATGTCTTTGCCAAAAAACAGCTATTTGAATAACTAGTTTCTGACGGTTGTGTAAGCATCAAAGAAAATGAAATACTTTCTTAGTTGAAATAATACAAGATAATCAAATACAAAAATTCCATTAAAAGAAAAGCTTCCAGATTTTGCAGTGAAAACGTTCAAAACTATTTTTTATCTCCTGACTTATGTCAAGTAAACCATCTGCAAGACTTGAAAAACTTTGTTGGCCAGTAATGATAGTTAAACTCAGAAAAGGACAAAACATTCCACAATTGCAAATTTTAACAAAATCCTGCTAAAATTCAACACATTAAAAACTTTAAAACCATTTCATTGTCTCAAGATACTAAACAGTATCCCTGTTTCAAACCTGAAATAGTTTCACTGGCTCATAAAGATCCATACGCTTGGAACAAAAATTTTCCAAAATTTGAAAAGTTTAAATTTTATTAATTTAAAACTAAAAGTTTTAGAGTTTTTAAATATTACTAAAACTGAAGTAAAAAAAACTGTTGATCACAATCCCATTAACTCTAGAAACTATGCAGCAGCTTATTATCAAACTTTGGTCCCAGGGCCTCTGTTGCCGGAAAAAATTCGAAAACATGAAAAAATTGCAAATACTTTTTTAAAAATTGATTAAATTCGTAATATTAAAATCTCCAAGAACACTCCATTTCATCTATAAACTATGCAGTAACATATTATCAAACCCTAGAGGAAGTTCTTAGGCCCTTGAGACTAGAGCAACCTAAAAAATGACAAAAAATTTCAAAATACTTCAAAAAATTGCAAGTTTTAAAGAAAAATTGCTAAAACTTGATATTAAAAATTTGAAAATTAATCCATGACCAACAAAAATTTTCCAATAACTTATTATCACACCCTAGCAGAGGCTTTTTTGACCCTTGACGCTCAAAAAATCTGAATAATGACTATGAATGTTAAAAAGTTGGAAAAAAAATGGCAAAAAATATCAAAAATATGCAAAAATTTGTGATGTCAAAATATTGCAAGACATTCCATTTAATCTAAAAATTATTCAGAAACTTATTTGCAAACCCTAGAGGAGGTTATTTGGCTCTTAAGGCTGAAAAATCTAAAAAAACGACAAAAAAATTGAAAAAAAGCAAGTTTTATCAAAAAATTGCTAAAATTTGTCACATCAAAAAGTTGAAAAACTATTCCGTTACCATTAAAATTATGTCAGTAACTTATTATCAAACCGCATATGATGTTTTCTGGCCCCTGGGTCTGGAAAGACCTCCATAAGGAAAAAAATGTCAAAATTTGAAAAAATTGCACGTTTTGTCAAAAAAAAAATGCTAAAATTCGTGATGGTAAAATGTTGAAACCATTAAATTACCACTAGAAACTACTCAGTAATCTGTTTATAAAACCTAAAGGAGGTTCCTTGACACATAGGGCTGATAAAAATCAAAAAAAAAAATTTCAAAAAGCTTGAAAAAAAATTGCAAAATAGTATAAATTTGCGTTTTTAGCAAGCGGTTGTTCGTCAGTAGCTAGCCGCGGGAGGGGGGGGGGGGGGGGGTGCACCCGGGGCTGATTTGGGGGGGGGGCAACACTGGGGTGGGGGGGGCAACAACAAGGTGGGGGGGTGAGGTCAATAGGGGGGGCAACAGTGAGGGTGTCTTCAACCTCTAAGAACCGCCCTTCACACCTAAGTATAAGTATGAGTCTCAAAAACAGTTTGAGCTGAAACAGAGCTTAAAGGCTCTAAGAGCACTTAATGCCCGCTGGGCGCTACCTGTTTATCCCGTTTTTGAGGACGAAAAGTCAAAAGCGTCAGACGAAAAATCGGTCAGGCGAAAAATCGCATAAAAAAAGACCGACAGGACTAATATAATTGCTACAAACTTCGTTTGAGAGCAATTAAACATTAATTCATGCAAAAGAGACAACTTCACTGCTTACATAAAAAAGTACATTCCAAACATAAACCTCTCTCTAATTTTTGAATAAAGCGGAAAAACCATAAGAAATCATAAAAAAACACTTCAAGTTTTCCTCAAACTTCAAAAGACATCAAAGGTTAGTACAAAATACCGAGTACTTAATTTGTTACAGAGCTTGAATTTATTTTGAAAACAATAAAACATAAAAATGGGCCAAAAATTACTAAAATATCCTTCAAACCGGAGATTTAGTTGAAACTCCTTCAAACTATCGTAAAGCTCATATTAATTGCAAAACCCAACGAAACCATGTCAAAACAGTAAAATGATAACTTTAGTTCATATTAACTTTTTAGACAACACATGAAAAACTACCGATAATAGCTCCGCTCAGCTTTCGCAAAAATAAAAACAAAATACAGTCAACAAATTGCCAGAAAATGACCACTGCTGACCCAATTGACGAATCTGGGTTAAAACAGAAGAAAAGAAAAACATACCCGGCAGATTGCCGGAAAATAGCCGCCGTTGATTCTAATAAGCATGATTGGGATTGAAAGAATAGAAGATATTGAAAAAAAATATTTTTGTACAAAAACATTTTTTAAGTCCGATTTATTTTGATGGCATTTTGTAGTTGAACATAACGTACTTCTGTTTCCTAGAGAGAGGGTACAGGGGCTACTATCAATACCAATAAGCATTAGAGATGGTAACTAAGACTTATAGGAACGACGTTCAAATAGCGGGCATCTAAAATTGGGCTTTATGGGTTTATCCCTTTTCTATTTCTGACTTCAATTTTTTATACTGACTCTGTTCATTTTGAATTGCTTTGCTGAGCAACTGATGTTCAAAATCACTTTTAGCAGAATGAGAGAATAGAGAAACTAGCCTAGAGAAGTCAACAAGATATCACGCAAAATGTTGAAAAAGCGGCAAAATGAGGTAAAGCAAAACATTTTTTTATTCGACGAAGTAAAAAAAGGAGCGCTATAATAGCCGGCTGAGAAGATGAGGGCGGCTATTAAAAACAAAACATAGCCAGCAGATTGCCGGAAAATAGCCGCCGTTGATGCGCTAAACGCACATCGGGATTGAAATAGAAAAAAAAAGGATAGAAATTGACAAAAAATTTTTCCTAAATTTGTTCTATTTCAGCGTGGAGTTTTAGTTACATTTTAAACTTATACTTACTTCAGCCTCTATACTGAAGGGTATTAAGCTTAATACCAATATCAGCTAGTAATCGCTCTAATGAACTTTGGTAACCTAATGCGCTATGACTTAATGACCGGGCTTTATCGGTTTATCCCGTTTCTTTTGATTTTGCTCTTTCGACATTGACCGCATTCACAATACGTAATTCAATGCGTGAAAGAATTCAGAATCTATTCGGTTTAAACAGTGAGTGAGGTAAGTCAAAAGTCAAACGCGACAATTAAAATCGAAGCAAAAATGCCGCATGTGAACAAAAAATCAGTAGCGAGAAAGCGATTTTTTTCAAACATTGCTTTATCACTTTACATAAAAATTAGAATGAAAACATTTCACGCCGCAGAGCTACTCGCTTTTTCGCTCCACTCCTTGTTTCGGCTTGATCAAAATCATCACTCCAAATTGACTTCAAAAATCGTAAAAATGTGTGAACAAATATTAAAATAATTGGAAAAAATTCTGGAAACAACTCAAAGATGTCTTTGCCAAAAAACAGCTCTTTGAATAACTAGTTTCTGACGGTTGTGTAAGCATCAAAGAAAATGAAATACTTTCTTAGTTGAAATAATACAAGATAATCAAATACAAAAATTCCATTAAAAGAAAAGCTTCCAGATTTTGCAGTGAAAACGTTCAAAACTATTTTTTATCTCCTGACTTATGTCAAGTAAACCATCTGCAAGACTTGAAAAACTTTGTTGGCCAGTAATGATAGTTAAACTCAGAAAAGGACAAAAACATTCCACAATTGCAAATTTTAACAAAATCCTGCTAAAATTCAACACATTAAAAACTTTAAAACCATTTCATTGTCTCAAGATACTAAACAGTATCCCTGTTTCAAACCTGAAATAGTTTCACTGGCTCATAAAGATCCATACGCTTGGAACAAAAATTTTCCAAAATTTGAAAAGTTTAAATTTTATTTATTTAAAACTAAAAGTTTTAGAGTTTTTAAATATTACTAAAACTGAAGTAAAAAAAACTGTTGATCACAATCCCATTAACTCTAGAAACTATGCAGCAGCTTATTATCAAACTTTGGTCCCAGGGCCTCTGTTGCCGGAAAAAATTCGAAAACATGAAAAAATTGCAAATACTTTTTTAAAAATTGATTAAATTCGTAATATTGAAATCTCCAAGAACACTCCATTTCATCTATAAACTATGCAGTAACATATTATCAAACCCTAGAGGAAGTTCTTAGGCCCTTGAGACTAGAGCAACCTAAAAAATGACAAAAAATTTCAAAATACTTCAAAAAATTGCAAGTTTTAAAGAAAAATTGCTAAAACTTGTTGATATTAAAAATTTGAAAATTAATCCATGACCAACAAAAATTTTCCAATAACTTATTATCACACCCTAGCAGAGGCTTTTTTGACCCTTGACGCTCAAAAAATCTGAATAATGACTATGAATGTTAAAAAGTTGGAAAAAAAATGGCAAAAAATATCAAAAATATGCAAAAATTTGTGATGTCAAAATATTGCAAGACATTCCATTTAATCTAAAAATTATTCAGAAACTTATTTGCAAACCCTAGAGGAGGTTATTTGGCTCTTAAGGCTGAAAAATCTAAAAAACGACAAAAAAATTGAAAAAAAGCAAGTTTTATCAAAAAATTGCTAAAATTTGTCACATCAAAAAGTTGAAAAACTATTCCGTTACCATTAAAATTATGTCAGTAACTTATTATCAAACCGCATATGATGTTTTCTGGCCCCTGGGTCTGGAAAGACCTCCATAAGGAAAAAAATGTCAAAATTTGAAAAAATTGCACGTTTTGTCAAAAAAAAAATGCTAAAATTCGTGATGGTAAAATGTTGAAACCATTAAATTACCACTAGAAACTACTCAGTAATCTGTTTATAAAACCTAAAGGAGGTTCCTTGACACATAGGGCTGATAAAAATCAAAAAAAAAAATTTCAAAAAGCTTGAAAAAAAATTGCAAAATAGTATAAATTTGCGTTTTTAGCAAGCGGTTGTTCGTCAGTAGCTAGCCGCGGGAGGGGGGGGGGTGCACCCGGGGCTGATTTGGGGGGGGGGGGGGGCAACACTGGGGTGGGGGGGCAACAACAAGGTGGGGGGGTGAGGTCAATAGGGGGGGCAACAGTGAGGGTGTCTTCAACCTCTTAGAACCGCCCTTCACACCTAAGTATAAGTATGAGTCTCAAAAACAGTTTGAGCTGAAACAGAGCTTAAAGGCTCTAAGAGCACTTAATGCCCGCTGGGCGCTACCTGTTTATCCCGTTTTTGAGGACGAAAAGTCAAAAGCGTCAGACGAAAAATCGGTCAGGCGAAAAATCGCATAAAAAAAGACCGACAGGACTAATATAATTGCTACAAACTTCGTTTGAGAGCAATTAAACATTAATTCATGCAAAAGAGACAACTTCACTGCTTACATAAAAAAGTACATTCCAAACATAAACCTCTCTCTAATTTTTGAATAAAGCGGAAAAACCATAAGAAATCATAAAAAAACACTTCAAGTTTTCCTCAAACTTCAAAAGACATCAAAGGTTAGTACAAAATACCGAGTACTTAATTTGTTACAGAGCTTGAATTTATTTTGAAAACAATAAAACATAAAAATGGGCCAAAAATTACTAAAATATCCTTCAAACCGGAGATTTAGTTGAAACTCCTTCAAACTATCGTAAAGCTCATATTAATTGCAAAACCCAACGAAACCATGTCAAAACAGTAAAATGATAACTTTAGTTCATATTAACTTTTTAGACAACACATGAAAAACTACCGATAATAGCTCCGCTCAGCTTTCGCAAAAATAAAAACAAAATACAGTCAACAAATTGCCAGAAAATGACCACTGCTGACCCAATTGACGAATCTGGTTAAAACAGAAGAAAAGAAAAACATACCCGGCAGATTGCCGGAAAATAGCCGCCGTTGATTCTAATAAGCATGATTGGGATTGAAAGAATAGAAGATATTGAAAAAAAATATTTTTGTACAAAAACATTTTTTAAGTCCGATTTATTTTGATGGCATTTCGTAGTTGAACATAACGTACTTCTGTTTCCTAGAGAGAGGGTACAGGGGCTACTATCAATACCAATAAGCATTAGAGATGGTAACTAAGACTTATAGGAACGACGTTCAAATAGCGGGCATCTAAAATTGGGCTTTATGGGTTTATCCCTTTTCTATTTCTGACTTCAATTTTTTATACTGACTCTGTTCATTTTGAATTGCTTTGCTGAGCAACGGATGTTCAAAATCACTTTTAGCAGAATGAGAGAATAGAGAAACTAGCCTAGAGAAGTCAACAAGATATCACGCAAAATGTTGAAAAAGCGGCAAAATGAGGTAAAGCAAAACATTTTTTTATTCGACGAAGTAAAAAAAGGAGCGCTATAATAGCCGGCTGAGAAGATGAGGGCGGCTATTAAAAACAAAACATAGCCAGCAGATTGCCGGAAAATAGCCGCCGTTGATGCGCTAAACGCACATCGGGATTGAAATAGAAAAAAAGGATAGAAATTGACAAAAAATTTTTCCTAAATTTGTTCTATTTCAGCGTGGAGTTTTAGTTACATTTTAAACTTATACTTACTTCAGCCTCTATACTGAAGGGTATTAAGCTTAATACCAATATCAGCTAGTAATCGCTCTAATGAACTTTGGTAACCTAATGCGCTATGACTTAATGACCGGGCTTTATCGGTTTATCCCGTTTCTTTTGATTTTGCTCTTTCGACATTGACCGCATTCACAATACGTAATTCAATGCGTGAAAGAATTCAGAATCTATTCGGTTTAAACAGTGAGTGAGGTAAGTCAAAAGTCAAACGCGACAATTGTGACTTAAGTAAAACGAAAACTTGATCAAAAGGTAACGCGAATTGAAAAAAGGAGAGAATCTAAATAATAGCCATTTGAGAGGCTGAAGGCGGCTATTAAAAACAAACAACTTGATAAAGCCGCACGTGAACCAAAAAAAAATCGCTCGCTTAATCAAAAATTTTTTTACCCATACGTTTCTCGCTGGATTTTAATATTTTAATAGAAGGCATTAACAAAATATTCTCTCTCTCTCTCTCTCTCTCTCTCTCTCTCTCTCTCTCTCTCTCCCTCTCCCTCTCCCTCCCTCCCTCTCTCTCTCTCTCACTCTCTCTCTCTCTCTCTCTCTCTCTCTCTCTCTCTCTCTCTCTCTGTTCTTGGCTTCTCAAAATTTGTCACTGAAACGACTTTTTTGAACTTAATTTACTCCCTGACTTCCGGTTTTCTTGCTCAGAAAACCATAACGACTCTTCGAGTAGTAAAAACGACAGCAACCCAAAACAATTCAAATTCTTTGAATTGTGACAAAACAGGAGAACCCCGAACTACAAATCGAAATTTTGTATTGACTAACCAAAACACTTCAACTATAAAGTACTAGGACTGGACTGGGAAAACCACTAGGTCTGGACTAGGAAACACCGCGAAAAAAAGGTAGTGAAAATAGAAGTCAAATTCCCACGCGTAAACAAGGAAACCCCTATCCAGAAATTGGGTCGCGCAGTGTTTTCTCATACTAACTTCCTTTTCATTAGAACATTCAGTGACTAACAAATTACGAGAAAAATTTCTTTCGATAAACAGCCCACCCGTTGTTCATTCAACTGCAACTTAAATTCTAGCAACCGAATCAATTCCTCAGCAACTCCAGCAACCACAGCAAAATAGCCACCAATGAAGACGCCCTTACTGACATCGGAAGACAAAGCCGGCAGATTGCGGGTTACAAATTGACAGCCTTTTTTCTATTCCGGTGTGCTTAAAAATTAAGAGTATAAAAATTCACAAAGCAAGACCCCCTTCAATTTTAAATCCAATTTTCACAACTCCAACTTTAATTGGCTCCTTACAGCAATAAGTTTTTCAAAAGTAGAAAGAAAAAATGTTAAAATCACAATCTTTTACATTATGCAGAACCTTATTTATTTTCTGAAACTTGAGAAAGCCACAAAAAACGAAGCTGTAACGTAAAGAAGCTAACAATTAGCCTCTTCAGACCTCTAAAATTGTTTCATCGTGAGTTAATTCTCTCAGGTTCTACCATTTTATCTTGGGTCTCCCAACAAACAGTCGAACCAGTCAGTCACCCTAGAAACAAAAATGGGGAACACGTCTGACAGTTAAACGCGAATAAAGACTTGAATAAAAACCACGGACGGTTACCACTTACTATACATTAAGTACTATTAAAGCGTTATCTACATGGGTAATGCTTGAATGAAAAAAAGTGAGTTTCTAGAAAAAGAAGCCAAACTTAAGCCACGAACAACGCGTTTAATTTTAACAGTGTCTTTGACTAGTCAACTGCCCAGATATCTTTTAAATAACTTATTCTTCCCCTTCATTAGAACATTAATTAACTAATCAAATAAGGAGAAAAATTTTCTTTCGATAAAGAGCTCACCCATGGATCATTCAACTGCAACGTGATTTCTAGCAATTCTAGCAACCGCATCAAAATAGCCACCAAGGACGCCCTTACCGACATTGGCTGACAAAGCCGGCAGATTGCCAGTAAATAGCCACAGTTAACACCTTGACGCCAATCGGGATTGAAAGAGAAAGAAGAGTTACAAATTGAGAGCCTTCTTTCTAAGTGACAAAAACGATTCTATTCTGGTGTGCAGTGCAGTTGCAGTTACATGACTATACAGCTGCACTAATTGCTGCTTCCAAACTGAACGCTATTAATTTGAATACTTATTGCCAGGTAGCAACCGGCTCTGATAAACTATACATTTTTAATCCACTTAAAAATGTGTTAATGAACATACTTAATGAGCCGCCTTTAACGGTTTATCCGGTTTCTTTTGATTTTGCCCATCTGACCTTGACAGTATTCACTAAATTCACTACACTTAATTTGTTTGAATGAAATCTAAACCCAATTCAGATGAAACAGTGAGTGAGGCAAGTGAAAAATCACGAGTAAAAATTGTGACTTTTGTAAATAAAAACGTGATCTAAAGATAAAAACGAAATGAGTAACATAGTAGGACCAGCATTTAATTGAAATCCACAGATTCAAGTGGAAAACTTGACAATTTCTAATTTCAATGTCAAGCCAAATCATTTACGAGCCAATCAGACGAACATACAATAACAAATTTGTACAAAACACAGAACATTTAAATTGTAGACATTTTTAAAGTTAAGTATTGAGAGCCAATACTTCCCATTAAAACCAATAATGGGAATAAAGACCCAGTAAAAACCAGGCTTAATACAACAAAAAACAAGCAGAAGCAAAATAAACCAACTTCATACAAATTAACTAATGAGTTTCGTCGTGTTCATGAAAGCAAAAAAAAAAAATTTTGCGTTCTACGCATAAACCTCCCAGAAAGTGAAAACAAAGATGGGCACATTGTAACTAGGAAACACAAGAATGAAAACTTTTTAAAAAAATAATAAGCCTTAACAATTTTGCTTAATTTTCGTGAGTTATGTTCCCAAAAACTACTAATTTGCAGTATAGCTGAAACCATGATAGACGTATAGTATAGGCAATTATAGAGAGGTCAATGTTATAAGTTGAAGCTATGAACACACTCCATTAGCTTGTAGAATACCCGAAACAATTCAGAGGACCAGCCGATTTCAAATTTAAACCACCTTAACATAAATTTTTTAAAAAATCAAAGGACAGAAAAATGCAAGTTAAAGACTTCATAAAACTATTGGAGGTATTTTATTATAGCAGACAAGTTTTTAGGTGGGGCGAAGGGGGCTAGATAGGGGGAGCAGGGGGTAGGTGAGGGGTGGGGATTAAGTAGAGTGGGTACGACTTCAATCAAAGACGCGAAGTCTCAAAAATTGTTCAAAAAATGTTCTGCTGATATCTGTACTAAATCAATGACTACAAATGTGACTACCCAAATTACGCAAAACATAAAGCACACACTAAAGGCGAAAAAACAAAATTCAGTAGTTTTTGAAAAAACAAGTTGTATCAAATAATCAGGTGTCTCCCTCCAGTAACACAGTCCAAAACTTTAATTTAGAAGAAAAATTTTGAAGAACACAAAAATAAAGAAAAGTTATTAAGAAAACATCTAAAACGAACAATAAAACTCCGACATTAGACTTAAATTAATCAGTTTGCTCAACCAGAAAAAACATAATATATAATTCTCACTACATAACTCACAAGATAATGTAAAAAGGTTAGAAAATGAAATAGAAAACGCTCCATTCATCTAGAATGGCAGAATGACAGTACGAACCTCAAAATTTCATTTGAAATTCTTAAATTGTTCGAAAACAGTCCCAAGCCTACCATTAATTGTGAACTTGTGAAAATAATCAATTGAGCCACAGATAATGATCTAAAAATATAACAGATTAACGTCGGAAGAACGTCTAGTGGCAGCTCGAGTCTATAGACGCATGCTTCAGTCTGGTCGGTGGTAACTTTATGCACTAAGGTAAGCTTCAAATGACGTCTTCAGAGATTGTTATACCACTAAAAACCACCAATTTCGACGCTTTTTTCATTTGACTTTTATTGGTGAACTGCTGCCACTTGAGTTCAGCTGCTAACAAGTGAGAGAAATTTAGATCAAGCAAAACTAAAAAATCAAGGGCGCAAAGATCACTCGAAAAGTTAAAATGGTCAAGCGTAAATTTTGCATAAAGACCAACAAGTTTACAATAATTGCTTCAAACTTCGTTCGAGAGCAATTAAAAACATAGCCGGCAGACTACCGGAAGATCTGCGAAATAGACTTGTGTGCCGCAAAATACAGCTAGAAACAGATACAAAATGACTTGAAAAAAGGCTATCACGACCACCCAAAAAATAATTCAAAATGCAAATTCATTGAAAACAATTTTGGGTGTAAAAAAGTATTGACAACGCAGAGGTTCGAACCCAAATCCCAGGCGTACAGAAGACTTTGACCACTTGGCTACCACTCCAGTTCCCTTGTTACACTTCATCTTAGATTTTGTTTTGGCAACAGACATTAATTAATGAATGACTAAACAAAAAACCAAGAGCACCGCAATATAGCTCCGCTCAGCTTACAGCTTTGCGGCTACATAAATGCTTTGGAAATGCCGCACGTGATTAACGAAATCTGATATCGCTTTTAGAAATTTTCACTCCTACTTTTCTCTCTCTATCAGAGCATTGTATGAACAGAACAAAAATCATTCTGAAACTTTCTTCTGCTTTCGAATTCTGTTCATCAGATTGACCTAAACACCTGTATTCACGTGCGGCATATGACCGAATACTGAAGTGAAGGTGCTACAGTTTTTTTTTAAAAAAAAGTAGATCACTAGCTGATTTTGATGGCCATTTATGCGCATTAAGACTGCACCTTACATGATTTTAAATCAAGGCCAGGAAGTGTGCTTTTTGATCGGCTACCTGCTCTGTGCAACCAAAACATATTTGCATTGCAAATAACAAAATGTAAGCTATATAACCCTCGTAGAATGCTTAACTACTCTCAAACGACGCGGTTTTCAACACCTTATTGTGCCATGTTGGACTTTTCCAGCAAATTTTTGTCTGGCTAATTTGCTTCATCAGAAGAAAGACTGGTAAAGCCAGCAGATATCGCTGCAGTTCTATTAGATATTTTCTCGTACGGTGCACCAAAAAACTACTGCGGAAAATAAATTCATGGCGCAAGGAGCAAGTTTTGAGCAGTTATCCCCCCCACCCCCACCCCAACTTGGAGGCTAGTCTCCCTAAGTTTCAGTTGACTAATATCAAACCTCACCAGGATTTGAGAGCAGTTCAGTTCGACTGACGATATCGGTTTTTATATTTGCTGAACACCTGACAAGGCAAACATTTTGAAAAAGAAAAACTAGCCTCTGAAATCATCTGTGAAGCAAACTTCTCTGCATTTTCAGCGGACACTCCAAGTAGAGCACCCAACTCATCAAAAGATATGTTCACGTACAGCTTACTGGCTGAGAGCAAATTGTGTTCTATGACTGCACTCTCAAGTATTGTTATGTTGTCAGCAGTCAGTGCTTTCTGATGGGCTGAAACAGGAACATACACATACAATAATGACAAGACTCCAGGTCGAAATCGATCAATTATCCAAACCGCGATCTACAACAAAGGATCTTCATCGTCTTAGCATCAGAAAATATCACCATAATCATAAAAATGGTTATTAATAATAAAATAGATTCAGCAATTCACTACAACCCAAAACGTGGGGGTCTCACGGAACCTACACTTAACCCTTAACCTCTTTAGAGTACATAGAAAACGATCAAGCAAAAATGTTGCATAAAAAGACAAACACATTTACAATAATTGCTTCAAACATAGTTTGAGAGCAACTAAACAACTAAGCAGAGATTTCATGGAGTAAACAAAATTTAAAGGAGGCGGACACTATTCACAGGAGAGACAAATAAACGTTTTCCTTAAAAAAATCTATCTGTTTTCCAGTTCTATCCTTAACTTCAATTCAAATTACGCGCATCGATATCTCTCAAGTAATCAAAGGTCAATATCATCAACTTAAACTGTACAAAAGAGTAGAAGTTTTTTTCGAAAGAGGTAAGTCATGTATGATCAAAAAACTCAACAACGTTTACATAAGAACTCATGCCAGAGAACCTATCAAATCAAGTTAAGCACACCAATTAAGCAGTTGAGTGGTAGAATTTAAGAAATGTTGTTCTGTTTCGACGGCTTGAAGCATATCAAATGTTCGCTTAAATTCACAATTATGACGAACCAAAAATTACCAGGATGAGGTCAATACGATCCCTCGCCTATTAAAATTCGTGAGCCAACAGAAACTCGCACATTAACAAGAGATATCTACAAAAACGATTCTTTTGAAAAATTAATCTACGAACAATATAGTTTATAGAGGAACGTAGAGGAACAATCAGCTCTTTTCATAAATGTAAAAACCCGTTTGCATATAAAAAAATTGAAAAACAAAATCAAGCTATACTATTTTTAGGCAGTGCTATAAAACAAGTTGTATAAAACTAAAACACAAACCGGCTAATGTCGGACAAATTCCTCTCGAACCACAGGCTGGGTAATTTTATTCAGAGGGGCTTTAGCCTAGATATATTTTTGTGTGCGACAAATTCCGACTAGGGAGGGGCTCAAACCCGATACCTCTGCGGCACTATATCAATCATTACCCATACGGCTAAGATGCCGTTGTAATTTCCTATCTTACAATTCCTTTTGTTTTCAGCAAGAGACTAAAATTCTGAAGAGCCATTTCAATAAGGTCACACAAAAATCAAGAAGCCGAGCGTGAAGAAGTCAATTAAGAGGTCAAATCGAACAATTTTTGAAATATAGCAGTCAAACTGCCAGAAAATAGCCGCAACAAAGCTTCATAGATCCGCAATCTCAAAAAAATGTAAAAAGACAGACAAAAAATTGCTCTTTTCATTAAAGGATGAAACGTTATTTGGATAAAGAATCTGTATAAGTTATTGCTGCCTCTATTAGCTACTCTCAAAAAACCTTCATTTAGATTGGCACACATTCACCTGACCTTATCTCTTTGATTAAAAGTAAAGAAAAGCCAATTTCAAAGTGAGGAAATCATTTTTGAGAAAGAGGTAATTCACGCGTGACTAAGAACTTAATCACGCGAAAGAAAAAAACATAGCAGGACAAGTCATGGCGTACATTTCACAGATTTTTCATTGGTTTAAAAACTAAACATAGAACGGACAATGAAAGAATTGGAAAAGCCATTCCTTAAAAAATCAGATAAAAAATTATTAAAAAAAACAGAAAATCAATGTCAAAATGCCGCATGTGAACAAAAAACAACTAGCAAGAAAGCAAATTTTTGTTCAATCTTTGGATTCTTACTCTATGTTGAAATTATAACGAAAACAATTCACGCCGCAAAACCACTTGCATTTTCGCTCCACTTCCTGTTTCAGCGAGACCAAAATCAGTACTCCGATTTGATTTCAAAAATCATGAAAATGTGTGAACAGGTCTTAAAAAAACATAGCAGGACAAGTGCTGACGTACAATTCAAAAAATTGTCATTGACTAAACAAAAAATTAGACCTAGAACGGACTAAGAGTGAATTGGGAAAACCATTTCTAAAAAAAATCATATAAAAAATTAAAAAAAAGAAAATCAATGTCAAAATGCCGCATGTGAACAAAAAAACCATAGCGAGAAATTGAAATTTAGATTAAACAAAAAACTAGACCTAGAATGAACTATGAATGGATTGGGAAAACAAAATTGGCCGTTACACGAATTTGATCAATGTGAATAGAAAATTGCAGACATTTTTGGTCCACGAAATTTTACGGAGCCCTTATTATTTCGCGGTGGAGTTTTCTTTACTCCTCAATGTTCTTTCAAATTTCCTCCATTTGTGAAGCTCTTTTTGGTCAACCTTTAGGGCGGTGTAGTTGTATTGTAATGGAAATTATTGGAACTTTGCAAGCACATTTCTGATTTTGTTTTGCGCATAACATACAACGAGATGCAATAGTCTAGATAGCAGGAAAAGAATTTAGTAGATATATGTAAGCAAGAGTGGGGGGGGGGGGGGGTAAAAGGACGTACCTATGTATAAAGATTACCTATAGCCTATTTTCATCAATTTTCCAAAGACGTACCTAAAAAAGAGAGTGAGAACAATAGACCTGTCATCTTATCGTAATTACCCAGGGGTAATTATTTTAATCACCCCAGGTAAATGCATCCAGTTTTCCGCTCTAATGCACTTCAGCTAATCTTATCTACTTAATAAAAAAATATCTGCAGAATTTTTTCTTTCATTCACTTCATTTACGCATAACTTTTTCAATTATCAAGAAATTTTTTAGTTTTTGATCATTAATGAAGTTTTGTTTCGAATAATTTCAATATATTGAAAATTTTTCACAAAATCTTCTGTAACTTTTTTTTTGAAAATTTCATTTTTTTAAAGTTTTTTTCACTCCTGATGATGTGAAAGTATGCAAGACCTTTTGGCAGTTTCTTTTCGTAGTTTCTGGTTTATTTCTCAGTAGTTTCAGTTTCGAAAACCCGAAACCATGAACAAATTTTTTCAGATATTGATGTTCAAATAATCGATTAAAAATTTTTAACTCAGATTTCAATGAAAAATACTAAAGCACAGAAAACCATCACTGAATTTTTTTTTGTTTTTTCACAGTTTCAGATTCTGAAACCTTAAACTAAAATTTTTTTTTGGTCGAAAATTTATGTTACAGTACAACTTTAGAGGGTATTTTTCGAAGTGGAATTCAATGGTGGTAATTTCACGGTCAATTGTAGATTATGGCTTTGGGTTTTTTGTAGTTTTAGTTTCTCAAACCTCATATTACAAAAAATTTTCTTCGAGAATGGTAAGCTGTATCATCTCTCTATATGTTGTTTTTAAACAATGCATTTGATAGTGATTTCTTTGACCCTAAGGAGTTACAATTTTTCGGTTTTTGCGAAGTTTCAGCTTCTGAAACCTGAAACCTCGAACTTTTTTTTTAGAATTTTGTGTTACAGTACATCTTTATAGCGTAATTTCTAACGCAGAATTCAATGGATACAATTTAAAAATCATGAAAAGGGGACAAGTTTTTTTGTTTTTCGAAGTTTTAGATTCTGCAACCTGAAACCTCAAATTTTTTTTGGATTTGTGTGTTACAGTACATCTTTATATTGTAATTTTTAAGGCAGAATGCACAGGGCATAATTTGTAAGTCATTGGTAAAGTATAAGTTCTTGGAAAAAATACCCAATTATTGCCAAAAATTACCCAATTATTGCCGAAAAAACCCAATTATTGGCAAAAAAATCCCACATTCTTCAAAAACAAACACTCAACCATTGTGAAAAATTCCTAACTATTGCCAACAGAACCAAGGTCTTGGTGAAAAACACCAAATTCTAGACCCAAAATATCCAATTTTTGTCAAAAATACTCAAATGTTTCCAAAAAAAATCAAACTGTTGCCAAAAAAAGAAAATTCTAGCCCAAAAAAATCTGTTTATAGTCCAGAATTACGCAATTCATAGCAAAAATTCCAAATTATTACCAAAATATACTACTTTTTTGCCAAAAATACCTAATTCCTGTGGAAAGGAACTCCGTTCTAGCAAAAATATCCCAATACTTGCCACACAAAGAGACAAATCTCGCCAGAAATACCCATTTTTACCACAAAGTAGCAAAATCTTGTCAAAAAATACCCAAATTGTAACCAAAATAACGAAATTTTATCAAATATTTATCTAAAAAATAACAAAAATTAGACAACCTTGCATCATCTGTATTTCTCTAAGTTCTTACTAACAATCAAATTATTTAGTCATCTTAAAAACATCAACATTTGAGATCATCTTTTGTAAGGCCGAATCTTCTCAGTTGATCGATATAGGTTTAATGAGCACAAATTTGTCACGAATTATTTGCTATTGTACAGAATTAATCGTTAAATGTTTGAGTTCAATCATAGTAATTTAACAATTACGTCCTATTATCTTTTCAATTACGAACAATTAGGTGATCTCATTTTTTGTAAGAAGGTCATTGAACTCTTTGGAACAAAATTTATTCCAGCTACGTCATATGATTGCTACAATTAGGGATACCTAGGTATTAAATGGGGTCACTGAACTCATGTGAACAAAAAATAATCCTTACTATTTACGATATTATTCTTACTTTATCGAAGCATACACAGCTCACGTGATCGAGGTCTTAATCATAATAATGTAATAATTACGTCACTATTGCGTAATAATGATGTCATTTTTATTGTAGTGTACAAACAAAAATTGAACTCATTGTGCTTATTTTCCTTCTCTTCAACAACACAGCTGTAATTAGTTTTTTCATTCTTTTTCGGAGACAATTTGAATCTCTTTTTCCTACAAACCTAAGTTGTCAGTAAAAACCCTTTCAGTGGAGATTCTTCATCTCTATTACATCTTCCTATTTCCAGTTCCAGGTAAGTCACCTCTGTTATAAAATATGAAAGCAGACCAGAAGAAACGAATAAAGGGCTATTATAATCATCGTACTCATTCACAAATAGCATATTAATTCTTCAGAGAGAAAGATTTTGGAATATCTGTAACTTCAGTTCTTTTAGGTGTTCAACCGTCTTCACCCAAAAAAGCCTGGAATAATGAATATCAAATCTGTGAAACTGAACAAAAATCCTTAAGGCCCACTTCTTCCCCGATTTCAATGATGATGTAGCAATTATAAAGGAGAGGAAGACGTGCTTCGGCTGGGTAGCTGATCCTCCATTCTCAATTCCGAGGCAGCTTCTGGTCTTCATTATTGCAATCGAGAATTTGCCTGAAGTCTCTGTTCCATACAAACAGTCAACTGTAGACTTCTACAAGAACCACTTCGAAAACTAAACTTTACAAATCTCAGACAACATGGAACTTAGCAGATCGGTCCCTGCACAATTCTGTGATTATGAGTTGTCCTATAGACCAATGTATGAAAATCAATTGGGAGTCTTTGAGGAGGAAAGAGAACTTAAATTTCTCTGGTGTGTGTCTGACGAGTATGACAATTTGCAGGAGCAGAAACCTGATCGGGATTGTGACGAGTGGGAAAATGGGTCATTGACAGAGAGTATTATCGCAAGAATAGAAGAAGAGAACGCACTTAAACCCAAGTTAGACAACAAAAAATCTGACAAGGCAGTCCCCTCTTCGTGTTTTTCTACCGAAACTGGACAAGATACAATGAAAAAAGTACAAGGAGCATCGACTGTTGAAAATATTTCATTCAAGTCTGCCAGAACCACCCATAGTACTATAGTCAATGATTATACAGATTACCAAGATCATATTTTATCTATGGAAGCAAGTGAAAAAATAACTGAAAAAACTGCCCTCAAATCTGAGCAACCAGCGTCTTGTACAAAAAAAGACTGTCAAGAGAAGGGCTCCAGCTGTCAGTAACCCTGAGAGAGTGGGAAGTAAAAATCCAGATGGTGATGAAAGCGAAGACAAAATGTGTCCTCCATCTCGCAAATTGAGACGAGCTGCTGAGTTGTATAGTAACTAAACTAGCAGGCTGAGAGGTTATTTCTTTAATTGATTATTTGTTTTTATTTCCGGTATAATTTCAGATCCAAAACTACTATTTCCTGAGATGACTAATTGACTGGTTAATTTGTAATATTCTGTTTTTACACTCAGAAAAAACTGAATTTCACGTATGCTTTTGAATTGATACTTTGATACTATAGTTTAATTGAGTTTTAAAAATTTCTTTTCGAAATCAATTTTTAGAGTTCAATTTTGAATTAAAATTTATGTCAAAAAATGCTTGTTTTTGTAATATGTTTTTTTCAAAAGTGGCTGTTAACGACAAAAAAGGCTTGCTTTTGTAATATCTGTTTTTTTCAAAAACGCGGGTTTTTTTTGGCCTCTGCAATACAATCCCGGCAGCTGATACTGGATGATGCAAAGCAATTGCAGTGATAATTTTGCAGCAAACTCAAGCAGCAATTTTTCCCACTAGATTGTTGCAATAAGCGTTCTGCCTTTGATAATAGAATACCTGGTCTTTTTAAAGAAGAATTTTTGGCAAAGAATTTTCAGATATGGATACTCATACAAATCGTTAAGTATAGAATTTACACTTTTAAAATTTGAAAACCTTTTGCATAATTTTTTACTGTTTTGAAAAAAGTTCTTTTACTATCCTAGTTTTTTTTAGAAAAAGTCGTGTTTTTACAGAAGCTTTTTATTTTTCATTTTTCCATTTGTCAGTTTTTGCAACTTTTTGATGTGAAGTTTTGAATTGAATTATTTTTTTTTTTGAAATGAACATCTTTTTTGCTAAAATATTTTTTTTTAGCATTGCCGTTTTTTCAAAACGTTTTTAACAAAAAATGTAAATCTTGATGTTTTTTTCATTTTTCTGTTTGAGCATTTTTCAGTTTTTGAAGTTTTCATGTTAAATTTTCAAATTCATTATTTTTTTAAAAAAGAAAATATTTTACCAGAATAATTTTTCTTTCCAAAATGCCGTTTTTTACATAAGGTTTTTAACAAAAAATGCAATTTTTGTTGTTTTTTATTTTTCTTTTTCTCTATTTTCAGTTTTTGAACTTTTTTATGTAAAATTTTAAATTTAATTAATTTTTTTTTGAAAAAACAAGTTTTACTAGAATAATTTTTCTTTTAAAAATGCCATTTTTACATAAGGTTTTTAACAAAAAATGCATCTTGTGTTGTTTTCTGTTTTTCTGAAAAATAGAAAAACAGAAAACAACACAAGTTGCATTTTCTGTTTTTGAAGTTTTTTATGTAAAATTTTTAATTTAATTAATTTTTTTTGAAAAATAAATGCTTTACCAGAATAATTTTTCTTTCAAAAATGCAATTTTTTACGTAAGGTTTTTAACAAAAAATGCAATTTTTGTTGTTTCTTATTTTTCTATTTTTCAGTTTTTGAATTTTTTTATGCAAAATTTTTAATTGAAATATTTTTTTTTCAAAAATTTTGTTTTACTAAAACATTTCTTTTTTCAAAAAGGCCGTTTTTTACATAATGTTTTTAACAATATATGTAAAACTTGATGTTTTTTATAATTCTGATATTCCATTTTCACTTTTTGAAGTTTTTTTCATAAAAAATATTTAAATTAATTATTTATTTTAAAAAGATAATGTTCTACTAGGATATTTTTTCTTTCGAAAATGTCGTTTTTCACATAAGGTTTTAAACAAAATTTTCAATTTTTATTTTTTTTTATTTTTCTATTTTTCCTTTTTTAAGTTTTTGAAATTTTTTCTTGTAAAATTTTTAATTGAATTAATTTTTTTGAAGAATATTGTTATACTAAAACAATTTTTTTCAAATGTCGTTTTTTACATAATGTTTTCAACAAAAAATGTACGTTCGGATGTTTTTCTTATTCTATATTTCCATTTTTCAGCACTTGAAATTTTTGCAATTTTTTAGCGAAGACGAAAATTGTAAAAATCAATTTATTACAATTATTACAAAAATCAATTATCTATTACACTTATTTATTACAAATTATTACACTTATTGATAAAATCTGCGTAAATCTATAACAAATCAAGCTATTGATGACAAACTTATTTCTAATATTTTTTCATTTTAAACTATTACATTTTTATTAATATCATATTTTTCTTAAGAATTTCCAATTTACTCATCGTCTCATGACAAACAAACCTCAGAGTAAACCCCGGGGTACCGTTGTCGCCTGGTGACAATTACTGACTTCAAGCATCCCTAGCGTGCATCTCTGGATGTTGTTCGGAAATAAAAGAACGTTGATCGCGGCTCTGCCGCGAGGCACGCTCTGCGCGCCCAACGATCTTTTATTCCAACAATTAATTAAAATAAAAATTTTGCATAAAACACTTCAAAAACAGAAAAGAAAAATAGAAAAATAAAAACAACCTTAGTTGCATTTTTTTGTTTAAAACCTTATGTAAAAAACGACATTTTCGAAAGAAAAAATATTCCAGTAGAACATTATCTTTTTAAAATAAATAATTAATTTAAATATTTTACATGAAAAAAACTTCAAAAAGTGAAAAAAGGAATATCAGAAATATAAAGAACATCAAATTTTACATATATTGTTAAAAACATTATGTAAAAAACGGCCTTTTGAAAAAAGAAATGTTTTAGTAAAACAAAATTTTTGAAAAAAAAATTCAATTAAAAATTTTGCATAAAAAAATTCAAAAACTGAAAAATAGAAAAATAAGAAACAACAAAAATTGCATTTTTTGTTAAAAACCTTATGTAAAAAACGGCATTTTTGAAAGAAAAATTATTATGGTAAAGCATTTATTTTTCAAAAAAAATTAATTAAATTAAAAATTTTACATAAAAAACTTCAAAAACAGAAAAGGACAAATAGAAAAACAGAAAACAACACAAGTTGCATTTTTTGTTAAAAACCTTATGTAAAAAACGGCATTTTTAAAAGAAAAATTATTCTAGTAAAACTTGTTTTTTCAAAAAAAAATTAATTAAATTTAAAATTTTACATAAAAAAGTTCAAAAACTGAAAAAAAAGGAAAAATAGAAGAAAAAACAACACAAGTTGAATTTTTTGTTTAAAACATTATGTAAAAAACGACATTCTTGAAAGAAAAACTATTCTAGAAAAAAAATCACTTTTTTAAAAAATGAATAAATTGAGAAGTTTACATGAAAAAAACTTCAAAAACTGAAAAATGGAATAAGAAATATAAAAAACACCAAAATTTACATTTTTTGTTAAAAACATTATGTATAAAACGGCATTTTTGAAAAAAAAAATGATTTAGTAAAACAACAATTAAAAAAAAATAATTCAATTAAAGTTTTATATTAAAAAAGTCAAAAACTGAAAATAGAGAAACAGAAAAATAAAAGACAACAAAGATTGCATTTTCTGTTAAAAACCTTATGTAAAAAACTGCATTTTTGAAAGAAAAATTATTCTATTACAACATTTTTTTTTTCGAAAAAAATTAATTAAAATAAAAATTTTGCATAAAACACTTCAAAAACAGAAAAGAAAAATAGAAAAATAAAAACAACTTTAGTTGCATTTTTTTGTTAAAAACCTTATGTAAAAAACGGCATTTTTGAAAGAAAAATTATTCTGGTAAAACATTTTCTTTTTTAAAAAAATAATTAATTTGAAATTTTTACATGAAAACAACTTCAAAAACTGAAAAATGGTCAAACAGAAAAATAAAAAAACATCAATTTTTTGTTAAAAACATTTTGAAAAAAACGGCAATTTTCAAAAAAAAAATATTTTAGTAAAAAAGATGTTCATTTCAAAAAAAATAATTCAATTCAAAAGTTCACATCAAAAAACTGCAAAAACTGACAAATGGAAAAATGAAAAATAAAAAGCTTCTGTAAAAACACGACTTTTTCTTAAAAAAAATAGGATAGTAAAAGAATTTTTTTTCAAAACAGTAAAAAATTATGCAAAAGGTTTTCAAATTTTTTTAAAAAAATTGTAAATTCTATACTTAACGATTTGTATGAGTATCCATATCTGAAAATTCTTTGCCAAAAATTCTTCTTTAAAAAGACCAGGTATTCTATTATCAAAGGCAGAACGCTTATTGCAACAATCTAGTGGGAAAAATTGCTGCTGGAGTTTGCTGCAAAATTATCACTGCAATCGCTTTGCATCATCCAGTATCAGCTGCCGGGATTGTATTGCAGAGGCCAAAAAACCCGCGTTTTTGAAAAAACAGATATTACAAAAGCAAGCCTTTTTCGTTGTTAACAGCCACTTTTGAAAAAAAACATATTACAAAAACAAGCATTTTTTGTCAAAAATTTTAATTCAAAATTGAACCTTAAATAAAAGTTGATTTCGAAAAGACATTTTTAAAACTAAATTAAACTATATTATCAAAGTATCAATTCAAAAGCATAAGTGAAATTCAGCTTTTTCTGAGTGTAAAAACAGAATATTACAAACTAACCAGTCAATTAGTCATCTCAGGAAATAGTAGTTTTGGATCTGAAATTATACCGAAAATAAAAACAAATAATCAATTGAAGAAATAATTTCTCAGCCTGCTAGTTTAGTTACTATACAACTCAGCAGCTCGTCTCAATTTGCGAGATGGAGGACACATTTTGTCTTCGCTTTCATCACCATCTGGATTTTTACTTCCCACTCTCTCAGAGTTATTGACAGCAGGAGCCCTTCTCTTGACAGTCTTTTTTGTACAAGACGCTGGTTGCTCAGATTTGAGGCCAGTTTTTTCAGATATTTTTTCACTTGCTTCATTAGATAAAATATGATCTTGGTAATCTGTATAATCATTGACTACAGTACTATGGATGGTTCTGGCAGACTTGAAAGAAATATTTTCAACAGTCGATGCTCCTTGTACTTCTTTCATTGTATCTTGTCCAGTTTCGGTAGAAAAACACGAAGAGGGGACTGCATTGTTAGTCTAACTTGGGTTTAAGTGCGTTCTTTTCTTCTATTCTTGAGATAATACTCTCTGTCAATGACCCATTTTCCCACTCGTCACAATCCCGATCAGGTTTCTGCTCCTGCAAATTGTCATACTCGTCAAACACACACCAGAGATATTTAAGTTCTCTTTCCTCCTCAAAGACTCCCAATTGATTTTCATACATTGGTCTATAGGACAACTCATAATCACAGAATTGTGCAGGGACCGATCTGCTAAGTTCCATGTTGTCTGAGATTTGTAAAGTATAGTTTTCGAAGTGGTTCTTGTAGAAGTCTACAGTTGACTGTTTGTATCGAACAGAGACTTCAGGCAAATTCTGGATTGCAATAATGAAGACCAGAAGCTGCCTCGGAATTGAGAATGGAGGATCAGCTACCCAGCCGAAGCACGTCTTCCTCTCCTTTATAATTGCTACATCATTGAAATCGGGGAAGAAGTGGGCCTTAAGGATTTTTGTTCAGTTTCAGAGATTTGATATTCATTATTCCAGGCTTTTTTGGGTGAAGACGGTTGAACACCTAAAAGAACTGAAGTTACAGATATTCCAAAATCTTTCTCTCTGAAGAATTAATATGCTATTTGTGAATGAGTACGATGATTATAATAGCCCTTCATTCGTTTCTTCTGGTCTGCTGTCATATTTTATAACAGAGGTGACTTACCTGGAACTGGAAATAGGAAGATGTAATAGAGATGAAGAATCTCCACTGAAAGGTTTATTACTGACAACTTAGGTTTGTAGGAAAAAGAGATTCAAATTGTCTCCGAAAAAGAATGAAAAAACTAACTACAGCTGTGTTGTTGAAGAGAAGGAAAATAAGCACAATGAGTTCAATTTTTGTTTGTACACTACAATAAAAATGACATCATTATTACGCAATAGTGACGTAATTGTTACATTATTATGATTAAGACCTCGATCTCGATCACGTGAGCTGTGTATGCTTCGATAAAGTAAGAATAATATCGTAAATAGTAAGGATTATTTTTTGTTCACATGAGTTCAGTGACCCCATTCAATACCTAGGTATCCCTAATTGTAGCAATCATATGACGTAGCTGGAATAAATTTTGTTCCAAAGAGTTCAATGACCTTCTTACAAAAAATGAGATCACCTAATTGTTCGTAATTGAGAAGATAATAGGACGTAATTGTTAAATTACTATGATTGAACTCAAACATTTAACGATTAATTCTGTACAATAGCAAATAATTCGTGACAAATTTGTGCTCATTAAACCTATATCGATCAACTGAGAAGATTCGGCCTTACAAAAGATGATCTCAAATGCTGATGTTTTTAAGATGACTAAATAATTTGATTGTTAGTAAGAACTTAGAGAAATACAGATGATGCAAGGTTGTCTAATTTTTGATATATTTTTGATATATTTTAGATAAATATTTGATAAAATTTCGTTATTTTGGTTACAATTTGGGTATTTTTTGACAAGATTTTGCTACTTTGTGGTAAAAATGGGTATTTCTGGCGAGATTTGTGTCTCTTTGTGTGGCAAGTATTGGGATATTTTTTGCTAGAACGGGGTTCCTTTCCGCAGGAATTAGGTATTTTTGGCAAAAAAAGTAGTATATTTTGGTAATAATTTGGAATTTTTGCTATGAATTGCGTAATTCTGGACTAGAAACAGATATTTTTGGGCTAGTATTTTCTTTTTTTTGGCAACAGTTTGATTTTTTTGGAAATATTTGAAAATTTTTGACAATAATTGGATATTTTGGATCAGGAATTGGGTGTTTTTCACCAAGACCTGGGCTCTGTTGGCAATAGTTGGGAATTTTTCACATTGGTTGAGTGTTTGTTTTTCAAGAATCTGGGATTTTTTGCCAATATTTGGGTTTTTCGGCAATAATTGGGTAATTTTTGGCAATAATTGGGTATTTTTTCTAAAAACTTATACTTTACCAATGACTTATAAATTATGCCCTGTGCATTCTGCCTTAAAAATTACAATATAAAGCTGTACTGTAACACACAAATCCAAAAAAAATTGAGGTTTCAGTTTGCAGATTCTAAAACTTCGAAAAACAAAAAAACTTGTCCTCTTTTCACGATTTTTAAATTGTATCCATTGAATTCTGCGTTAGAAATTACGCTATAAAGATGTACTGTAACACAAAATTCCAAAAAAAAAATAGTTCGAGGTTTCAGGTTTCAGAAGCTGAAACTTCGCAAAAACCCAAAAATTGTAACTTCTTAGGGTCAAAGAAATCACTATCAAATGCATTGTTTAAAAACAACATATAGAGAGATGATATAGCTTACCAGTCTCGAAGAAAATTTTTTGTAGTTTGAGGTTTGAGAAACTAAAACTACAAAAAACCCAAAGCCGTAATCTACAATTGACCGTGAAATTACCACCATTGAATTCCACTTCGAAAAATACCCTCTAAAGTTGTACTGTAACATAAATTTTCGACCAAAAAAAAATTTTAGTTTAAGGTTTCAGAATCTGAAACTGTGAAAAAACAAAAAAAAAATTCAGTGATGGTTTTCTGTGCTTTAGTATTTTTCATTGAAATCTGAGTTAAAAAATTTTAATCGATTATTTGAACATCAATATCTGAAAAAATTTGTTCATGGTTTCGGGTTTTCGAAACTGAAACTACTGAGAAATAAACCAGAAACTACGAAAAGAAACTGCCAAAAGGTCTTGCATACTTTCACATCATCAGGAGTGAAAAAAACTTTAAAAAAAGGAAATTTTCAAAAAAAATTTACAGAAGATTTTGTGAAAAATTTTCAATATATTGAAATTATTCGAAACAAAACTTCATTAATGATCAAAAACTAAAAAATTTCTTGATAATTGAAAAAGTTATGCGTAAATGAAGTGAATGAAAGAAAAAATTCTGCAGATATATTTTATTAAGTAGATAAGATTAGCTGAAGTGCATTAGAGCGGAAAACTGGATGCATTTCCCTGGGGTAATTAAGATAATTACCCCTGGGTAATTACGATAAGATGACAGGTCTATTGTTCTCACTCTCTTTTTTAGGTACATCTTTGGATAATTGATGAAAATAGGCTATAGGTAATCTTTATACATAGGTACGTCCTTTTACCCCCCCCCCCCACTCTTGCTTACATATAACTACTAAATTCTTTTCCTGCTATCTAGACTATTGCATCTCGTTGTATGTTATGCGCAAAACAAAATCAGAAATGTGCTTGCAAAGTTCCAATAATTTCCATTACAATACAACTACACCGCCCTAAAGGTTGACCAAAAAGAGCTTCACAAATGGAGGAAATTTGAAAGAACATTGAGGAGTAAAGAAAACTCCACCGCGAAATAATAAGGGCTCCGTAAAATTTCGTGGACCAAAAATGTCTGCAATTTTCTATTCACATTGATCAAATTCGTGTAACAAGTACCTTGTAATGAATTTTCAAAATCTTTCAAATCATCGCCTCTTTTGATAATCCTTTCCAAATACATTTTCTCCAAAATTGGGAATGATGCCACTTGCTGGCTTCTTTCATCTTTATACAGAGTGGCCAAGATACGTGATCGCTGCTGACCCGCACCAGCTAGAATTGCACATGCAATGGCCATCTTGAGGGCTTCGATTCTCTCCGATGGGTCCACGATTGTTTTGAAAGAAATCTCGATATAACGTTGGGCAGCATCTAAAACGGTCAGAAAGCCTGAAACTGTTCAAAGCTAGTCAGGACCAATATTTCTCTAACGATCTCGGTCATTTAACAGAATGGCCTAAAACTAATCCATTGTAGTGCTTACTGTTAATCTTGAGTTCAATCCATTCAAGCAATTATCGACCAGATACATGAACAAAAAAGCCATTCTGATGAACACATAGATATTGATTCCAATGCCTCGAGCAAAAACAACTTACAGAGTGGTCAAAACTGGGCTTAATTCAATAAGATCTGAGTGCCAATGTGTGGCATCCGCATGAGCTGGTGGATTACTGGATTGTTAATTTCGAACAGAACGGGGCACGGGAGAAAACGTTCTGATTTGTACAAAGTTAAATTTTAAGTTATCTATTGATGCCATATGGTCACAACTGAAGGGTAGTGCGGTGGTGGCAAGAGTGATTTTATAAACGCTTACTGCACTATTTCTCATTTTCTGCAATTATCAGCCACTCGAAAGCTCTAAGCTTCATACAATGTTTCCAAAAAGGCTATTTTTTCAATAGGCAAATATACCCATGATTAGAAAACGTAGCTCACCTACAAATTTACGTCGATAGTCTTGCACCCTCGCATAGCACACTTTGTAAAGAATATTTAGCTTTTCGTTTTTCACATCATGGCACAAAAGTCCACTTCTGTTGATGTATGACTCTGCTTCGACTGGGTCATCGTCCTCTAAGTAGAGTCTCGCTATCTTCAAATAAGTCTCCATTTTGTATTCTGATGTGTACTTCTTCTGACCATCAAACTTAATGCCAACCTGAAAAAGAAAAAAAAATCAAGATTACACTGATACTATCATCGGTTCCTTTCGCTTTCTTGAAATTTGGTGGATCAAATTAGGAATTGTATGTTTCATTATCAGAAAATTGTAAACATTTTGGATAAGTTTTGTACAATTTTTGGAATTAGGAATTGCAAGATTTGGTTGGTGTGAAATTTGATCAAAGAATTTTACAAAAATCCCTTGATTAACTGGGAGAATCTTTGCTCAAATTTCTGGTATTCTTCATGTCTTTGAGTGAGCTGAATGTCTTTGTTTCAGAAAGCACAGCACAGGTTAGAAGACAAGATAAAGATGACATTTTTGCTAAAAAGCAAAAATTAATACATTATTAAAAAAGTTGTTTTGTATTTTTCACGTGGGAGCATCAAGTGTAAAAGTTAATGTATATTTAAACAATTCAATTTCAAAGATGACAAAAAAAACTTATATTTTGAAAATTCAGAATAAGTGATAATTCCACTTTAGAAAAATGCAAAACAACCAAAAACCAATAAGTGAAAAAAGCAAACAAGGTCAAAAATAAAAATTTCTCCAAAATTTTACGAAATAAAACAGCCTCAATTCATATCCACGATTAGCTAACAACTGAAAACAAAATAAATTCACAGATCATTTACATGAAGACCTAATTAAGGGCAAGATAACAAACATAACCGACTAACGTCGAAGAATTGCTTTCGAAAGTCTAGTGGGAGCTAAATCTATTGCAGCCTGCCTCAGTGGGGGGGGGGGGAGGGGGCCATACCACAATAAACACTAACAAAGTTAAGTGAAAAAAGGGCGATTTTGGCGAACTTTTTATTTAGCTCTAGTGAACTATCGCCACTTGACTTCAGCTGCTGACATATGTGAATGAAGGAGAAACTTAAATCACGCAGAACGGTCAAAGGGAAAAACGGTCTTCGTTCGAGAACAAATAAAAATAGCAAGCTGTCAGAATTCGTAAAATATTTGGAAAAACCAGAAATTTCACAAGCAAGAAAATAATTAGCTATCAACTAAAAACACCAACAGGTTTATTATACGCCTCTACATTAATAAAGAATTAGGAGATCTTTCATTACTCACTGCGACAAAACTACAGAAAAAAAACTTTTCAAAAGTCAGTGTTCAAAAAACTTTTACGAAAATAAAAGGTTTTAAAGTAAGCAATATCGAAAACTATTCACCGAAAAACATTCATGTAGATTAAATCAGACTATGCTAGAACTTCAATGTGAACTGCTAGCATTGAGACTCAGTAACAATACAACAAAGAACTGAAAACGGGCAAAATTCACAGATTGTTATGAAAACAGAGTCAAGATCATTAGTTCTCAACATATCAATTCAGAAAAAATTATTTACACACCCTTACAAACATGCACTTCCGTTAATAGACTATGCCTGAGTTAATAGTTTATCAAGTGTGAAAATAATTGCCTCTTAAAACTAATATTTTTTGTGACTAAGTTTTGTGAAGTGGCGGATCTTTGCGGAAGTTTTGTATTGCGTTGGTAAGCCATGTCAGCATTGAGAATTAATTAAGTGTGCTATTTATGGCTAACATCAGGCATTAGCTGGACAAGTTTCAAAAACGTTTATATTTTTTTGCTTATCATTGCTAACCGATACGGTGACCCCCGTTTTTTATGTAAGCGTGAACTCTTGGAAACTATTAATGCGAAAAAATGCGATAAAACTTGGGAAAAATTGCTACCGTCCTTTTGCATCTATTCCACTAGTGCATGCCTCGATAAAAATGTTATCCAGGCTTAAGGATTGTTGTGTTTGCAAAAAATTTATAAGTTCGTTTTTAAAATTTCAATTTTATTAAAATTTAATGAAAATTTCAAATTTATTGCGGCGCCAGGTATTTCGAATTAATCGTTAGTTGTCAATAAGGACGTAGCTTCACTTCGTTTCGGGGCCCTTAAAACTTTTAAAATTCACAATTTTTTCTGGATTGAAAAATGACCAATAGCGACTACAATGATCAATACGAACACAGCATTCTTATTCAACGCAGTTTTCTTAAATCGAACCTAAAAAGCAAGCACATTAAACTACGAACTATTGAGCTTTTGAACGGTTAAAAAGAGGCTGAAATTTTAGTCAAATCATTAAACACGAGCGTAAAAATGAGCAACGTAATGTGAATAATAAACATAACCAACTAACGTCGGTAAATGACTCTCAGGCAACTGGCGAGAGGTTGGCTTCGTCAGTATCTAGCTGCAGCTTATGGAAGCTCACTTTAACTTAATTGAGGAGGGTGGTTTGAGCGGGGGGGGGGGACCTGGTTAATGATTCCTTAACAGATAGCGATAATGGATAATTTTCGGGTGATAAATGACAGTTTTTCAGGTACTCCTTTTTAAACAGATACAAAAATAACGTACACCTATTACCAAAAGTAATTTAAACGAAAACTAACTTAGTTTTTTTTTCAAATAGTCTAAAAATATTGTTAACTTCGCAACCAATATTAGGTTACAAAAAGAACCTAGAAAAAAACTATTCAAATAGTGCATTTTTCAACCATAAGTAACTGCACTAACGAGGATGCTTGCAGCTTGCCTCCAATTGTGTTCCTTTTCGTAAATAGATGCCAAGTGTTGTCGCAATGAGGCAACTTGATCCTCGAAGGATAGAACTCTGGGCTGCATCTTCTCAAGAGCATACAGTCCAACACTTTTCACAATTAATACGTTATCCACGGCCTGCAGACAGCTGCAACATCAAATACAGGTATGAACAAGGCTAGCTTGAATCTGTGTGAGGTACAAGTCCGAATATCACATTTTACACAGTTTAAAATTAAACAGAACCTAGTTACACATCAAAACACAGCAATATGTTCTTAGTCATAAGGGCGAAAAAAATCTGTTTAAACATCAGCAAACACAACTTTTATGAAGCTGATTAATTTTGATAAGCACACTTATTTTATTGAACATAGCCGCCAGACTGCAAGATAATGGACGCACTATAGACCGTTCAGATCAGACAATAGGTTCAAAAATGAGATTGAATTCAAATTCTATCGAAATCCAAGCACTGATGTCTTTCAAGCAATATAGCGTTGCAATTATCTGGTTTGAATAACCTCCATTAAAACAGCACATCATAAAACTTTACAACAAATATAAAGTTATAGAATACCTTATAGCAGTACTAATGGCTGAAAAAGAGACAAGAACAACAATCAAAGGCAAGATTCAGAAAAAAAAACAATTCGAAAAAATGCTATCCCAGTAAATGAAAACGTCAGCTAAAAGTTGGGGCCCATAAATTGTCCAAAATTACGCGGCAGAAAAGGCCGATAAGAACTGTAATATGCTGAGATCAAGCATTAAGACCACAAAAAACGCAAAGAAGCAAGACAGACAACAGACAGAAAATTAAACTAATTTCCAATATTTTTTTACAAATAAAAGTCCAAGAAAGCAACAACTATTGTTTCAATCAATTATTTCGACTAACTGAATCCTCATTAGCAAATAAACTTTTTATAGATGAGAATAGGTTATGAGACAGCAATAAGTACAAAAAATACAAGAAAAACTCAAAACGAACCAGTCATAAAAAGCGTTATCTGAAAGCGCACGAGATAGCAAGCAATAGCTCAACTGAAACACCGAAACAATATATTCGGTTCATCATTAAATAAAACTAAAAGATGGCAACAACAGAAATTCTCAAAACTGAAATCAATTACTTTCAAAGTAAAAAGTATTATTGGCTTTGAATTGAAACAATACATAAAATAGCTCAAAGAAATCCTCAACTGCAACCTTTCACAACTGTCCCTAATGAGATTAAACGATAAAACAACAAAAAGTTCTCAATTCTCGCCAACATTAAACATTTTTGAGAACAAAGTGTCAAAATCATGAAAACCATTACCCATGAACTCAGAAGAAATCATGAAAACTATTAACCAATGAGACCTGTCTCTCCCCCCCCCCCCGCAGCGTAGTGAGCATAAAAAGTTTCCCGCCATACCTGCGAACGTGCTATTTTTTAAATATGCAAGTGGGGGACATAAAAACAAGGACAGAATAGATTTCAAAATTACAGGCGCTGGTCTAATACAATAGAAGTTTACAATAGAGAGGCGCATGCAAATAGCACATTAAAATGCAAAAAGACACTTAAGCAAAGTCGGTTGCACCTGCCCAAAATTTAACCAGGGAATTGAGATAAAAGCAGTGAATCCTATTTTTCGCGCTATGTAGAATTATTCTAGCACGACTTAGGTATTTATTTTTCGTAATGAGCGTAACTCTTTTCAACCGAATGAATCTAGAATCGGCCGTTACTGTACCTATAACCCGCAATGTTACCTATTTTAATGAGCGCGTTTGAGCATGAAAAATTCGTTTAAGCTTTATTAATAAGGCATAAAAATATGGTCTCTAATTCTCCAAAATCAATCAGACTCAATAGATGTACTTTAGGTAAAAAAATCACACATATTACTGTTTTTTCTAACTTATTTCAGTTATTGAGTGGCTTCAAATTCAAATAAACAATTTTTTTTCAATTGAGTTGATTCAATATTTCTTTACGTTTATTTACTTATTTACAGGTGTCTATTGACATATGAACACCAAGATAAAAGAGATTTTTCAAAAAAATACGTCTGAAATGATTACTGCTTTTCGTGTTTGTTTCAAGCAGTGAGTCATTTCCAAAAGAATTAAGATAATCAAACTATTCAATTGAGTTGTTTCGATAATTCATCTATTTACAGGTGTCTATTGGCAGGTATCTGTTAACAGGTGTCTAGTGACAGCTTTTGTCTCAACTAAATAAATTTTTACTGATTTATTGAATAATCTCAATTGAAATGAACACTCATTAGTTGATAAAAGCAAGAGAAAAAACAGTAGAACTAAGCAAGCAAGAGAGTTGAAAATAATTTGATTTTTTACATTCATCCTTAGCGACTACTGACACGTTGACACTTTTGAATACATTAAAGAACGAGAATTTACCACGAAAAAGGCTATGAAGTTATTTTTATAGAAAATTTAGATAATTACGATGTTGGGGGATTTTTCGGAATCCATAATAAAATCAACACTTCGCTCTTTTGAACGGGCCAAAACGAAAAAAATGAGTGTCCAAAATGAGAAAAACCGTGTCCAAAATGACAATTCAATTGATTATTAATATTTGCCGAATTCATTGGAAATTACTTACTTGAAAAACAAAAAAGTAATCATCTCATGTGTGATTTTATACCAATTGAATTCGGCAAAAACAAACGCAAGGAAAAACAGTAATGAACGCTAGTAATAAGATAATGAGATCTCAAATTTAATTGCACGCCTTAAATGATATAAGCATAAAAAAAGGTAATCAGTTCGGCGCTTTCCAAAAAATCCCTCTACTGAGTATTACTGATAATCGACGATTAAGGAGACGTTTACTAATGCTATGTTTATTGATGAAATAGCCAAATCAACCACAGAGCACAAAAGAGTTTTATCCACCCAATTCAAATAGTTCTAAATGGCGCCAACCTAAAAACTTCGCAAGGATGTCCGATATTGATAAACTTAATTTTGTTGCCGCTGGTTTAATGCACATCATAATTTTTGGGTGCATGCTTCGTTTATCTTGGACATCCCACAGACGAGTGTCATTATGGTCTGGGACCTCAACTGGTGCAACATTGCTCAACTCACTTGACTAGTTCACTCAGCTGTTGCCGTGACGTCACCACACTCATGTCCTCGTTGACCAGAATATCAACCAGAGCACACAGAGAAGTCTCAATGTCATCGTGACTGGTCAATTTAAGAATCTCCGGCCAGATTCCTTTGAATTTGTCAGCCAGCTGGGTCTGGTTCGTGGTCTGGCGACTGGACAAAGCACCAATTTCTGCTTGGATGTCCGATAGAGTCGGCATCGTTGGCTAATGCTCCAAAGTGCGAGCAAAGAATCGAACAAATAATCTGAAGATGAAGTTGATCACGAGCAACCAATTGAACATAACCGACTAACGTCGTGCGAATTGCTCTCAAACGAACGGCGAGCGGTTGGCTTTGATAGCAGCCAGCTGGGCCTTATGAATGCTAGCTTTGGGAGGGGGTGACTTGAGAGGGCTGCGCGAGAGGGGGGTTCAAATCGACAGGTGGAGGAGTGGACAACACTACCCTTCACACCATGAAATTGTCGCCTCAAAAGTTTTGCGGCATCGCATAATTAGAGACTACTAATACGTAAGACTCTAAGACTTTACTTAGTCACTCAATGCCCTCCGGACTTTCAACAGTTTGTCCTGTTTTTAAGGACGAAGAGTAGAAAGGGTCAGACAGACGAAAAACGACATGACGCAGATACAAAAATGATAACATATCTGGTAGATTGCCAGAAAATAGCCACAATAGCTTTGTAGATCTGCAGTCTCAAAAAACAGTACAAAAGACAGACCAAAAATTTCATCTTTTCATTGAAGGCTGATATGTTATATTTTGATTAAAAATCTGTATACGTTTTTGCTGCTTCTATTAGCTGCTCTCTAGTAACCTTCATTTAGAGTGACATGCACCCATTTGACCTTATCTCTTTGAATTAAAGTAAATAAAATCAATTTCAAAGTGAGGAAGTCATTTTTGTGAGTGAGGTAAGTCAAGTGTGACCAAACATTCAATCACGCAAATGAACAAAAAAAAACTCGCTCCACTAAGAGCGAAAAATGACGTCAGGCACGCACTTCAGTTGAAATTGCATGATAGAATGAACAAAAAGCAGATTTCAAGTGGTTGTGACGTCATATGGTCGTAACAAAAAAACGAGACGACGAAATAAAAAAACATAGCATGACAAGTACTGTCGTAAAATTCAACGAATATTCATTGACTAAACAGAAAACTGGACCTAGAACCGACTATGAATGGATTTGGAAGACCATTTAGAAAAAAAGAATCCGATCCAAAAAATCGAAAACAGCAAAAATCAAAGTGAAATTGCCGCATGTGAACAAAAAACCACGAGCGAGAAAGCGAATTTTTGTTCAAACACCGTTTTTTCACTCTAGTTTAAATTTAGAGCAAAAAAATTTCACGCCGCAAAACCACTCGCTTTTTCGCTCCACTTCCTTTTTCGGCGTGACCAAAATCACTACTCCAATTTGACTTCAAAATCATGAAAATGTGTGAACAGATCTTAAAAAAAATAGCGCCTCAATACAATTCAAATTCTTTGAATTATAAAAAACCAAGAGAAGGCCAATAATAGGCTATTAAAAATCTCTCAACTGGGACTGACTTTGCAGTGTGAACATTCGAGATTTAATGTTATTACATTCAAGATCTTAACTCATAGATCAAGTTTGTTAATTATTTTTAGATTATATTTACAATTGTGTCGATATTGCTTCGGGACTATTTTGACTGGGACCATTTTGTCTGCTTTTATTGGACTAATTCATCTGGGACTGTTTTTTTCCGGACACGGATTCGCCTCTCGATCTGAACACACGGTTTATACTTGTTGTTGACAATAGAGAAGTGGGTAGCGACAAAAACATTTTCTGAAAACTGTCCCATTTTATAACATTCTGAACTATTTACAACATTTAGTTTCATTAGAAGCCAGTTTGATGTTTTTAGTTAGCACCGTTCACTGCTGAGAGCAAAATTCCAAACTCCGAACTCCTCATGTTCAACCCAGGGCCAGCTGGACGCCAAAAAATCCACAAGGAATGCACTCTTCATCTGCCCTCAGTTACGCTTCATAATCTTCTTGATGTGCTTTCCGGGTACTATTACAAGACCCACTTGACGCGATTCCTCCTCTGAAAAATAAACCAAGAGTAAACCTTAAACCATCAATCAGGCACAAAAACTCCAACATAATTCTGCTTGGAGCAGTCTTCATGTCATAGATGTAGACGTAAGTCTAACACTTTAAAAGTTAAAAGTTCTTAGAAGCGTTATTCAATATTAGAGGAAACAATCCCCAACCAGTTATACTATTGAATGTTATTTTTCACACTAGTATAATGGTATTTCAATTGTAATGGCTCTATGCGCCTATCATTAGGGTACATATACAATAATAAAAGCAAATTACACATGAAGATAAAATGCTGAAAAATTGAGTTAACTGTGATACTTAAAAAATCAAGAACAATTTTACCTCTGTTGGCTGCGTTTAATCAAAACCCCATAGTTGAAATAATTATACATTTCGTTTCTACGTCCAGTTGTGGTGATCAAGTACTATCAATGTGTGATTTTACAAAACTGTCAAAAGAGATCAAGTAACCTCTAATTGGGCCTCCAAGAAGCTGGCCTTAATTGTTCCGACCCTCTTGAGGGGGGAGGAACTATATACTCAACTGGGTTTTTTTTTGTTCCGTGAATTTTCGCCGCTCGATATATTCATCGTAGAGAGTTGAGACTGGTATCATTAGAAAGCTCGTCCAGCGTAGAATATGGAATTAAAAAGATTTTTTAAATTTTCGTTTTCTACAGGGAGTTATCGAGGCTTAAACTTCTGAGAAAATAAGAGTGAATTCACGTTGTTTTTATTCACATTTTCCGGAATTTTTGCCTAAATTTTCGTCAATTTTGCTAAAATTTGTTATAATTTTTCAGAATAGTGTCGTTGATTTTATTTTTGAAGACGAACAAGCATTTTTGATTGTTTTGATTTAATTTTTTGGTCAAAAAATCTGGATAAACATTTCAAAATTTAGCCTTTTTCATCAACAACAGCACGAAATAAGATACTTTAGTCCACTTTGATTAAATTTGCCTACAGTACACCCCCAAACATCACTCGTACAATCTTTGTAGACTCAGAGGGGGGCTATTTCTACTTCAGAGTCCGCAGAGAGTTCCTTGTAGTTAAAACTTTGCCGTTTTTTGCTAACTTTACTCGTTGATTATCAAAAATGCAAAATTTATTTTGAGTTTCAACTCAGAAATTATCTATATCTACAACATTCGAAAAATCAATTGTTCTTAACGGACAATTAAGTATTAACAGAGGTAGTTTTGGGCCATTCTTGGACTGTTACAATCCAAAAAAAATCGGGTTGTAATCAGTCGGTCTTTTTTTTTCAAAAAAAAAGACTTTTTTTAATAATAAAGAACAGAACATATCAAATCAAAGCTCAGGAGTGATAGGTCCAACCAATTCGTTTGCTAAACAGCTCCAGGCTAATGCATTTAGTTTTTTAATTGAAAGTTTATGGTCGTTTTTTTTAAAAAAATAATTGACTTTTCAATAAATAATGGCTTAATTAACTTTTCCTCTATTTTTTTCTTAATTTGTTCAACTTCCAGCTTAGTGTCAGCAAAAAAAGACTGCTTCTTCTTTCTACTGAGTTAACATTTATTCTCGGTTGCAGTTTTAAGCCTGAAATTATTGTTTTCTGGCTTTGATACTACAAGATTTTAGATTTTTGTTTGTTTTGATATTTGCCAGTTTTTCACGTTTTCTAATTTTGTCACATTATCACATTATTGACAGTTCTCATGTCACCTTATTAGCATTCAAATTCAAGCACAATTGAACATATTAAAATCCTGAAAGATATAAATCATCGTTTTAATGGCCTCGACGCCTCTTTCTTGAAGAAATCAATTGAATTTTTTAATTTTGTCTTAACTGTCATTTATACTTTGTCGTTTCGGTCGTATGAAATTTCCTGTATAGTGACAGCTTTCATTGGCTTTTCATGGAAGAATAGAAAAACCGATATTCTGATATAGCAGATAGCTGATGGCTTTTATGACTTTCAAACCCATCGTTTTCCAAAATTAAAAAAAAAACTTTTTTAACTTCGCAATTTTGTTCTTTTTATGTTTCTTTTTGTTACCTAATCTCGTTAGTTGATTACAGGTCAAATATGACATTATGGGTGTCAAGGGAATAAAAGGGATTGGTGTCCCAAAATCTTTTTTTAAAAGATTTTGTTATGACCTTACTGGCTTCGACACCGCTTTTTCACAAAAAAAAATAAATTAATTTGATTTCTGTCATATTTGACGTTCTTTTTCTAGATGCAAGAAATATTCTGGATAATTACAGGTCTCGAGGGTTTCCTTTTCATGAAAAAACGACGATATTTAAATAGCTCTTTTTGTAATTAATGCCTTTCTTGACATTGAATGTAATTTTGTTTCGAAAAAAAATTAAAAGTATTACATACTTTAGCACTTCGCCTTTTTGTCTACTTGTTACCTAGTCTTACTAATGAATGGCCACGTACTACATTATAGCTGTTTGAAGAAGGCGCAATCAAATATATTTTGAGTGCCAAAATTTGGCTTGACGGTTTTGACAGCGTTTTCTGGCAAGTTTCAATTGAAATTTTGTTTGTTCTTTGTTGTTCTTTTTAGCCGCTCTTAAAAATGAATAAGGTCAGGTCCTAATGCCCTTCTATAGAAGCAATGGTAATCGCAAATTTGTGGTAATATTAATTTATTCCTAATGGTATTTATTACTTTGAAGTTAATTGTTTCAAAAAATTAAGTTAATTTTTTTTACTTTTGTTTTTGTTCTTTTTTGTATAATTGTTACCAAACCTTTTTATGGACTGGTCGCATATGTTTTCTGGTGATTTATAAGTTATTTTTGTTTAGTTTCAGGTTTATCTGACGGTATGTTGACTTTGTTATTAAATTTAGTTTTTAAGAGGGACATAAATTTTTTGATATAATTAATGTTTGTTGTTGTTGTTGTTTGATTTTGCTGTTCGTTTTGACTCGCTTTCTTAATATTGACATATTACAGCAATCTAATGCATCAAATTTTACTCCACTGAGTTATTTGTTTTGGAGGTTATCTTATCGTTCATACAGAATTTTTTGAAAAAGACTTGGGCTTTTTTGGGATTCGCAAAAAATAATTTTTGGGTTTTTCTATCTGTTCCTCATTTGGTAGACAATTATGCCAAAATTTTGGATGGGCGGGGTCGGAACCTTATGTGCCATTGCACATTACCGAGCCGCCTTGTTCGTATAAGGACTTTTTCAAGAAGTTTTCTTCTCCAGTGTATTGCTCAATTTTTACCACATAGTAGTCTAGTTTTTTTGAACAAAATGTGAAACCAACTAAAAGGCAATATAAGAACGTGCGTGACTTCCGGAGAGAGAACACCTGCAAATTAATAATCTAGCTCATCTAAATTGTTACAGCTATTTTACGTCTAAGTACATGATAGGTCATAAATTTTAGTCGCCCGAGGGACTAACTGCCCTGACACGAAGGCGCTTGCGCCCGAGTTCTGGACACAAAGAACGTGGTGACTACGATTTGTTTTAACGTATTTAGAGAATCGAAAACTTTTCTCGACACTTGAGAAGGAATCAAGATTTTTCAAGTGCAAGAGGGCGACTATGTAGGGCAAGAATAACTAGAGTTAGGAGGGCAATTGTGGTTACAAAATTTAGACAAAGGCGCGGTTAAACATTAATATTGCTTACGTGTTTTCCCCTCCAGGTCCGTTTCGAAGATTTAATTACAAACTAATTGACTGTTGCGCTCCTGGAAGTTTTAGTTCCTGACAACTGAATTAATGGACAGTAAATGGAATCGTCAGTATTGGTGGAGTTTTGCTCAGTACCCATATACTACCCGATACAAAATGTGCGCATGAACCGACATTAACCGACTAAGGTGGCAAAGGCTAGAATTTTTTATGGTGCAAAGATTTCTGGACTGAGAGGGGTTAGAACAATCATGGCTCACAATTGGTTTTATTTTATCAACACGCCTAATTTTTGAATGCACGCAATTCAAATCAGTCAAATCGAAAGAATGTTCAAGAAGAAAACGGTCATGCGGAAATTTTGCATTAAAAAGACATGTTTACAATAATTACATCACACTTCGTGCGAGAGCAATTAATTAATTTGATTTGATCATTTTGTTCACTCTCACCTGGTCTTCCAGGAACATATTCCTGAGTTCCCCCAAGAATGATATTAGCATCCTTGTCAGTACACAGGAAGTCACCAACCATCACTCTCCCGTCTGTGATTGTAACTGCAAACTGTTTATTCAGACAACTCCGAATGAAATCTTTGTCCTGTTCAGAGGAGTTCAACGAATCACTGTTTGACTCTACTGAGACGTCAGCCAGGTCGGCTAATTTCATTTTACGTTCTGAAGTTGTTCATTGACGAAAGCATTTACTACGGCAGCTTCGCGCTTATAAGGAATTTGTGCCGATTTAAGCGTGCAAAAACTCTGTATTTTGTATTTAAATGTTATTGGTAAATCGTTCAAGTTTAGCCATTATGAAAAATTAATGAGACCATCCATAAGGTCAGTGCGCACCCTTACTAATGCCCATTGTTCAACGAAAAACCATACAAATCTTGAATATAAACAATAATGATACGAATTCCCCTGTTCCTATGAAATCCACTTGAGGGCAAAAAACGAAGCCTAACCGGCACAATAACGATACCCTCCAAGGGTCCTGCTAATATTCTAAACTTTAGAACGAACAAGTCCGAAAACAATCAGAATATTAGAAAAAGATGCAACAAAAAAAAAACAAAACCAAGAGTATTACCTGATAATTTTCGAGAATTTCTTTTGTTTTACAACACCAATGGTTGGTGTTTGGAGAAGATTCAGGCGATAACGGGGAAAACAGAAGGAAGATGGTTACCTCCAAAGCTCCCAAAATGACCCGCTTAGCTCAATAATGCCAGCGGTTCCTTGCTACTGTACGCTAGAAATTAGCGTTCTGTTGATTTCAATAAACTTTGTTTGGAAACATGAATTAGTTTTCAAAAGCAAAGTCACATAAGAGGAGGATGTGAAGTAATATGCTCCGGCTTATTAACATAGCCGGCAGACTGCGGAATTGGCTCGAAAAAAGGTGAACGATTTATTTCCCCGCCTTCAGCACGGGGGCATCGGCCAGGATGAACTCAATAAGGCGCTCCAAATGATGTTATTAGATCTTATTTTAGACCATTACTTTTATATCCACTGATTTAAAAAATGAAATCAAACTAACTTCGGCGCGCCGTTGATTCGACATGTAATAGTAAACTGGCAACTACTCAGTTCAGCTGCTTAATTTTTTGAAATTGCGAACCAGAGTTAAATTGCCGCACGTGAACAAAAAACAAGTAGCGAGAAAGCCTACTTTTGTTCAAACACGTTCGTCTCATTCTTTTTTAAATTTTCAAGGAAAAATTGCACGCTGCAAATACAGGTATTTTTTGAGCTTCACTTCCTGTTTCGGCGTGACAAAAAGCATCATTTCAATTTGAATTCAAAAATCAATAAAATGTGTGAACAGATCGTAAAAAAATAGCCAGAAGAGTTCCGGAAACGACTCGAAGTATACATACAATAGACTATCCTCGCTGATCTAATGAAAATTCTACGTAATTATACCAAGCATTTTAAAACAACAACACAAAAAACAACATGAGAAAACAACTGACAAAGACTGAGAGAGCATCTGATAAAATCTGTTGCTACAGACCCTGCAATGCAGTCACAAAACTATTAAAAAAGCAAAGGACAAAAAACATGAAAAAAATAGTTTTTTTTTATTCCAGTGAAAAGTGCCATATCTAGCCTTCTAGTGTTATAGCAGCAAAATCATACACAATGGCTGTTCAATGTCAACAGACCAGAAAAAACTGCAACGAGGAGCGTGAAATCAAAAATCGGCAAAAGTTCGAAAAGGACAAACTAAAAACCAGCAAAACTGCTAGACCAGCTAATTTCAACCACAATACTCCCCAATTGCCAAAATAAAAACAAGAAAAATACAAACTGTTAGAAAAGCTTAAAAGAAGGCAAAATGGTGGAAACAAAATAGAGAAATGAAACTAAAAATGCAACATTTGCTTCAAATGGTCAAAAATCCCTCCAAACACACTATTAAAGGTTTAGATAATTGAGAGAAACACTGTTGACTGAAAAATTTCAGATAAAACTACAAAACTGCCTTGAAAAAGCAGCATTTTATCTACTAAAAATTTTGCTCATTTAGCACAAAAAATTCACACTTAGGTTTCTCTGTCAAAAAACGATTTGAACAGATAGCCACTTTTTCTCTCCGCTCTTCAATTCGTTCAGTCGTTTGAACTTGGTTTTCAGATGCGATATTGACCATAACATCCTGTTTTAAATATCAAATAAACTCCAAAAATTATCGAACAGAAAACTCTTTGAGAGTGAGGTAAATCACGTCAAGACCTAAAACTTATTCAGATGAACGAAAAAACTCGTTCCAGTAAGCGTATAGATGGGGTCGCGCACGCAACCCAATACAAAATGCATCAGCACCACAAAGACGGTATCAGCACGGATGCTCTGGTCTTTATTATTTGATACTACTTCCCCTAAAGGTCTGATGACTAAACACCTGAGGCTCCGGCCAATAGGGAACTTTTCTAGGATAATCTAAATGACGCTACTATAAGTTATTATCGAGCACTAATTCGAATTAAAGTATAGTGAAACCAAAATCCGCAATTTTAAATTGACTATCAGTACTAATATTCCACAATTGAGGAAGCACATAACTTCACGAATCAAAGTGAAACAGGTAACTGAGAAAAGTTAGCTAAAAGCAGTGAAAACATTTATTATATCACTGGAAATAATAAATTGAGACTTCGTAAAGGAAAAGAAACTTGAGAAAACTTCAACAAACATAACCGTCAGCTCTCTCTCTCTCTCTCTCTCTCTCTCTCTCTCTCTCTCGCTCTCTGTCTCTCTCATAGGACTCGGCGAACGCTTGGCTTCGTTCTTATTTGCAGGAAAGACTTGGAGAGGAGTTGAAAGGGGGCTCCAAGCTGCCAGAAAATGGCTTTGCGCCTTCCCAGCATTTTATCTCTTCCCAGCAGCTTTGGTGAATAGTACACTAGAGACTAGTAGAGCTCTAAAAGAGCAGTGCAGTGACATAAAGCCCCCGGGTTTTGACTAATTAAACCATTTTTGAGAACAAAAAGTTATAACGTCAGACAAAAAATCGATCAAAATAAAAAATTGCATAAAGACAGCAGGACTAATATTTTTGCTACAAACTTCTTTTGAGAGCAGCTAAACAATTTCTCTTGTTACAGTTAAACTGGTATCTAACTTCCCTAAAGCAATCTGTGATCACCTCTCAAATCAAAAACTCAACATGAAAAAAATTAATTCGGTGTTCACTATTACCATATCTCAGCAAGAATGATTCCAATCTAAATTAACTTCAAACAGCGCACGCAAAAAAAATCGATGGATTGAACTGTGTAGAGATTGATCGAGGCTCTCAGTTGATTACGATCCCTTTCAAACTTCTGACAGAAATTCTCGCAAGCAAGACAAAAGCTAATTAATTTTTTTGAAAAATTGACAACTGAGGGCCTGTTAATTAAAATAGCAGTATTAACACTACCGTTACATTTGTCACAAGTTAAAATTTAATTCGAAGCATTATTACTTTTACATCAGATGAGGCAATTGTACACAAGTTCTCCATGGTGTAACGAACATCTAAACATCCTATATTATAGTTGTTGGTATAAATAGCATCATTGGGGAGGGAGAGGGAAGGGGACTATTTTCAGAATAGACAATTACAGCATAACTGTGGCATTTTTGCATATCGGCACCAATGCTCCCGTTGGGGCATATCCTGTTAATTGTGAAAATATTTAGCTGATGGCTGGTCGTAGAAGTTTGATGAAGTCATGATTTCGCTGATTTACGGATAGCCCGGTCACGTTTCGAGGAAGCTTGCAATTGGGAGATGAAACCGGTCACAATTGGGTTTGGAGGGGTAGGAGTGGGTGGGGTAGTGCTTAAGAATATCCTGGAGATCCCTCGGGGGGCTGCTGCAATTTGGCGTTCTCTTTGCTTCCCATGATGGTGCGTATTGACTCTAAGGCCTTTTTGATTGTGTAGTCTGGCTTCCAGTTTTTCAGAACGTCCACCTTGTCAATGATAACCTGAAAAACATTCATCCTTGTTCTCTGAACTCCAATTCCAACAGCTGAGACACTCAAAGCGTGTAAACACTTAAATTTTTTAAGTTAAAAAATAGTCAGTCAAAATACCGATTTTTCCGTTATTTCACAACAATTTTAGATCTTTGCGATTGTTGACAAAAACCTGCCAATTTCTGAAACTTTTTTTTAAAATTTGCCAATGAGAATCAGTCTTTTCTGTTTCCAGTTAACTTAGCTTGTTCAGTGAAAAATGGAAAACAATGATTATTAGCAACAAAAACCGTTGGAAGACCTGGCTTCAATGAAATTGAATGGTTGTGTTAAATTTGAGAAACAGTAATTGACACCAAGAAAAACTGGTAAGACTGCAAAAAAGAGGTTGGAACAAAATTTCCAAATGTTTTAGTTGTCAACTAAAACAGAATTTGAACAACATAGCCGCTAATATGTCAGACAATAGCCCCCGTTGACCCGCTTGACGCATATCGAGATTGAAACAGAAAAAGAAAAAAACAAGACACAAAATTTGATAGGGTTTTTCTAAGTGTCAAAAAAGTTCCAATTTGATGTACATTTTAGTTAGATTCTAAAACAACTTAATTCAGCTTCTAAAATGAAGGTTATAGAGCTTAATACTAATGCGAGCTAGCAATCTCTCTAATGAACTTTGATAACCTAATGCACTATGACTTTATGGCCGAGTTTTAAAGGTTTATCCCTTTCAGTTGATTTTGCTCTTTTCACTTTGACCGTATTCTCTACATTACTTTATTCAATGAGTTATTCAAGAATCAAAAATCCATTCAGTTGAAACAGTGAGTGAAGTAAGTCACGATTGAAACGTGAAAAACGTGACTTATGTAATACGAAAAACAAGCTCAAAAGGAAAAGCAAATTTTAAAAATATGGATAGCGCCTGAATAACAACCGCTGAGAGGCTGACGGCGGCTATTAAATTTATTCATACCAATTTACTGCGTTAAGAACTTAAAAGTTCAACTGAAACAAACAACTCCAAATATCACAGAATAGATAGGTACAGCCCATAGTAACTATTAATAAACGTGAGTAACAACTAAGAAACCGCTTACAAACTTTCACCAAAAATTTGCAGACACGACCGATTAAAAAAACAGAAGACCGTCATAACCATCCCTCAAAGGAAATCATGCAAACTAGAAAAGAATAATTTTCAACCGACCTGTAAATTGAAGGGAGATAGCAGTCAGTGATTACTGTGACCCCCTATTGAGATCGAAATATGAAAAGAACATTATTGATCTTTTACAAAAGTGTCCGAAGTGCGTGGTATTTCGATTGTATTTCGTGGTTAGTCACACTCCTCTTTGATGAGGGATACACGAGTTAGTATAAACACCAATAAACATTAAGCCTGGTAACAGACAAAGTTCACATACAGAGTGCGTAGAATTGCGCTTTATAGGTATATGCAATTCCAATTTTTGATTTCGTTTTCCTAAAATTGCTATTCAGTTTAATTTATTTTGCTTATCAGTTGACGTCTAAATGCACTTTGAGAAGGAGCAAAAATGAAACTGACTGAGAGAAAGGGAAATGATTTCACGCAAAATGTCGAAAAAGATGAGAAAATAAGTAGACGCAACAACTCTTATCTGACGTAAAGAAACAGGACATGTCCTTAGATACAATCCAAAGAATCGATCCACAAAAAACAATCCTTGACCTGACCAGCAGAACAATTAAACGATACGAGACAAGAGAAAAAGTCAAGAGGACAAAAACTACTCAATATTTGTGGAAGGTTTCTGGCCCGAATGTCTTCAAATTGAAAATTGCAATAATAAACTCAACGAACGATCACATTTGCGATCTCAAAGAGGTTTAATTGACACTTGAACTCATAAAAAAACATAGCCGGCAGATTGCCGGAAAATAGCCGCAATAGACGCTTGTGGCTTGCTTGTGGCTTAACATGAATTGAAACAACTATAGAAAAAAAAATAGACAGATCGACCACCAGTCCTTTAACAGACCACTAGACTTTTTGGGTTAGCTTCTGACTGTCATTTTTATGAGACACATAAGCTCTGAGGAGAAAGAGCCCTAATAGGGCTTTTCAAAATTAGAATGTTTTCAGTTCGTGCCCCCTCAGCTTAGTGGGCGCATATTATTTGACCCCCCAGATGCACGTGCAATATTTGGGGGGGGGGGGGGGCACAAACGGAAAAGATCCCAAAATTAATATTCGAAATCAAAAACTCAAGACTCTAATATTCAAGAATTAGGGCAAATGTTTGGCACTACTTAGATGCACACTATTGACCTTTAATAAGTAAATGTTCACAAAATTTAAAGTTTCATAAGTGAGCTCAGAAGTCATTTTTGGAGTGAGGTAAGTCATTGAAAAAGTCAATTCCAAGAAGTTACGGTAAGACAAAACAAAAATCTGTTAGATGAAGTAAAAAAACATAGCAGGACAAGTCCTGACGTACAATTCAAAGAATTTTCATTGACTAAACAGAAAACTAGACGAAGAACGGACTTTGAATGGATTGTGAAAACCATTTAGAAAATCCGATCCAAAAAATTGAAAAAACTGTAAAAATCAAAGTGAAATTGCCGCATGTGAACAAAAAACACTAGCGAGAAAGCGAATTTTGTTCAACCACCGTTTTCTCACACTACTTTAAATTTAGAGAGAAAAAATTTCACGCCGCAAAACCACTCGCTTTTTCGCTCCACTTCTTGTTTCGGCGTGACCAAAATCATTACTCCAATTTGACTTCAAAAATCATGAAAATGTGTGAACAGAGCTTAAAAAAAAGACAGCGCCCCAATACAATTCAAATTCTTTGAATTGTAAAAAGAAATTTAGGAGCGCTATAACAGCCGCCTAGAATTGAGGACGGGGCTATTAATCATATACAAAATTGCGAAAATCAAAGAAACTTGTCAATTTCGCATACTTAAATCTTCGAGACTAACTCTCCCAGCCGAAAAGCATCAAATCAACTGAATTTCAGACTAGTTAGTTGAACCTTGGTTCGACAACTGGAGGCAAAATGACTCAATAAACAAAAATTTGAAAACATAAGCTTACTAAAACGTTGCTTCTTGAACTAATGTTCTTGAAACTAATGTCCTCAAAAAAACCATTTTCTTGCTGCTAAAACCAAACCATTGACCCAAGCAGAAGACTTTCAAAAATTACTTGGCTGCCAAGAAAGCCATTACTCACTTTTGGTTTGTAAAATACCTGAGAACCAAAACCTCTCTTCGAACCGTAAAAAGCCTGTAGAAAACCAATACTCCTCTTTGAGTCCCAAAAGACGCATGATACTACAATAATTGCTGCATACTTCATTCGGGAGCAGTCGAGCATAATTGATATTAAGCACAAAAAGCAAGCAAAGAATGATAGTGGTATGTGTTGTGGATGCGGAGTGCGTACCCTTCCTTTTTGGTCTACGCAGGTGCAATTAACTCTGGTGGTGAAGCTCATGACTGGGGGAACCGCGGGATAGTCCTTGGACACCTTGATGTGAAGCGTGTAGATGCGAGAATCAAATGTCGACTGAAATAAACAAAACTCACTACTCCCACGATTAGCAGACAAAGTTCCAACATCAGATTATTTTAATCTTATCATTTACAATTGTAATTTACCCTTTCAAACATGAATAGTAAAGTTCTCAGGAGTTGAGCAATGTCTAAGCAAGCTACGTGTATATGTTAGAAGCAATAGAAAAAAATTGAAACGCACCGTGGGTTCAGAAACAATCCAGCTCACAAAGTTGCAAAAAGTCTGCAACTGAAACGCGCTTAAATAATAAAAACTTGAAAATTTACGCTAAGATAAACAAAATTGGGATCTTTTCCGTTTGTCGTAAGAAAAAGGACAGCTGAGAACAGGCCGCTGTGGCCTAATGCTGTTCAGCTGCGATTACGCAGGAACCAAAATTATTTTATATTTTATGTAATACCACGTGCTCTGTAACTAGGGGGCGCATAATTTTGTGGAAAAGATACCACAAAATCAGTAACTCGTTCGCTATTAAAAGTCTATCAAGAAATGCATTTCAAACTCTCATATTAATTGCGAATAGCTCGGTGAAGTGCAAGCCGGTACTTTTCATTATTACGCTATTAATAAGCTTAAAAAATGAGAACTAATTCGAGAAACTGATTTACCCCTCCAATTTTAGTGCCCAATAAAAATGGTATATCCTAAGAAATCCCATCAAAACTATTAATTAAATTGGTAGCTCTGGGTTCAAATTATCAAATTTTGTGAAATAAAGAAAAAATCTGCCATTTGACCTCTATTAAAAGCAGTAAACTATTCCAATACGTGACCAGTTTAAAACACGGCATATTTGCTATTGGAATGTACCCTTTATACTTGTGATACTTTTGATGCTCTATGGCCGATAAAACACACGATAAAATATCTGAAAGATTCTCCAGAAGTTCGTCAATTAATTCTCCGCAAGTTTATCAATCAATTCATTTTCTAATTGTTCCGACCCACCTTTCTGGGGAGGATGTATATACTCAAATGCGTTTTTTGTTCAGTCAATTTCCGCCGATCGATATTTTCATCACAGAGAGTTGTGAGTAATAGCATTAGAAAGCCCGTCCAGCGTAGAATATGAAATTAAAAAGTTTTTTTTTTTCGAATTTCGTTTTGAGCATGGAGTTATCGAGGTTTCAAGTTTTGTAAACATTTTAACGGATTTCAGTAGCTTTTGTTCACATTAAAACACCTTTTTCAATAGTTAACCAAGTTTTCACGGTTTTAATTTAGAAGACAGAACGAAGTTGCTGAGGAGTCTGATCCAAAATTTTTCCTAACATTTTTTGCTTAATTTTCCTGGTAAAATTAACCGGAGGTACACACCGAAAAACTGCTGACGTAGTCTTCTCAAACACCAAATTGGCTACTTTTACCTTTGCTTGCTATGGAACTGTTCTGAAATTCAATGTTTGCCGGGTTTTTTTCCAATTTAACTCGATAATATTCAAAAATTTGTCAGTTATTTTTGATATGAAATTTTCCGTAATATTATGTATTTCACTGACATTTGGAACAATTACCTGTTTTAAAATGACGACAGCAATATAGGGTAGGTTTTTGTCTGATCGCAGGATCGAATTGTATAGTTCGCTGTTCATTTCTATTCTTAAAATTTTTTTCGATGTTTGTTGTTTCTTTAGTTAATTGCCGCAATGCTATTACACAAGAATGAATTCAAACTATTACTCAATTACCGACATATGTTCTTAACGAACAAATGAAGACCAATAAAAATATATAAATTTCATTTATAAGCTCGAAGTATTTATGGTTTCAACACTTTTTTTGAGTAATTTTTTTCGGATTTTGGGTTTTATTTGATGTTTTTTGTAGTCTTCAGTTTTAGTTTCGCTAAAGACATATCGAATTGGCGTCCTATAGTTTTCTTAGTTGAAAGCTCATTGATTACGATTTTCAAAAATAAGTTTGCAAAACAAATATTGAACTTTGGAGATTTTGCCATAAATTAAACTTATCTCAGTCAACTTGTAGCTCAGTACCAGCAATGAGGTTGCATCAATTTTCTAGTTAATTGAATTGTCGAACTCAATGTGCTCAATGTTTTCAGAAAAGGTTTGGCTTTGAGACTCAAGAGTTTTCTTTTTATTTGTACATTTGTCCATTTAGTCTATATTTTTGAACACGTCTTTTCTTTTGTCACATTTTTACGTTAATGACTGGACAAATATCACAAATATTAAAATTTGGTTTCGTCTTGATTTTGATTTTCTTGTCTCGTATTCGTGTTATTGGCATATCTCAACCGCCCTCTGAAATCGCCTTGTCTACCGTTTAATGGTTTATATTTAGAGCAGTTTTTTATTCATACACCAATTATTTTCGAGATATATGTAAAAATTTGAAAACTTGCTATCTCGTCCTCTGTCGCAAGACAATTAAATCGGAAATATAAATCAGCGGGCTGGGAACATTGTTCAATCGCACGTTGCCAAGCCTCCTTGTTTTCTTATTGGCATTTAAACATACCACCCGAGAACAATTTTGCTTATAGGAAACTTTTGTGGTCTGTTTCATAAACTGTCGACAATGGAACAAATCAGCCTTTTTGTAAATACCTGTTCTAAGCCTGCCGACGTTGAAAAATCAGATGGCTGTGAATTTTATTTGAAAGTAGCTCATTTCTTAGAAATATAAAACTCCCAGTTATGTCTACAGCTCACACAAGTTAAAGAAAGAACTTTGAAAGTAGCTCATTTCTTAGAAATATAAAACTCCCAAAGTTATGTCTACAGCTCACACAAGTTAAAGAAAGAACAATCCGAAATTTGATTTGAAATGGAAAGAGCTCAGATAAAAGCCCTTGAGTTGATTCAGTGTCAGGACACAATATCCATTCCTAATATACCCAATGCAGCAAAATACCCAAAATATACCCAAAATTTATTCCAATGCCGAAATTACAAGAACGATTATTTAAAATAATATTAAGCTAATGCATTTGTCCGTGCCTTTCGAGTCATGGCAAAGTCTCAACGGCACGTGGTACTTGATACCGAACTATCACAATGGAACATGGATTAAGTTATCCGTTGAAGTATAATGAAACCTGCTTCTAATACTTAGTGCTAATTTGTAATCGGATTATTTAACAAAGATCCAGGGCTCAAATAGAGTTTAATGGCATTTTCAGTCATATTGAGAGAATGCCACATTGGTGATTTTGACATTGCCCATAGTAATATGTAACCAGTGAATCAAATAATTTGAAACGAATTCGAATTATTTCTGAGCTCATTTCAACTAAATTATTTCATAAAAATTTGGCAGGTCCTAAGTTTAAAATCTGAAGGAATTACAAACACGATATTTTTCCGAATCGGAATCATTGTTTAATCAAAAGATTCTTTAGATAAAAATTTTTCAACCATTTGGAGCAAAAAACTGCTGAAATATTTTTCACAATTAACAAAAACCCTATCATTAGTATGCAATATTCTCACGGTTAAAATCAAAAAATGGTTTCCCCGATGCAGTTTTAACTTTGTCATGCAATCTTTCGTGCCACTATAGGGCAGCGTAAAATTTGGTGCGCTATTCGTTATACGGTTTCCAACTACTTTCAATAAAATCAAGCTATTAACTCAATATGGCTCAAATCGGGGAAACCATATTTGAATCAAAACGTTTGGCTAATCCCCTCTAACTCTGGTTTGCCACTGCAAATTTGCCATATTGAATCCCAGTGACGGTCTTATGGTATACTAAACCGCCAACTTTTGGCTCATTTAGGAAAACCGCGGGACAGTGTCATGTGGCCTCGTCAAAAACAGCATAAAAGAGCCCAAAGCAGTGATAGTTGAATTTGTGCCTTTTAGGAAAACCCATGACTTCGTAGGGATCAGTATTTTCGCATGTTTCATGGTTGCCATAGGAAATTGCTTACATCATGGGCAGATCTGCCTTCGCTTTAGTTTAGCCATACCTTTGCATAGTAATGATTCGATAACAACCTTTTCATTTTTCCAAGTGATTAAACAACAGTTTTTGAAAACTTTCTGAAGAGAACTGAGGCCTAACGCATAGTAACAAAAAATTTTAGTAAGCAACAAAAAATTTGTTTGAACGAAAGGGAGTGAAATGGGCGCTACGTCGCCGTGTTAATGAAATCTTAAGCTGCAATAAATTTTGAGCTGTAATAATTAACGGTGAAATAAAGAAAAAAATTACCTAATCATAAAAATTCGAGAGCTCTTCAGTGACCCCACCTGTATACAACGCAAAAAAAATTAAAAATATCGGTCAGCAAAAACTTACGTAATAGAAGAGGCCGAGCGGGCATGAAATTACCAGCCCAATTTATGGACCGTTACAATAATATGCTCAATAATCAGATAATTCTGTCCCTTAGAAACTAAAGTAATCTACAGAAACATGTTTTCAATTTACTATTAGCGAAGATGAGGACAGGAAAGGACAAAATATGAGAGTATAAAATTCTCTAATGATTCTCTATTGGAGTATACAATTGGAGAATGGTCTTTCATGATTGGCTCATAGTAAAAGTTAACTTGCATAAATACACCGCCACCACGAGTACTCTTACAGTTTTATTTTCAGAAAAAACTAATTCTTGAGAAGATACCTTTTATGGTAACTTACCATGTTTAAAAAAAAATGCAGATTCCAGATTCTATATAAAAGCTAAATTGCTCAACGTGGGCTCTGTGGCATTCTCAAGTGAATGACACACCATGGTTTCTGCTTTTTTTCAGAAATTTTGGTTGCTCGGTCTGCTGACGAAAACGAGACACATGGTCACTTGACTTATAATCGACCGTCTGCGCTCTATGATAGAAATAGATAATTTGAGAGAAACAGAATTTGCCATTCTGTTTAGCATACAATAAAGAACCTTCTTTTCTCTACGAATCATTAAGCCATTGATTGTCCTTCACTAAAATTTGACCAGCAAATATCTCCCACCATGCAAAAATTCCAAAAATGGGAGTTCAAGAAGAAGTTTCGGCCCAAACCTTTACACAAACATATCGCATTTGGCACCTCATTGGGCTTAGTTAAACATAACCAGTGAACTGCCAAAAAAGCCACCATTGATATCCATGACCACAATTGTGATCGAAGGGAGAACTGAAGTGCGTATGTGCAAAAAATGCTGACAAATTGTGCCATTTTTATTTAATTTCGTAGTGGGCAAACTCTTGTCTTCTAATGTGAAGATACGGGAATTAAATTCAATACCAAAAAATAGATCTGATGAATAAGACTAATTAGAACAAAGTTCAAACACCGGGGAACTAAAACTTGATATTGGTTTTTACTATTGCTATTCTTGATTTCGTTTTTAATATAAACGCAGTTCATTTTAAACTGCTTTGCTGAGCAGCTGCTGCTTAGAAGCATTTTTAGCCAAATGAGCGAGAAAAATTATTTTTGAGATTTGACGTAAAATGATGAAATGGCAAAGTAAGGCACTGAGGGACAACCGTGCAGCATCGATCCTTCAATGTTTTTATAGCAGCAAATATTTATGCAATGATTCTTGCAATCCATTTCCTCTAATCTAATATCAATTCGGTTATATGATTCGAGCTGTACTATGTGGCCACTAGCTTGCAAACATGGTCGTATCTGTTTTCAATTCTGCGAGAGATTTTGATACTGCAGATTGTTTCTGCGGTCTCAGTTTTCAGGTAGTCAAAAATTACGGGAACGGCAGCATCAATTGACCTTTGAATTGTTTCAGATGTCTGCTAATCAGATTCAATCAAAACTCATAGCAGTGCACAGTCTGTTTAAGCTTCCTTCTGTAACCAGTGTTGAGTCATGATACCTCAGCGTGGGTGAAAGCTCTTTAATTAAAGTGTCATTATCCTCATTTGACACTTCGAATGTTTCAACCGATCTGCGTCATCTCGAATCATTTCAATAAATTCCAGCATGGAGCTATTTAATAAGTTTATCACCGCAATGAAGCTAAGCATAAAGACTGTAAATAGCAAATCTTGAAAGCTTCTTTCTTTCACAGATTTGTGAAATATTTTTGCGAAAATTCTAGGCTATGCTACGCTTCTGACATCAGTGACGTTGACATTAAACCACAATTTTTTTATTACCTTAGGGGGTCCCAGAATCGTAGCGACCCATTCCCTCATGTCCATATCATCCTGGTCTGCCAATCCCCAGGAGATAGTGGACTCGCTAGCTTTGAGAGAATCCTCGTGCTCTTCTAGCAGCTTGAAACTCCTCGGATACACAACTGGAGCTGCCATCGTCTATCAGCGTCAAGTCCTTCTTTCACTCGCAAACTTGCGGCCAAATCAGCACCTGAGAGACTTTTTATCGTCCGATGCAGCCTGCTTTCAAGTATGGTCTGACTTAAAAGACAAGACTTATTTAAAAGCGGTCAAATTGAATTTCAGTTCTCTTGAACAAGCCTACTTTTAAGTTCACGTTCAACTCAAAAATGGATTTACTGCATTACTTTTGTAATAAACTCCAAAGTTTGTTCGTAATTGCCGATCGAGTTGAACGTATAAGAATTTTCAATGTTTATCAATAATTTCAATTCTGAGCATTTTGTTCCAAATTCATTCGTAAAGTCAGGCCATACAGAAAGCACTCGAGAAAAATCGGAACTGCCAGAATTTTGTTTTGATATGCAGATGCAACAATACTGATTCTGCATAAAAATATTTATAAGGCCTATCAAGACATTGAAATAGTCATTAAAAGCAATGTAAGAAATATTCACTAAAAAGCATCGAAATCATTAACTACAGAAGATGAAGTCTTGTTCAGCCGGGTGTAGTTACCGAGTTTGGGGCAGTTCCGATAAATCTCGACCTCTAACTCTGTGAGAATTGAGACGTGGGAACAATAGACAATTTTGCCTTCTGTGGAAGTTGCGATTAGTGAGTATCCAGCTCAACTATCTGAAAAGGTCATACATGCGTCAACGCGAACACAAAAAAGCAGACAATAAATAGCTCCCCGATTAAATTTTAAACATAGCTGTTGAATTGGCGGAAAATAGTCGCCGTCGACGCATATCGGAATTAAAACAAATAAAGAAGAGAAAAAACTGACAGCATTTGCTTCTAAGTGCCCACATAACAGCAGCTGACGTGCGGAATCAACAAAAGTGCTAAGGAAAGAAAAGAGAGAGAGAGAAAGGGAGAGAGAGAGAGAGAGAGAGAGAGAGATACAGAGTAGGAGCAAGAAAGAGAAAGAAAGAAACCCCAACAGAGAAAGAGCTATGAATATTTTTCACGATAAGATTCGACTCTGAAACTTTAGTTTTCTAGCCTTGTTAATAATTAAACCACATAGAAAACTAAAAAGTGCAAAATTAAACAAAAATCCAGATTTCGCAGTGAAAATAACGTTCAACACCATTTTTTGTCTACGAAAATCTGTTTTGTAACCCATCTGCAAGACTTGAAAAGTATCGTTGGCCAGTAATGGTCGTTAAACTCACGAAAAGGACAGAACATTCGAAAATTTCAAAAAGAATTGCAAGTTTTTACAAAATCTTGCTAAAATTCGTAATATTAATATCTCAGAACCATTTCATTGTCTCAAGATTCAGTATCCCTATTTCCAGCATTAAACACTTTTACTGGCTCATAAAGATCCATAAACCTGAAAAATGACAAAAAATTTTCTGAAAAATTGAAACAAAATAAAATTTAATATAAAAAATGCTCACACTCAAATCCACAAGCTCTGGAAATAATACAACAGCTTATTATCAAAACTTGGAGGAACCTGGAGCCCTCGTGCCCACAAATTTAAAAATATTCAAAAAATTACAATTTCAAATAATTACAAAAAAATTGCTTAAATTCGTGAAATTAAACTCTTGAAAAATATTCCATTTCATCTAGAAAATATGCAGTAACCTATTATCAAACCCTAGAGGAGGCTCCTTGGCTCTTGAGGCTAGAGAAACCTAGAAAATCAAAAAAATTTAAAACTTGAAAAAAAATTGCCACTTTAAAAAAATGCTAAAATTTGATATTAAAAATGCTAAAAAAAATGCTAAATTTGATCATTAATTTCTCTTATTCACACTTGGCTCTCTGCTTTTCTTACTCCTCCCATTTAATGTTTTAGCTCCGATTCCGCAAAAACAGAGGAGGGAAGCGGAATTGACAGTTGGACAACAATTAATAAAAGAAAAACTACCTAACACCGTAGTGAAAAATCCATCGCAACACTTGGCTTTCTTCTTGACTAAATGAGTTGAAATTTCGAAAATTTATTTAACTACAGATATCTTTATTTTATTAAGAGATTGCAATCTCAAGCTTCCGGATGAAAAAGGAAATCGCTTTTAAATGATTTTAAAGAAAGCCAGTAGATCATTACAACAATACCTCGTCACATTTATCCAAGATTTATGTCACTACTTTCAACACCTTTTTGGACTTAAATAGCCTCCAGATAGGGTTCTCGATTTTAAAAATAATGATCTAAGACATAGTTCAGAAACTAAATCTTGTTAATGAACATATAATGGTACGTTCAAACCAGCAATTTGTCTTCTCAATCCGCAGTTGGTAAAATGAAGTTTTTTTGTCTAATTAAAAATCGATTAGCTTTCTTTGATTTCTGCTCAATTGCCATTTTATTGCTAGTTTTCGTTCACCGATAGCTCAAAAACACAAATCGTGGACAAATGTGAAGGATATTTCCGAACTTTCTCGAATTTTAGCTAAATTCGCCTTAGTCACTGATTTCCACGCTCAATTATAACTCTAATCTTAATACATCGGCTGTGAAAAATCCAAACAAAATCAGGCAAAATTGTTTGTTTTTGTGTACGTTTGGTGGCCTAATGATCGACGGTGACCAGTTTTCGTCGATTAATCAGGGGTTTTCCCAAGGACCCAAATATTTGAAAGACAAATTCCAGAATTACTTCTTGGAGTTGATATTTTCAAAACAAAACACCGTTCAACTAAAGCAGATTAAAAACACGAAGAATCAAATCCTAATTTGAAATAGGAAAACTACAACAGACTCAATCGCGAAATTGCACTGCAAGAATGGTCATCAAACTGTAGAACAACAGGAACTGGTACTATTTTTCAAGACTCATTGAAAGCGTTGAACACAATTAAACTGGAATGTGCCATTGAAACTAGTGAATCAAAAAATAAGCAGAGCAAAAGTGGTTGAAAAGAGCAAAATCATACTTCAATAAAAGTAAAACAAGGCGTTTTCAAAGAATTGGACTTTTTTTGTTTTACAGAGTAATAAGGAGTTTTGTGTCAGGAAAGTTGCGTTAATTCCTCTGATCAGAGCAAACAACAATCATTGCCGGAAAACGAGAATGGCGGGTTCTCATAAAAACGATCAACAAGAGCAGTCAAATGCAAGAATTAAAAAAGTAACAGGAATATTGATTGACGATATAAAATTGTATTTCCGATTGCTTGAATACTTGTATTTGCAGAACGCGGCTTGTATAAGGTGCAAAAAGTCAATCCAATATCGCCCTCTTTTCATGAGCAAGAAACTCATTTCAATTTCAATACAGAAAAAATATATCTCAGAACAGCGATCAGCTATCCAACTGAAAACACCGGATCCAGGCTGTTTGCAATCAATGTCTTTGAACATGTTGAATTGTCTATTGAAACTGAGTTTAAATTTGCAACCAATGGGTTCATAAGTAAAAACAAGAACTTTCAAAGTTTTATGCTACTCCGGTGTACAAAGAAGGGAGACAGATGCCACATGCTATTACGCAACTTCCGTGACCACCAAAATTGGCAAGAGGTTCTGATAGCCTTTTACTGAAAATACTTCCAATGAAAAAATTTCTTTACGAGAAGCAACAACAACAACAACATAGATTTAGCAAAAACTTTTAACCGCGGGGTTCTTTGGTGGTTTCAAGGAGACCCATTTGTTTCTTCTAATAGTAAACAGTCAGTCAAAATGGAAACCAAAATCAATTGGATTGTTACCAATCACAACAGTTCTCAAGAAAAATTAGAAGATTTTTTGGTTAATGCATTAAATACTAGAGAAAGGCTCTATTATTCAAGGGCCGCGAAACCACGGTGACCTTACTTGCGACATGATCAAGTTTTTTTTTCCAATTCATCGAAATTCAGTCCGATAGTGGAGCTAGGACGACCCCATTTTTGTATTCATCTCATTGAGAAGTGAATGAAAAACAGCTGCAAGAGTATCAAATTTTCCCGCCTCCCAAATTTCTCACCCAATTCCCTTACAATAATCTCGGGAAAATCCAACAGTCGTGGACCAAATCATTTTTCTCAATGGAACCCTTTTCGAGCACTTAATTTTAGGGAGTTACTGTACTCGCCAAGGACAAACGAGCCAGCTTTCCCCAATATTGACTCCAGCAAAATCAAAATTTTAAAAAAAAGTTAAAAAAACGACGCAAAAACCAAGAAGTCACTTTTTTTAAATACATGAATGATAGATGACTAGAACAAGACGAAATGAATAGAAGGAATTTCCCCGCATCTTGGCAATTTAACACTAAAAATCTCATTAGTCGACTTGCAAAACCCAACGTTCTGGAGTCGTTAATATGTCTTGAGAAAAAGTCACAAATTTGAAATAGAAAACAAATGCATAAAAGTAAGAATTCGCGGCAATTTATCCCAACAATGATTAATATCTTTTGTAAAAATTACATTAAATCACTGCTCAAGGCTGACACAGTCTAGCAAAGCAATAAATTTAAAACCAGGCAAAATCAAACTTTCAGTTTAATTTAAAAAAAATAAGAGAAAAGCAATAATTTTCACACATCCAGAAAAGAAGAAATTTCCCGTTCTGTTTTTGTAATTTTAATTGCGGACGCCTTCACCGTTCTAAAATTGGTATCAACTGTTCACGAGGTTTAGAAAATTACACTTTTTTAAAAATTGTATCAACGATTTGAGCTGTTTTTGTTCTCACACCAAATAGTGAAAATTCTGAAGAAAGAAAATCGTCAATAAATTTTAATGCATTTTAATTTTAACCCAACAAATTCCTCCAAGTGACAAACAAGGCTTGTCACTCATCAAAACATTTGATATTTAAGTTTTCTTTGAGATTGAAATTTTTAAAGAATATATTTTACTGTGTATTTTCTCGAGGTTGAAAATGCAAAAAATAAACATTTAGTTTTTCTCTCATTTTCTCCAAAACGGAAGCATTGTTCTTATTCTGCCTAACCACTGTGGGTACTGTTTTCAAAAAATGGTTATCACCGTTTGCGAGGTAAAAATCGTAAATAATGGCAAATATATATGAAAGAAAACAGATCTTTACGAGAAACGACTCAATTAACCATGAATGAGATAAAGACAACAATAATAGTCTTTAAACATGTGCTGTTATTTTTTAAAATTAGCTGTTGTATTCGGTTGGACTTTCCTATTCTTTTATTAGTAGGCTCTGATAGTAAAGAAACGAGCACCGCAGACAATTGAATGCGCTGATTGATTGACGAGTACCTCCTATTCGCATTTGAATTAATTAATCCCACAGCTCACGGTCACTTTCAAAATTTTAAATTAAAAGTTCATTATATTACATCAACATTCTCCAGTCCTCCGCCAGATTTTGGAGGAAAATCACGTATGAGGTCTTGGCTGGCTCTCCAAATAACGTAGACCTTCAATATCCTACTTCCACATTCATTCGTCTTGAACGCTTCCAGTCTCACCTTCTTCTCATCAAAAACCCATTCATTAATTTACTTCATCCCGCTGTTTAAAATTCCGATTTTTGTTTGACCCGAACTTCCTCTTTTTGAACAAACCCAAACTAGAAGCTGGTTCTTTCTTTACTTCATCGTCAAAATCATCTTCATCAAATTCTATTCTCTTCTCTTTAACTTTTAGTCTATCATCCGGGTCGTCTTCTTCAAACGCCTCGCGTGGTAAATGAGAAAAGAGGTGTGAATTATCAGTTTGTTCAGGCAGGTCTAACTTGATTGGATGACGTGTTAATTCATCGGGATTTTCAACAGGTACAAAGGCGCCGTATGCCATCTCTCTACCTTTTGCACCTTCTCGTGGTTCTGTTTTCATCTCAGCATATTCCAATTCTTCTTTGCTTCTGTAACCGTGAGTTGTTGATATATCACGAAAAGCACTACTTTTAGGTTCCGGTTCCTCTTTAGTTTCTGAAACTCCAACGTTATCGTAAACTTTTAAAATGTTTGGGCTCTCGGGTTTTACCCAAGTGGACTCGTTTGTTTTCACGTGAATGTAGTACAACTGTCCCGAGTTGGTCTTGAACTCGTACCATTCCGGTTCGTCGTCATCCACTTCTTTTTCTTCAATTTTTGGCTGCTTGGCATCGAAATTTGGACGGATTCCGCTCTCACTTTGACGTTTCTGTTTACTAATTGAGCTGTTAGTAGAGCTTGCATTCGAACATGATGCGTCAGTTTGTACCTTTGAATTCGAATTAAGTCCCATATCCCTTTTGTAAGCTTCTTTTGCATTTTTCTCCATAATTCGGAACAATTTTTGAGCCTGTATTTCTTCCTTTTCCTTCCTGACACTGGCTTTGTGTGAAGAAGTTATTTTCTTTTGAACGGCTGCTTTGTGTCCTTTGCCATTTTCGTGAATGCTCACCGATATTTTGTTGTCAGCAATCCAGCATTTACAGAAATCGCAGTACTTGCGAGGAGTCGATTTCCAAGCTTCAGACATTGTTTAACTGAAGAACATCATTAAAATAGAACAAAAATTATTTAAGCAACGTCATTATTCCAACGCTAAAGTAGATAAAATAAACATTGTCAGTGTACATAACAAAATCCTAGAATTGTCGATGCATAAAGCTTTTTAACAGAAATGACATGAGATATCACTGCATGGTTAAAAAACATTACAGTCTGGAAACTAATTCGAATTCTCTGACAAACAGAAACAAACTACCCCTGGCGTCTTTTTAGGCCATTAAGCAATAAATATTCCAGCAACTTTCTCCCTCAAACAAGACGAGCATTTATTTCAGCCAAACTATATTCTATTAAAAACATACCCGGCAGATTGCCGGAAAATAGCCGCCGTTGATTCTAATAAGCATGATTGGGATTGAAAGAATAGAAGATATTGAAAAAAAAATATTTTTCTACAAAAACATTTTCAAGTCCGATTTATTTTGATGGCATTTCGTAGTTGAACATAACGTACTTCTGTTTCCTAGAGAGAGGGCACAGGGGCTACTATCAATACCAATAAGCATTAGAGATGGTAACTAAGACTTATAGGAACGACGTTCAAATAGCGGGCATCTAAAATTGGGCTTTATGGGTTTATCCCGTTTCTATTTCTGACTTCAATTTTTTATACCGACTCTGTTCATTTTGAATTGCTTTGCTTAGCAACTGATGTTCAAATTCACTTTTAGCAGAATGAGAGAAGAGAGAAACTAGCATAGAGAAGTCAAAAAGATATCACGCAAAATGTTGAAAAAGCGGCAAAATGAGGTAAAGCGAAACATTTTTTTATTCGACGAAGTAAAAAACATAGCAGGACAAGTCCTGACGTACAATTCAAAGATTTTTCATTGACTAAACAGAAAAACTAGACCTAGAATGGACAATGAGTGAACTGAGAACATCATTTTTAAAAAAAAAATCAGAAAAAAAATAAGAAAAAACAGAAAATCAATGTCAAAATGCCGCATGTAAACCAAAAAACCACTATTGAGAAATAAAAATTTAATTCAAACAAAAAACTGGGTCTAAAACGAGCTGTGAATGGATTGGGAAAACCAGTTAGAATAAAATCCGATCCAAAAAATCGAAAAAACAGTTGAAATCCAAGTGAAATTGCCGCATGTGAACAAAAAACCACTAGCGAGAAAGCTAATTTTTGTTCAAGCACCGTTTTCTCGCTCTACTTTAAAATTAGAGCGAAAAAATTTCACGCCGCAAAACCACTCGCTTTTTCGCTCCATTTCCTGTTTCGGCGTGACCAAAATCACAACTCCAATTTGACTTCAAAAATCATGAAAATGTGTGAACAGATCTTTAAAAAAAAAACATAGCCGGAAGAATTCCGGAAACGACTCGAAGTGAAAATCTATTTAACCGAAATCCAACTACTCATTAGAAAAAACTTGCCTCCACTAATTTATGTTTTCTCGAAACCAAACCATAAAGCAAAAAAGTAAAAACAAAAAAATCAAATCTGTTAAAAAATGGTTAAAAACTCTGATCAAATTTGGTCATAACTTGAGATCCCGAAATAACTATCTCTGCCAAAAATACTTCATCAAAACAACTAGTACTTACTAAAACCACTTAAGTGAATGTTATAAAAAAACTTGAGGCCAAATTATGAAAAAAAAAGCTCTTAAAAACAACTTGCACTAAAAAACTGGAAAGAGTTTGTAAATTTCTTAATATTACCAAAGCATATAAATCCAAAGAAAAAATCTTTTCAGCCAATAGGGCACCCAGATGCTCGCAAAACAATAGACAAGTCAAAATAGTATAAGAAACTTGTCTCAAAAAACAGAACAAAACCCGAAAAATTGCAAAAAAAATTAAGAAAAATAGTTCCAATGTTCGCCATTTTTTTGTCATATTTCTCAAAAAAAAGATTTACATCCAAAATTGCCCATACTTATTACTAAACAACTAGAACAACTATTATGAACCCTAAACCTCCACAAATGCCATAAAAAATAAAGGAATAGAAACGTCATTCGAAAACAAATTCAACAAAAAAACTATAAAACCTAAATGAGTTTTTTAATAGTACAAGGAAACATAAAGCCGAATAAGGTTCCTTTGCAATCACAGCAATGAAAAACTTGCAAAACAATGGGCCAGTTATAATAGGGTGGGTAAGACACTTGTGTAAGATTAAAAAAAGAAAAACTGCAAAAAATGAGAAAAATTGTTAAAAAATTTCTCAATTTTTCTGTCATTTTTCCTTAGAAAAAAATGATTTATACCAACAAAACTATAGTCAATTGGTATCTGACAATTCCCTAATTAACAAGCTTCTATTCAAATCCCACTTAAAGCAGTAAAACAAAAAAAAAACAGGTAAAAAAAATCATTAAATTTCGTCTAAAAATCAGCAAAACTGATCAAAAACCTCCAAATTAGCATTAAAAATCAAATTAACTGCTTGAAACCTTCAATTCCTATCAAAAAAACCTAAAACTAAAACAATATCATAATCAAACCTCATAACCATCAAAAGTTGCAAAAAACTGCTTTTAAAAGCCGCACGTGAACAAAAAAAATTTCGCTCGCTTAGAAAAAATTTTTTCACACATCAATTTCTCGCTCTCTCAAAAACAGCGGTATGAACAAAAACCACTCTCTTTTCGCTCCGCTCTTCAGTTTTGTTCAGCACCAAAATTACTCCAAATTTTTTCACGCGTTTCATTTCCCGCTTCAAAATTCACTCCGAAAATTGATTAAAAAAAGGACTTCTCCAATACTCCTCTTCGAGTCGTAAAAAGACAGCGCCCCAATACAATTCAAATTCTTTGAATTGTAAAAAAATAGGAGCGCTATAATAGCCGGCTGAGAAGATGAGGGCGGCTATTAACAATAACCAACTCTATTGTAGACCTAAGGAGAAAACGACGCTCAATCAAGTAGCTCAAACAATTTCAAATCTTGGTTCCATACGAAAATTGACAAATTGTGTCTCTTCATTAAACTCTTCATCCGAAATGTCGGAAAAAAACAATATTTTTCACAAAGGGCTCGACCTGTTTGGACCCTCAATGCTTTTTCTGTTTCCCAACTTTCATTCTATCAGACAGTGGTCTAACTTCGATGTTGTTAATACTAGACTCTCGGCTACCTGCTGACATTTGGTCTCTGCCGGGCGAGTCACTATCTGAATTTTGAACTTCTATATAATTAATTGTACCAGAATTTTCTTTAGATCTTTCAGGGGCTCTCTTTTTATATTCTTTATCATCAGAATGACCGCTCTTTAAAGCTTCCGTTCTATCTTTCTTCTTCCCGTTCTTCCGAGTATCTAAAAGCTAAGTTGTTTGAATTGGTGGTTTTGCTAGGAACTGTGCTTCTATTATGTCTTTCATTTGGAATTCTTCGTAAACATAGCCGACAGCTTACCGAAACAGCTGCGAAAAACGAACATTTATAACAAAAATAAAGCATCAAAGCAGATTTTTTGAGGAAAAACAAGGAAAATCGCATCACAGCAGACTTGATTGCTGTAATACATAGGTACTTGAGTCCATGAATGCAATTGAAAACAATTCAAACGGTCACGTTTAGCGAAAATTAAACTCCTTAATTTACTTCGCCTACGAGTCACTATTTATTAATATCACCCTTCAATACTAAGGTCCTATATTTACATTCAAATCTTTAAGAGTGCCATCAACTCATCGTAAATTCGAGATGTTATTAAATGAGCCGTGAAAAGTTGAAAAAGCGAAAAATTAGGACGCGACAAAAGAAAAGACAACATGAGACAGATTGCTCTCAAATAACAGCCGGGACTAGATTTCACCGTATCCTGCTTTATCCACGACTGAAGGGGTTGATTGTAGTGCTTGCATTATGGGCGAGGTGAAAACTTCAGAGGGGATTCAAATGATTTTACTAGAGCTTATGATAGACCACACTTCGTTAGTAACTTGCAGCTTAGAAACTTCAGCTGCTTATAAATATTGATAAGGGAGCAATGTTTGTCACACGATAAACCAAAGTCATTCAAGAGTCATAGAACAAGAAGACATACAAGACTGCGATAATTGCACCAAACAAAGAGGATCGCAATGCACACTTCTTTACAAAGTAAACATTTAACCACATTTTAACATGACAAACTGGTTCTTGTGAGCCCTTTCAATCTTTATAAGGATCAACTTTGATTCTATACGACATTCACAAAGAATGTCAATCATAACTCGCTAAGTGAAATAAAAAAAACTAGAATATCATTAAAAAAAAACTTTCGCAAACGGCGCTGAACAATCAACGAATATTTTTTACGCACAGCAGCATCGAAACATAATACATCTTTATGAAATTTCTAAGAGACAGTATGTCTTAAAATTTTTCATAAACCAGACAACACGGATAGTTTGATTAACTTTTTAGCAAGCCATAAAATTTAAACTCCAATTTTATTACCATAGCAACCAAGTTTGATTACGTTTACATCTTAAGAATCAATTGATTAAGAACAGTTTGGTCCTAATAACACCGGTAAAAAAGTTCTAAGACCATGCATGCACTTGTCTATCTATTTGAACACGTTCACGTACTTTAACAATTTTGCTTTTTACTTTTTTGCTGAAAATATTTTTTCTTTCCAGATTTTCAGAGGTAAGTTATTCCACTTTCCCAAAAATTCCCATTTACTGATCGGTCACTCCATTTGGATTGCATTTTTTCTGAAAAACTGAATAGTTCGGGAGTTTTCTAACACCACGCCTTTTTCGATCATTCACCACATTTTTTACTGCTCTATTAAATCAAAAAATGATGAAAATTCCTTAATGAAATAGTTTACCAGCAGTTTACTCAGCAGATCCCTTGCTTTGTCTATTTTTGTGAGCATTTGGCAACTTTTGATAGCCCTAATTATTCATCTTCTTAGTCCCCGAGGCCATGAAGCTGGCAACGACTGGAAAAAAATGTATATACTGAAAGTTTCGTGACAAAAAACAAGTGATCTGAAGAGTACAATTGTTGTGTTCAGAAATTTATTGCGTGGCTTTAGAAATTAATTAGAAAACGACAAAACAAGAATTTTAAAAAGTAAAGAACTTGCTTTTTATCGGTATTAGGTGACATACTGAGTAAATGATAAAACAGCTTTAGGCATTTTTGCGAACATTTTGTTCAGATTTGCCTCAAATGTCAAATAAATGTCAACCGCTAAACACAGTTAACGACAACCAGCCTATTATAATTCCATTGTAATGATATTCCTCAAAGTCTGATTGAGCATTTAGTCAAAAACATTTTCTCTTCTATCTCTGTTTAACGTTAACATATTGTTTTATACAACTATCTCTTTTCTTGATTAGAAGTTTTCAAGTATCTTAGCAAGGTGATATCACTAAAATTGGTCTGTCGTTTTCTGATTCAAGCTGATCAATTGTTATAAACTCCAGTTACACATGCATAGGCTTTTATTTATTAACTTTTTATTGAATTCATAACAATCATCTTTTGATTGGAAAATTTTCTAAAGACTGAAGAAAAACTTTGAAAAAACAGCTCTTCATATCTCTTTTTTTGCGCACACATCTTCCTTTATGCTTGTAAAGCAGATGCTCCTCTTCGTGCTTGAAATGATTCCTGTAAATTTTATGTCGGGGCAAATTCTGTCTCCTTTAAATGCACATCAATATGATGAGGAGAACAAAAAATATGGGCCCTAATAACAGCAACCGATCAGTAACATACGTTATAAAAATTAAGGGTTCAAGTACTGTTCCTTGAGCAACTTCACGAAAATTTATAATCCAATCCAAATCTATGACGCCGTTTTTAAAGCATTGTTCGCTAGCAGTGATTTTGGATAGAAATGATTTTAGCAAGGCTTTTGATCCTATAACAAATTCATACTCATTTGACAATTTATTTAGGGATCAGAAATTTGGGCTGATTTTCGTTGATTATAGCAAGGTTTACTACGTGGTCAAACATTTATTGGATCAGAAGCTTTTAAACTATTTTAGCAAGTTGGTATCACTAAAATTGATATATCGTTTTCTGAATCAAGCTGATCATTTTTTAAAAATTGGAGTTACATATTCATATGCTTTTATTTATTAACTTTTTTCGCACACCTCTTCTTTTATGCTTGTGAAGCAGATTCTTTTCTTCGTGTTTGAAATGATTACCATAATTTTCATGTCGGGGCAAATTCTCTCTCCTTTAAAAGCACATCAATATGATAAAGAGGAGAACTAAAAAATGGACCCAAATACCAGCAACTATATACCAGCAACCAATCGGTAATAAACATTATAAAAATTAAGGGTTCAAGGACTGTTCCTTGAGCGATTTCATTACTATTTATCATCCAATTCAAATATATGATGCCGTTTTTAAAGCATTGTTCGACAGGAATTATTTTGGATAGAAATGATTTTAGCAAAGCTTTTGATTCTATAACAAATTGAATCATTTTAGGATTCACGTTGCGATCAGAAATTTGGGCTCATTTTTGTTAATTATAGTATGGTTTACTACACGGTCAAACATTTATTGAATTAGAAGCTTTTCAAATATTTTAGCAAGTTGAAATCGCTAAAATTGTCTGTCGTTTTCTGAATGAAGCTGATCATTTTTTCTGAATCGAGTTGGTCATAAATTGGAGTTAAATAAGCATATGCTTCTATTTATTAACGTTTCTCTAAATTCATTACAATTATCTTTTGATTGGAAAATTTTCCAGACTTCTTTGTAAAAAAAAACTTTGAAAAAACAGCTCTTCATAGGTCTTTTTTTTCGCACACCTCTTCTTTTATGCTTGTGAAGCAGGTGCTCTTCTTCGTGTTTGAAATGATTCCCGTAATTTTTATGCCGGGGCAAATTCTGTCTCCTGTAAAAGGCCATCAATATGATAAAGAGGAGAACTAAGAATATGGGCCCAAATACCAGCAACCATGGTGACAACACCCAAGTGTTGTTTTCTTTCTGACAGACAACAAAAGCTTTGATTAGAGGTTTTATTGTTTTGCACCCAATCCTTTTTTCATTAAACTCATTTAAAAATTGTGTAGTTATACCCCGCTACTCTAAAACTTGCAAATCCCAAACGCTAAAGGCAACAGAAAAAACACAGAAACCCACCCCCCCCCCCCCACCCCCAAGATGAACATTAGGTTCGTTCCCATTACAGAAACATGAACACATAGCCCCACTTTTGGTATATTTACGGTTTTTTGAAGGGCTTATAATGGGAAAGAACCAAAGATTTTCTTTTCGGGCATCTTCTAGTAGTGCCTTCCCCTTGCTAGTGCCATCCCATTCACCCGTGTAGAGGTAATCCTCAGAAATCTGACCCGAATGACCAACCTCAATTATGTGCACATACTCGCTCATTCTTTCTCATTTTTGTTTTTTATTTCATGCCGTAGAGAGCAAAAGAATTTTCATATTTGGCTATTCAAAACAACGCTGTTCAATGCACAAAAATTTCCAGACAACTTTTCAGCCTGCATGTATTGAGAATAAAAAGAATAGAACAACTTTCCAATCAAAGCTTTTGAAGTCGCTTCTCTATTCCTTTGACGCATGGAAATCCCCAATTCCATTCACAATTTCACAGAAATGCCCTCGAAAGGCCTTTGGACAAATACAAGAGACAACAGGGGGCACGTAAGATGCATTTTGTCTTTGAATCCTTGCCTGAAAACTTTCAGAGATACCACTTTGTCCAAAGGGACATCGACCTCCGTTTTTACAGTTGACAGGATCACACTCAAAAGAGACCGTTAACCTGAAACAATCAAATGCTCTGAGAAATAACAGACTCAATTTCGAACAGGAAATTGAATGTACCATAAAAAAACGGAAGGTGAATAACTGCAAAAGAAAAAAATGATTACAAAAAAGAGTTACAACTGTAAATAGGCGGAATTTCATTTATAAACATAACCAACTAACGTCCGGCGAACTGCTCTGAAGCAACTGGCGATCCGTTAGCTTCTTCTATAGCTAGCTGGAGCTTCATGGGGGCTGAACCGCCAGAAAACTGCCAAGCTTATCAGGATTTGAGCTCTTCCAAGCATCTTCGGTGAATTGTATACTTATAGACCAGTAAAGTGCTGAAGAACTATATCACCTTAAAGCCTTCCCGAATTTATCTGTTCATCCCATTTCTGAGGACGAAAAGTCAAATGGTCAGAACGAAAAGCTAAGACGAAACGTCGGCAGTACAAAAAATCACATATAAAAAAGAAAGGGCAACAGGACTAATTTAGTAGTTAAAAATTAATTTGAGACCAATTTATCACTTCTCATTAAAGGTTTTCAGAGTTCGGGTCTTGACGTGAAACTGGACTAACTCGTTATTCGAAAATCCGTCAGCAAAAACGACCATAGAGTGCAAAAACTGATATTCTGTGGTAAAAATACTCAATTTGAAAAGAAAACATTTTCTAGTCACCCACAACTCCATTCAAAAACTGCGCTTCGAATGAAGGCAGCTTGCGTTTAGAATTCTCATTTTTATTCTCTAACTCCTGCAATGGGTAACCCATTTAACACGAGAAAATTTAATACGCTTCAGAGTAAAACAGCTACGTAAGACAGACAAGAAGCGCCAAAACGTGAAACAATTCAAAAAGATTTGAGAGGCATCTGCTTTTGATTATCCTAAACTATTGATTACAAAGAACTATGCCAACCTAGCACCATGTCGATGTACAAACGGGTCAAAATTATAACATATTTTTATATCGCCAAAATATCGACATGATTGCTTTCAATTTCCTTTGCCAGGAAATAAAAAATTCAGCTTCAGGAAATGTTCTAGTCTCATTTTATAGGCAAATTTTATTGTTTCTGTAAAGTAATTCTTTATTCTAAAAAATTATGCAATAGCAAAAAAAAACGAATTTATTATTTCAATCTAAACAGGTGTGCTTACAAAGCAAGTGAGCACGGGCTTTTTTACCACTATTTTTGGGGAGGAGAGGGGATCGGAGGGTGAGAATAAAACCGAAACAGTAAAGAGATTTGAACATACATGCAATTGGGGCCCGGTAACATCTGATCTTGCAACCATCCTGATTCGCATTCACATATGAATGATTGTGTATTTATAGGGACACAGTATCCGTGCTCACCACATGGATTGCCTAGACAAGGCCACGACACTTGCCTACGGGGCTACAAAAGTTGATGAACGCTGCTTCTGCATTCTCGCTGGGACCAAATGTCATCATTTTTAAGAGTTATTGCTATGAAGCTTTGACTTCAAATATCACCAAATAGTATTTGTTAATTTATCTTATTTTTCGACTCGTAAAATTTAAACCCATGTCTATAAATTTTAATTTCTGTTCAAATAAAGGGAACTTTCAATGATTGGAAATTAGTTCGAGAACGAAACTGCGTACTGTGCGCTTGAAGCTCAATTTGTCATCTTCGTTTATATGTAGAAATAGACTTAAAAAACTTATAGACATAAATAATAGTAACCAATAAAACAAACCCATAGTCAAATTTTTGAAAACTAAGGAAAAACCTCTTGTTTTATCTCAATGCCTCACTCTAGCCCCCAACTTTTATAACTCGATAAAAACTGACAAGAACTAAAAAAATCCCCAAATTGTCATATACTGCTACTTACACTAACTCAAAACTAACAAATTTTTGATCCAAAAGTAAACCGTGGATCATCATTCCTTATCGAAATATTATTTTCACTTTTAAAACAATAGATTTGATGTTACTATCGTCTTTTAACCGTTGGTCAACATTTGGTCAAAATATCATTCATTCACGAGTTCAGCATGTCAAAGATTCTCCATAACTCATATAAATTTGCTTTCGGCATACTTTGATGATTACGTAACCTATTCAAATGTTATCAACTAATTGGTTATGACCAATTTTGGAAATTCTGCTTTTATCATCCCAAATTTCTGTGCTTCAGGGTCGCTAAACCGAGACACTGATTTCGCGGTTGACGAAAATTTCTTAATCTTTGCTAATTAAGATTTCAGTCCAACTAACTGCAAGAGATTGATTCTGAGAATACATTTGTATAAATTATTTCAATGTAATTGAATACTGGAAAGAGATGGAGCTATAAAAAAGTATCGGATTGAAACGAAACCTAGACCAATAAATGAAAAAAGGGGTATTTATCCAAAAAGTAAAAACAGAACAGATCATCACTAAATCATCAGGACCGACGACTGCATAATAAGTTTGGTTATCGCGCTGTGTGTTATCGCACAAAGGGAGAATATCCGGAAAAACTAAATGTACTAGTATCTTGTTTAGGGTGACGTGAGAATGCATTGCCATAACAACTTTAGGAATTATGATCACACGTGCATCATTTTTCGACATTTTAATCTGAAACTGAGGGTGCCCATAGTGTTTGGGGGAAAATTCTTACGGCGATACGTCTCATGTCCATGCTATAATTTAACAAGCCTCAAGTTAGAAACATTTTGATTAAATCATTCAAGTGTAACAGAGAACTAAGTAGTTTAAGACGGTATTTGACCAGTCAATTGAGACATGTGAAGTCCCAAAAATCAGACCAATTAATTGACAAATCTCGCCCTTCAGAGGTCCCAATATAATAATTATTTGGTTAACACACTACCGAAACAACAATTGACGAATTTTTGTACATCCTCCCCGGTGACGAAAAGTTTGTTTTAAAGTGCCTCTTTGATCAAATTGTAAAAAAGGCCATAGAAGCCTTCTATTGATTGATGTAAAACTAACATATTCGTTCACTCACAATGTTCCGACCATCTTGAAAAAATTCTTGCTTCCTCTCATTTTCACACCTTGCTGAATTTTCCCAAAATAGAGAAATTGAAAGCTTCATACAAATGAAATATCATTCGAAATTTTGAGACTTAAAATTTGATAAATCAAAAGATAAAAAACAGTTATTTCCAACAAAATAGGTCTAATAATGCAAAATCATTAGACTTCATATTTTATAATCAACATCAAAATTAAAAAAAATATGCGGTAAAATCAAAAAGTCAGTCAAACTATTAGGTCAGTAAAACTTACTTTATTAGGTCAGATTACGATCACACTTCACACCAGAAATTTACGTTTTCTCAAAACAGTTTCGATAAATCGGATACAGAGACTAGTGAGTTGTAAGGCTCTAAGAGAGCTACCCAGCTACTTATTGCCCTCCAGGAAGCTTTACCTGTTTGTCCCGTTTTTGAGAGCTTGAAATTGAAAAGCAATCACATAAAAAGACAACAGGACTAATATAATTGCCATAAACATTGTATGAGAGCAATTAATAATGAAAAGCCACAGATAATCAATTTGGAAATGATTGAAGAATGAAAATAAAATGCATGCTCTCAAGCTTATAACAGATGAAGAAGGCTCAATGGGTACGCAATTTTTCCGAGAAAACCAAAGCATACCTGTCGTAAAATAGTCGCCATTCATTCCCATAAACCCAATTGAGACTAAAATAACAGGAAAAATTGATTTTTGCAGAAAAATATAGTTAACGTGCAAACTAGTTTGATGTAATTGCGTAGTTGGACATACTCTAGAATCAATAAGCATTACGGATGGTAACTAAGAATTTTCAGAACAAAGCTCAAGTAGCTGTTATCTAAATCTGGGCTCTATGCGTTAATCCCATTTCTATTTTTGATTTTGTTTTTGATACACACTCATTTGATTCTAGATTAATTTACTGAACAACTGCTATTGAAAAGCACTTTGAGCAGAATGAGCAAGCATCACAAAAACTTAAAAAAAAACTCAACAACAGAATACAAAGGGGGCTAAAAATCCAAAATTTGCCAAAAAAAATAGAATCTATATGAAAATTAGTTGCGAAGGCGTGAGAAAACAATTGACTAAAGTCGGAATTGCTCTCGAACGACTAGTGGGAGCTCTAATCAATTGCAACTTCAGTCAGTTGGGAGAGGAGCCGAAATTGGACTAAGATATACCACTATTAAGATTTAAAGTGAAAAATGGCACCAGTGTCAGCGAACTATTCATTTTCATTTGACTTTGAGTTTTAAATTGCCGCCAATTGAGTTCAGCTGCTTGAAATTGCGATTGAGAGAGGATTTTAGATCACGCAAAACGCAAAAAGTCAAGGGAGTAAAAGTCACTCGAAAAGTCAAACCAGTCAAGTGAAAAATTTGCAAAAAGACACACACGTTTACAAAAATTGCTTCTCTAAGAGAACAATTAAAAACTACAGACTCAACTCTTCGATCAAAGCGTAAAATAATACGTCAGAAGTGAAAATACAACCATTAGCAGTTCCGTAACGTAAAAAACAAACAAACAAAGACAAGATTTAAAAATTGACCAACACCTTTCAAACACATATATCTAGGTCAACAAAAACGATAGCTAAAGTTCGAAGTCAGTAACTTGACAAACAATTGTGTTTCAAAAGAAGGCCATTGCGAGCTGTTATGTCTGAGAACTGTCATGTAATGTCTTCTAAATCATCGCCAAATTGTGACACAATTTGTGTCAAATCATAGAAAGCATTAGCTCTGACCCGATAAAATTTTTTTCCATTATCCAAACCTCGTCCACCAATGAACTTTTCCACGATTAATCAGATGGAGTGATAAAACAAAACGTGCACTTACCAATTAGAAATTAGCAATTAAATAGACGGAAAATTTGAGACCATTTCTTGAAAACAGAGTCAAAAGCATGGAATACTAACTCAAATCATTAATATGATTCAATTAGGCTTTATTGTCATATTAGCAAACAATGAGAACTGTCATTCATAAGACTAAGTGATAAGACAAAACGAGAACTACGAAACAGGAAAAGACTAATTTTTTTCTTTTCAAAACAAATTGTGACAAATTTTAGATATCAATTGACTGTGTGACATAGCTTCTGTTACGCCTCATTAGACAGCCGATGATACGAGTGATTAATGAAACTCAGAAACGGGACAAGAAAAACTACAAAAACGGGCAAATCAAAAAATCATCGATGTTTTATTAAAACCAACAGTATCTAACTTAGTCATATAAACCACTAACAGCCCGTTGATGAATTCAATAATACAAATATGTACATTATTAGAATGAATTAATGACCCTTCAAAAGCATTAAAAAATCAGGAGAAAAACGGCACACTGAAGTAAAATCATTGCCGTAAAACAAATTCGCATTCGAAGAGGAACAACTAGTTCAAACACCATTTTTTTCTCCATTTTACAAGAAAAAAATTACGTCTCAAACCTTGCTATCTCCGAGCTTTTCTCTCCCTGTATTGATCCCAGTAGGATTAGAACCACTACTCTCATTTCACTTCTCACTGATATCAAAAATTCGACGAAAGTGTGAACAGACCTTAGACAGATTAAAAAGAAATAGGGCGGCTACAATAGCAGACAGAGATGGCGGCTAACAAACTTTTCACCTATATTGTCTCGGAAGATTTTGTCGTCTTAAAATTATCAAAAACCATTAAAAATACAAAAACCACAAAGGCATGATAGATGAAGAAACACACAGAGCAGGACATACGAACAGCGGTATAAGAAAAACTTAAGTAATAAAAAATAATGAGCAATAAGAAACATACCCGGCAGATTGCCGGAAAATAGCCGCCGTTGATTCCAATAAGCATGATTGGGATTGAAATAACAGAAGATATTGAAAAAAAAAAGATTTTTGTACAAAAACAATTTTTTAGGTCCGATTTATTTTGATGGCATTTCGTAGTTGAACATACTTCTGTTTCTTAGAGAGAGGCTACAGGGGCTACTATTAATAACAATAAGCATTAGAGATGGTAAATAAGACTTATAGGAACGACGTTCAAATAGCGGGCATCTAAAATTGGGCTTTATCCCGTTTCTAACTCTGACTTCAATTTTTATACTGAGTCTGTTCATTTTGAATTGCTTTGCTGAGCAGCTGATGTTCAAATTCACTTTTAGCAGAATGAGAGAAGAGAGAAACTAGCCTAGAGAAGTCAAAAAGATTTCACGCAAAATGTTGAAAAGGCGGCAAAATGAGGTAAAGCGAAACATTTTTTTATTCGACGAAGTAAAAAAACATAGCAGGACAAGTCCTGACGTACAATTCAAAGAATTTTCATTGACTAAACAGAAAACTAGACCTAGAACGGACTATGAATGGATTGGAAAAACTATTTAGAAAAAAATCCGATCCAAAAAACGAAAAAACAGTAAAAATCAAAGTCAAATTGCCGCATGTGAACAAAAAACAACTAGCAAGAAAGCAAATTTTTGTTCAATCTTTGGATTCTTACTCTATGTTGAAATTATAACGAAAACAATTCACGCCGCAAAACCACTTGCTTTTTCGCTCCACTTCCTGTTTCAGCGAGACCAAAATCAGTACTCCGATTTGATTTCAAAAATCATGAAAATGTGTGAACAGATCTTAAAAAAAAAAGACAGCGCCCCAATACAATTCAAATTCTTTGAATTGTAAAAAAATAGGAGCGCTATAATAGCCGGCTGAGAAGATGAGGGCGGCTATTAATGATCATTGAATAATTCAAAAATATCTCGACATATCTTGTAAAAATTGCTGTCAATTCTCTTTTTTGAAGTCTGCTTACTTTTCTCAGCTACAAATCTTTTGCAGTAATATAATGCTTTGGCACAACAATCAAAATGTCAATAAATCTTAATAATAAGAAGGATCTTATGATGTTGTAAGTAGCACAAAAAGTTCCAGCACCCTAATCGATGCCAACAAGCAATGAAATTTTAAATTGAAAAATTAAATCTGGACATATAATTCCAGCAAAAACATTGGGAAATAACTAAGCATTGACACCTGAGCTGCGTCAATATTTAAGTTTTTCGAGATGTCGGATGAACAACTGGTCCATAGTATGAATTTTTTAATCCATCCCCTTTCTGATTTTATGGCGCCAGATCAAACAAAGATCTCTTCTTCTGAAGTAAATGTTGGAGTTTCGTTTCCTTTTTCCGTTCTGTTGCTGGAAATACAAAAATCGACAAAGACAAAGAAATGGGCAACCCTGACGAGACCAATAATATCCTATCTATCGCTTTGCGGCAGTTAATAAACTAAACACGCACAAGAAAATGAAGAAACCCGCCAATCTTGGCTCAGAAACTTTTTCATCAGAAAGTTACACATTGACAGCAAATGCACTAAAGTTAGCCCTTCGAAGACTACTAAAGCCATCTTAGGGCATCTATTGCAACTTAATACCCCCAGCATTTACATGTTGATAAGGTATCGATTGTACCAAAAAAGGAGAGAACAAATGAATATCGGTTCGGTTAGATGACGGTAGCTTTCTATTGACAAAACCAATAGCTGCCTTTCAGTAGTGAACTGGGTCACTTTAACTCAGCCGTTAAACTGGGCCACATTACGCGCGATTACTTTCTACCCTGGGTTCTCTTCACCCTGGGTAAAAATAAAGGAGGGAAAGACAACCGATAAGCAAAAATTCTGCATATGAACACAAAACCGGTCGACTATGAAATAAAAGTCTTGGCAGTTTTTGAGGCAAGATGATACCTACAAACGATGGCTTTGCTTCTTCATAAACTTATTTCCGTGTTTATTATACTCTGTCTTAGTTTCGCATACAATAATTAGTTGCTAAATCTGCGACGAAGGAAAGCATGGGGTCAACCACTTTCCAGTTTAATTTCTCCACCGAATTCCACATGCTAATGGATTAGATACAGGGCAATTAACATGTTGCGCGCGGTATCATCAAAGCGTGTGGCTAATTGCTCTGGAACGACAAAGCCGGAGCGCCCATTTGCATAGTACGCACGGGTTGAACTGATGCTGCCGATGGGGGAGTGGGAAAAGGTCCGTTCCTCAAAATAGGCCTTGGAGACATTTGGGGTGACAACAAAGATCTCTCCTCTTCTAAAGTCGATGCTGGAGTTTCGTATCTCTTTTCCGTTCTGTCGCTTGATCTGGATATTTTCTGTCTACTCAGTCTTAAATAGATAGATCGCCAATGAGGGAATCCCCCTCTCACCGAGGAAAAAAACCATGTAAAACATATTTTTACGTCCCTGTACTGATAGATTGAGAAGAAGGCTGGTCCAACCTTAAAACCTTAAAAAAAGTCATTATTAAGGCTATAAAGCCCATCAGTTTCATTAAACATATTTATTGAAACAAAGACTTCCTTAACGGGATACGCGGGGGAGATTTCGAGTTTTTTGCATCCAAAAAAGTTCATTTGTACCACTTTTACTATCATTTAAATTAATTTAATCAAAAGCAGACACTTGTATGATAGTTAGACAGCCAAAAAAATCGGAATACTTAAGCTTTATCAAATCAGCATGTTTAATCATTGAGAGCGAAATTGCTAATATTCTGCGATCACCGTCGGCTAAACGACCACAGATTAAATTAACTAATTCGGAGAGTCCAAAAATGCAATTTCAGGCAGTCTAAATTATCGCATCAAAGATACTGGCGCAAAGTACAGAAAAGATCCATAGGGGCATTCTTGAAATCTTTCGCCGATTTTGACTTCTTAGCTGCGTTTCTTCTTTTGATACACTGCACACAGCAAACAATAAAGCAAACCAAAATGATGGCAAGCACAGTACAAGCAATAATAAATAGTGCAGACTTTGCGCCCATTTTCGACCTCAACCGGCTTCCAACCCACTTTGAGCTTTGACTTGGCGAGGCGTGTTCGCACCACCTGCCAATGTAGCCCTTTGGGCACTCACAATTGGGGTTATCAGGGTCGTTGACCGGACATTTACCCCCGTGTTCGCACAGAGAGTCGTGACAAGTTGTCTCATCGTATTTTCTACAAAATATTTTGGAGTTAAGCCCAGGACATTATCCGTCAAACTTATTACCCAGTTTCTGTGCAAGGGCATATATTTTACAATAGGTGACATGGCGTGCCAGAGGGAGGGGATATTAACGGAACTCTACAAAGTGTCAATCCGGTTTCTCAATAACGAAATGAGTACCAAAACTTCATTTACAACTCTCATGTTGGCATTTTATGTCAGCCGATTGAAAGCCGAAAAATGAAAATTGGTATGCTTTCAAAGTTTGCGCCAATGGAAAAACAAGGAGGCCATTTCAAAAAGTAAACTCTAAGAAAAAATAAAGTAACGATTGTAAGTGAAACATGAGTTTAAACATGTCAATCATACAGCAGTGACTAACTTGCAATTGGGCTGTTGGTAATTTTCATCGTCCACCCAACCCCTTTCACACTGACACGCATACGCAAACCCATTCCCCAAATCACTGCATTCACCTTTCTCTCCACAGGGTTCGTCAGAACACGGATCTGTATCTTATTTGGCAAGGCTCACTTCTTAATTTTTTCTTCAAAATTACACAAATGTGGCTGATCTAATCACTAAGTAAAAGTAATACCTGCTTTTGCATTCATAACGCTCTATGTCTATGACATAGATGACATAGAAGGTTAAACCCTAATTATCGTTTGTTAGATTCGTTCAGGGCACTTTTTTGTGAATTAAAGTAATGAAGTGCCACAGAATAGCGCAATTTAACTTCAAGCAATATCTATAATAAAAATTTATCTGGATCTCAAATCTGCTTCACTTATAAACTAAGATTTGCCAGTCGCCGAATTTTCACACCGCAAATATGAGAAAATAGCAACTTCCTAAAACTTAAAAATCGTGATAAATTAAACAAACCGACAAACGTTGAACGAATTGCTTTCGAACGACTGACGATGCAAACAAAGAAACAAGCATAGGCTACAGCAATTTTTACGACGCAAAATTTTGACTGTTCAGGGATTCGACCTCTCGGATGAGAGCCTATGTACGGTCATCGATTACAATCGGCTTTAGGTTTGATATTAGCAACAGACTTAACGTCAGAAGAAAGTTCTAGAAGAAAACGATAAAGCAAAAACTTTGCACACGACAAGTTAACAACAATTGCTTCAAACAAGTTAACAACATTTGCTTCAAACTTCATCGAGAGCAATTATGGAGACTTTAATCATAGAAAACAAGTCTGGTCAATTTGGTGGAAAGTTGTCATCACGATAAAAATAGTCCAGTATAAAAAGTTACCAAGAAGCACAACCGCATTGAAGTAGAGGCTACTATGATTTCAGCAGAAATAAATCAAACGAGAGATGCTTCCTTACTGTAAGTTTGGTACTCTTGATACTCTCGGCTATCACGTACTCTCAGAGCAAGCAAAGGAGTATACTCAAAAAATTATCAAAAATTTACATGAAAACTCATAAAACTAAAATATAAGATTCAATCTTTGTTCGAGAGCAGCTAATCAAAAATTACATACATTAAAACACTCAAAACTTTGTTCAGAAATCGTATTTCGTCACTGATGAGTTCTTTAAACGACAAATCCTGTTCTACAAAAACGAAAAAAAACCGGCCTTGTTCCAGTGGCGTTTGTTTGAGCAATCCGATTAGTGCTCTTGAAAAATTTTTGTCTACAAACGATTGAATTTAGTGATTTTGATATTGTTTCAAATCCATTTGGACTAAAACTCAAATAAACTAGAAGAAAGAGCCCTTCTGGGCCTAAGTTTGAAACGCCGTAAGTTCCCTTCTTTTGTACAAAATAAAAACCTTATTAAATTCCATACATCCTGAATTGTAAATCGCTCTAAGCGTTTTACGATTTCACCATAATGATTTTACTATAATGATTTCCCCATTACTTTCGCACACTCAAACCGAGTTTACTTTTTTTCATGCCGAACTGTTGGATAGTAAAATCGACAAGATTTGAAAAAATTAAAAATTCGCATAAACAAATTTGAATTCGAAACAACCAGCTGCTCCTCTTTTGTAAAAACCAGCATCAGTAAAATTCAAAAAAGTCATCTATTCTGCTCCCATTCAGAGGGCTTAACACCTTCACGCCCCGCCTCCGACGGGTACTTGTTATTTATTTTGATAGTAGCGAGCTGTATAACAAAATTTGTTAGTGGGCGTCAAAAAACACAGTGTGAACAGAATAGATCCAACTTGTCCGTCCTTAATTGGCTAGAAGAGAGCCCTTTATCAGATTTCTCATCTGTCGAAACTCGTTCACTCTCTGAAGCAGTACACATCACTGCACTAAGACAAATACTTCCAAAACGAACAAAATTGAATTTTAGCATTTTTTAACTTTTTGTTGCTTTTTGCTTCTTGGTTGAAAAAGATTGCAACATTCAAAGTCATAAGTCAATACATTCTTTCCCTTAATGGATGGTCAATACTGAATAGTACCGCACGGTTGTTATCGCCACCGAGAAGTTATCAAACTCCGTGGCGAAGCCGAGGTGTTATGATAACTTCGAGGGCGACAACAACCGTGTGATAATTTTTCTAATCAACACCTGTTGCAATCATGTTTTTTTAGACCACAAGTTTATCAAACTGTTTCCATCATTAGACTACGAGTTTATCACCACTCTTTTATCGCCACTGCTTACTTGGTAACGTGGCAATAAAAGACTGTGATAAACTCGTAGTCTAAAGCTGAAATGTTTTTCCGATCGGGCATTAAAATTTATTACGCCAGCAGTTTATTTAACTGCTATCATCGCAACAGGTGTTGAGTAAATTCGTTCAATTGATGTTGATGAAATAGAACTACTTTTGCATGTACTAACTGATTACTATACGGGGCCGAGTTGAGGCCAGGCACAGCCGAGTTGAAACGAAATCTGGCACTAATCAATGAATCAGTTCATATTGTTAAAGAGCACCAATATAAATAGGCGAAGCGGAGTGACTTCTTGAATGCCAAATTTTACATTGTAAACTGCCCGTTTTTGAAGTCGATATAATTTAGGCCCTTTCTTCTGATTTTGAGGGTCGTTTTTCTTTCGCCGTCCAGATAGAAAATGAAAACTGTTCAACTTGATGATGCCTCCAGTAATTTAAACAAAATTTTGCATTGTGAATTCAACTTTTCGAATAAGTTGAACAGATCTCAGGTGAGACTCAAATTACTCTTGATTACGCACAACTTGACAAATTCTATCTGGGTTTTATCACTAAGTAACTTGCCAGTTTATCCAAATTTAGATCAAATAACATTCTGATGACGATGCGTCAATGGATATGAAAATCAAAAAGAAATGCGGCAAAAAATATGTCGACCAATCATTACCAAACAAAAAATATGTTGACCAATTACTTGAAAAACGTCCTGTCTACTATGTAAAATTACAAATTGTGCGTTTATTTTTGTCAATGAGTCTATGCGTAACCAAAACCTCACACCCGGAACTTAAACAAAGCACTCAAAGCAAGGCGAATTCAAATGCCTATTTTTAAAATCAAGGGTGAAAAATAACAGGGTGAGCAACTTGTAAGCTAAAAAGATAGTGAAAAGAAGAATATTTGCATATGAACAAAATAGTTTAGATTCCGGTTTTCGGCAATTCCCTAAAGGCCACTTAAGACTTCAAAATACCATTGGAGTATTGCTTTCGTTCTTTAGTAAGCACTGTACTCTGTCAAAAATGTGACATTAAAAAATTTCTGCCGGTTAAACTAATTGTGGCATCACAAAAAAAACCAATTCAGATTTGCCTTATATAATTTTGGGTTTTCTATAGTTTCTATATAATGGAATGTTAAAAAACACTTGATTGACACTGAATGTGACGTCATCAAACTAATAATACAGCTGTCTATTGCGTGAACTGTCCAATAATATTGGCTATCACGTAAACTGTCCGATAATAGGCAGTTTCGTAGGACAGGTGGCATATTTTTCATTATCAATGAATCGGATTGTTCGAAGAACATCCATATTAGCGCATTCAAAAACATGCACAAATTAAAGCACATTAGACTACTTTCAAGAATCATTGTTGATGGTTTCATTCGGCCCACGGCCTGTTTCAATCCATTAATTACTCGATACGTCGAAAAGCGGTAATCTAGTATACTTATTAAGAAGTCATCTTATTAGAGATCTAAATATATGTTAGAACAAAATCTTAGTCACCCGAGGGACTTAGTGCCCCGAAACGAGTGCTGGGCACCGAGACCCAAGGGGCACTAAGATTTTCCTCTAACGTCTTTAGAAAACCAAGGGTACGAAAAAGTTTGAAATTGAAGTTAGGGGTACAATTTTGCAGATTAATGAAAGTAAAGTCTTCGTCTTAAAAATAAACACGAGTTGAAATAAACCAAACGTCTCCGTCTCCCGTAGCGAATCAGTCAATTATTTACAGCCGTTTGATTCAAGTGTCGAAAGTTAAATTTCTTAGTTTTAAAGACTGAACTTGAAAGAAGTGAATTACCAATCTTTCGAACTAAGCTCTCTGCCTTGAAATTTTGCAACTGGGTCACAGAAATGCACGACTGAGCAAATCCACAGACTAAGCAAGCCAAACAGCAAGAGGACTGACTAATTATCTAATTTCACACAAGCTGCTAAAACCGAGACATCTATTACGAAGTCATCCAGATTTTAAAAACTTCTATTACGACATCTATTACGAAGTCTATTACCGAGACATCTATTACGACCGAGACATCTATTACGAAGTCATCCAGATTTTAAAAACTTTCGAAGTGTGTGTTTTGAAAGTTACGTGACCGTTGAAGTGAATTCGCAATTCTCTCAGATATTCGGAACCTGTACTTGAATCACGCACTATTTCATCGTTAAGTTTGCATGAAACACTTTTGTGCCTAACTTACACGTGAGTGCGTCAAGAATAACTTAACGATGAAAAAAATGTTGGCAACCGATGAATCCAAGGAAAAACAAAACCAGTGACGCAACTCTGCTTCGAGATTAAAATAGTTTTTCCGCCGCTTTCCTCGCAACTGCTGCTGTGAATTATTCTTATTAATGAAGTGGCGTAACTAATACACATAGTTGTTATCGCCCTCTCAAAGTTAATCAACAGCTCGGCGCAGAGTTTGATAATTTCTCGATGGCGATAACAATTTTAAAACAGCTAAACCATACAGAAGCAAGTTTTATGATACTCTACGCAGCTAGAACAATGATTTCGTCCTCCAAAAATTAACCCTGCCGAAAGATTAAACAGTTTAAAAAACAAACATAAAGGACTAACATTGGTGGCTTGCTCTGGAACGACCGGCGAGCGGTTAGACTCTGTAGTGGCCAGCTGGTGATTAATTAGTGGCATTGTGGGCTTATATGCTGCTCATGCCCCCAGTATTTACCTGTTTATCCCATTTTTGAGGACCACAAATCGGTCAGGCAAAAAATCGCATCAAAAAATTGATCAAGCAAAAAATCGCATCGAAAAGACCACATGATTAAAAAAATTGATACAAAAAAATTGAGAACAATTCGTTTGAGAGCAATTAAAAATTCTGAGTGCCCGTACTTTATTGATTTATTCCGTATCACTTTAGTTCGCTTTTAGCGTGAACGTACTTGAACGTATTTGCACGCGGCCCGAGGGGGAGTAAGATTGGATGCTCACGTATTTAGAGAACCAAGAGTACCAAAGTGTTCAAATTCATTAAAAATTGAAGTTAGAGTATAGTATTGCAATTAATGAACGGAAAATTTTCTTAAAAGTATACAGGAGTTGAAATAAGCTAGTCTCTGCGTCTCCAATAGCGAAGCAGCCGGTGATTTATAGTGGTTTGATTCAAGTGTCAAAAGTTAGATTTCTAACTAAACCTAATGTTTCCGTCCCAAACTAAGAGACTGAATTAGGACACTAAGTTTAGGGAAAAAATTTAGACTTTCACTTCTTTAAGTATTAGTTCAAGCTAAGCTCTCTGCTTCAAAGTCTTAGCGACCATTAAATCGTAGAAGTCCCGAGGAAGCTACGATTTACGTTCTAACTTACTCAGACCCAAATCGTGAAAACACATCAAGTTCCACGACCAGTATTTGAAATTTAGAGGACATTTATATGCTCTTTCGGGTGAAACCTTGCATGCAATTTCTGTTTTTCCGATCATTCATCCTTAAACCCTAATATGGAATATTTATAGTACAACGGGGCTATAAATTATACGACCACTTAGCTCAGGGGTCACTACATTGAGTGGAAAAACCCATTTTCTTCTAAGTTACGGCCAAACATTTTGAAAATAACCGGCTAACGTTGGATGAATTGCTCTCGCATGACAGGTGCGGGGGTCAATTTAAATTAGGGGTGTAGCTTAGGATAGATAGAGGTTGGACCCCGCGACCTCCCGGATAGCAGGCAACAACTTAACCACTAAGCCACAACTGCGTTGTTACTTAACCGCTAACAATCATATTGGATCTATTCTGTTTCCCCCCTTGTTTTCTACGCCCCCCGTTACAAATTATATGTTGCTATATAGCAAGTCACAATTTAAGAAAATAGCACGTTCGCCAGGGGGCGTAAAAAAATAAGCCCCCTAAGCTGGGGGGGGGTCAAACCAGAATAGATCCATCATATTTATATTAGCAACAAACTTCATTTCAAAAAGAGCAATTGAAATCACTAAAAATGGAGAAGTGAAGCGTGGAAGAGTTATTTGAGAAGTCAGAATGTTCTAGAGCAAAAGCGCAAAAATGGTGAAGCAAAAACTATGCATAAACAAGACCAAAACGTTTACAATAATTGCTTCAAACATCTCGTTCGAGAGCAATTAAAAACGAAATATTCCATGGATGCGGGGTTTTATAAAGCAAGAGCTACGTCACAGGCATATTACCAAATAATTCAAGATTGATCTTCTAAATTGGGCCGGCCTTCAGCTTTTTGCACCTGAATTTTATTACCTTGGGCGCTGTAAGCACGCTCTGTGATTTTTACATTTGTTAAAATAGCAGTATTTAGAGAAAAATTAATTGCCATTGCCAGCAATTACTTCAACAAAGATAACAGTTCCTAATATTTCAAATGCTCTTTCTGTTATAGCCCCCATGTCCATTTGCACCCCCTTAAAACTATTATATACTATATTCCTTGCATTTCATGCACTCACAAATACACTTAGGACATACTGCTTTTACAATATAACGATACAAAGAAAATTTGAAATAGGATCATTTACGGTCATCACATTTTGCCATATACAAGCAAAATAAAATTTCGTAATTTGATCATTCTGGTGCTTATCTTCATGCAAACTTCCACTTAAAACCATTATATATATACTTTGCATTTCATGCACACACAAAGACTCACGCTGCGGGGGGTGTGGTTCGTCAACTTCTTCTAAGAACCGCACTTCACACCAGCCTCAAAAACATTAAGTAGAAGTCTCCTAAACAGTTTCTGTGGATCGCATACTTGGAGACTAATGAGCTGAAAGGCAACAGAGAAATAAATAAGAGGAATAAATGCCTGCTGGACGCTACTTGTTCATCCCGTTTTTGAGGACAAGTCAAATGGGTCAGACGAAGAATCCGTCAAGCAAAAAATTGCGAAAAAAAGACCAACCGGACTAATATGATTGCTACAAACTTCGTTTGAGAGCAAATGATACAGAGAAAATTTGAAATTAACTCTTATACGCTCATTACTTTTCGCCATATAATATAAGTACAAAAATAATACTGCAAAAATTATTTCGCTTTAACCATTAATTCTGACAAATTACCGTGAACAAGTATTTCTGCCTGTAAACGGAAATTATTTTTGGGGGAGCAAACATATTGTTTATATAGGACTGGGGCAATAACAGAAGAGCCAGATATGGAATATTACGCAATATAATTGTAAAACTGAAGTAATATTCAGTATTAACGCGGTTTTGCCCGTAGAACAGCTTCATAAATAAATGCAAAAAATAGCTGTTTATCGGAAACGGCTCGACGACTCGTCTAATAAAGCTCTAGAATTATCAAAAACAGACAAAGCAATATATAGTTAGAAACAAGCAATTGTGTTAGTTAGGAATGTGGATAGTTGTGTGTAGGGGTAGGTACGTAGGTAGGTGGGGGGGGGGGGGCTCGATAGTTGGGAGGCGGAGGTTTATATAGGTGGGGTTGTATAATTGGGGTTCTTAGGGAAGGTAGTTGACGGGGGGGGGGGGTAGGTGCGGGGTTATGTACTTGTAGGGGTTCGTAGGGGGGGTTAGTTGGGGGCGGGGTATCATTGTACCACGAGGAGTATAAAATAAGGTATCACTGTACGACAAGGTATACAAATTGGTATCATTGGACCATCAGGACGATAAATTAGGGTATTCTTATACCACGAGAATAATATATTAAGTTATCATAGTACCACGTGAGCCCTAAATTAAGGACTCATTGTACCAAGAGGACAACAGATTAAGGTATTAGTGTGTCACTGAGACTATAATAAAGTCTATAAAGACTATAAGGTATCGGCGCACCATCAGGACTATAATTTAAGGTATCAAAGTTCTCAGAGGAAAAAAATAAAGGTATCATTGTACCATGAGGACTAAAAACCCCGGTATCTTTGTACTTTAAGGACGATATGACTATACCACGAGGACTATAAATTAGGTTATCCTTGTACCGCGAGCACTAACTTAAGGTACAATTGTACCACGAGGGCTTAAATTAAAATATTATTGTACCAGTAGGATTTTATATTAGGCCATACTTGAACCACGAGGACTATAACGAGTCAGGATAATAAATTAAGTGTAGCTGTTTCTAAGGTCTGAGAACTAACATACAAGCACGTACCAGTTTGTAAATTCCAAAAGTGTGCAGTGCTAAATTTACAACGCCAAAATTTTGATATACAATGCAGCAAATAAAAGTAGCAAGCGGGTACAAAATGGCCGCCTGACTACAAAAAACTTCAAAAAGCGCGACTTTCGAAACCATGGATTACTTGATTAAAACAAACTTACGCCGGGTAAATTACTCTCGAACGACTGGCGTGACAATTTAATCCCTTGTCCAGAGAGGGATTCGAGTAACTGTAAGTATAAGAAATGACCGCAATTAAATAACCGTGAGGACTATATGTTAAGGTATCATGGTACCACACGGAGTCGTATTTAGGCATTATTGTACCACGGGGACTATAAATGAAGGCATCATTGTACCAGGAGGACTATAGATTAAGGCAGCCTTGTATCACGAAGACTATAACGAGTCAGTATTATAACTTAAGATAGCTGTTTCTGATGTCTGAGAACTAACATACAAGCACGTACCAGTGTGTAAATCCCAAAAGTGGGCAGTGCTAAGTTTACAACGCCACAAGCGCGTAGATTAAGTGCTTAAAATGGTTGCCTCACTCAACAAAAAAACTTCATTATGCGCGACTTTCGAAACCATTGATTGCTTGATTAAAAAATAACCTTACGCCGGAGAAATTACTCTCGAACGACTGGCGTGACAATTTAAAACTCTGTCTAGACACGGATGCATGTAAGGGTAAATATAGGAATTGACGGCATTTTCAACAAATTAGAAATAACTCACATTCAATCAAATTTCAAACATTTGTAAGATTGTTACTTAAATATGTGTAAGTAATTTTATACAACCGTAATGGTAAATATAGGATATTGAACGCAATTTGAACAAATGTTTGAAATTCTAAACGAATCTGGGTTATTTCTAATTTGTTTAATCTGCGTTCAATTCCTATATTTACCATTCATGATTTGTACCCGCAGCATCCACTAGATTAGGATACCAAGCCCTTGTTTTATCCTACCATACAATCGCTAGCAAGAGAATTAAACACCACCGACTAACGTCGGCGAATTGCTCTCAAACCACCGGCGAGCGGTTGGCTTCGTCAGTAGCTAGGCACAGTTTAGTGAGGCCAGCTTTAGCTTAATTGAAGGGACGTAAGTAAGCGCTGCGGGTGGGTGCACCGGAGGGCTGATGGCGTGACAACAGTGCGGGGGGGTCAATCTCTTAGAACCGCCCTTCGCATCATAAGTATAAGTCTCCAAAACAGATTCTGTGAATCGCATACTTGAAGAACAGTGAGCTAAAAGGCTCTAAGAGCACTTAATACAAACTGGGCGCTACCTCTTCATCCCGTTTCTGAAGACGAAAGTCAAATGGTTCAGACAAAAAATCGGCCAAGCGAAACATTGCATAAAGGAGACAAACAGGATTAATATAATTGCTACAAATTGCTCTTGAGAGCAATAAACAATGATTTCTAAAAAAATTGCCTGTTAGATCATTTATGATAAAACATTTCTACTATAACTCATTGTTAATGAGGATCAGAGATGATGACATAACGCCACATAACAGCAGCTGAAGTGCGGAATCAACAAAAACAGAGAATCAACAAAAACGTGAACCAGAAGAAAGAAAAACCCTAACCGACAGAGAGAAAGCAATAGAAATATTTTCTATGATGGGATTCTACTCTGCAACTTCTAATTTTCGAGCGTTGTTAGTAAATAAATCATATAGAAAAAAACTAATAAAGGCAAAATAAGAAAAAAATTCAACTTTGCAGTAAAAAAGTTAGGAAACAATTTTGGAAACAATTACAAAATCTTGCTAAAATTCAGGATATTAGTATTTCAAGATTCATTCCATTGTATCAAAATACTATCCAGTATTCGTTTCCAGCCTGAAATAATTTCACTGGCTCACAAAGATCCATACACTTGGAACATGGTAAACTTCCGAAAATTTGAAATTTTATCCAAAAATTACCAACACTGGAGTCATAAAAAAATTGATCTCCATCCCTTTAACTCTAAGCAGCAGCTTATTATCAAACCTTGGAGGACGTCCCAGGGCCCTTGGTGCCGAAAAAATTCAAAAACATGAAGAAATTGCAAATATTTTTTTAAAAAATTGCTTAAATTCGTGATATTAAAATCTTGAAAAACATTCCACTACGTCTATAAACTATGCAGTAACAAATAATCAAACGCTATAGGACGTTTCGTGGCTTTTGAGGCAAGATAAACCTAAAAAATGACATTCAAAAAAACTTGAAAAAATTAAGTTTTATTAAAAAAAAATTGCTAAAACGTGCGATATAAAAAAGTTTAAAATTAATCCATGGCCAACAAAAAAATTCTAGTAGCTTCTTATGAAACCCTAACGGAGGTTTTCTAAACCTTGTGGCTCAAAAAACCTGAATAATGACTATGTCAAAAATGTCAAAAAATGGCAAGAATTGTCAAAAAACGCTAAAATTCGTGATGTTAAAATCTTGCCAGACATTTCCTTACATCTAGAAATTATAAAATAACCTATTTACAAAACCTAGGGATGGTTACTTGGCTCTTGACGCTGAAAAAACCTAAAAAACGACAAATTTTCAAAAAAAACTTAAAAAAGCAAACTTTATTAAAAAAAAATACCAAAATTTGGGACATTAAGTTGAAGAACTATTCCATGGCCAGAAAAAAATTAAGAGGAACTTATTATCAAACCCCTTAGGAATTTTTTTGGCCCCTGGGTCTAGAATGACCTGAGTATAAAATGAATGTCATAAAATTAAAAATTGCACGTTTTGTCATAAAAAATGCTAAAATCCGTTATGTTAAAATGTTTAAACCACTAGAAACTATGCAGTTACCTATTATTAATACCTAGAGGAGGTTCCTTGACAGCTAGGGCTGATAAAAATAAAAAATATCAAAAATTTTCAAAAAGCTTGAAAAAAATTGCAAAATAGTATAAATTTGGGTGTTTTTAGCGAGCGGTTGATCGTCGGTAGCTAGAAATGGGGTGTGGGGGGGAGGGGGGGAAGGGTACACCGAGGGCTGATGGGGGCAACAGTTGGGTAGTTGTGGGTAACAGCGCGGGGGGAGGGAGGGTCAACAGTGGAGTGTCTTCAACCTCTAAGAACCGCCCTTCAAACCATAAGTGTAAGTGTCCACAGCAGTTTGAGCTGAAAAGCTCTAAGAGCACCTAATGCCCGGTGGGCGCTACATGTGTATCCCATTTTTGAGGACAAAAAGTCAAAAGCGTCAGACTGAAAATCGGTCAAGCAAAAAATTGCATAAAAAAGGACCGACAGGACTAATATAATTGCTACAACCTTCATTTGAGAGCAATTAATAACCACTGAAGGCAGAAAGTTAGATCATACAGAAATGAAGACGTCAAAAGTAAAAGAGTCAATCGAGAAGAAAGAGGTCAAGCAAAAATTTCGAGAGCAATTAAAAACATCACCGATTGATTGCCGGAAAATAGCCGCCGTTGATTCCCATAATCAAGATTGGGATTGGAAGAAAAAATAGTGAAAAAATGATTTTTGTACAAACAATTTTAAAGTGCGAACTATTTTGATGTCATTTTAACGCTGAACGTACTCCTGTTTCGTAGTGAGACCACACACGGGCTAATATATATACCAATAAGCATTAGAGATGGTAACTAAGAACAAAGTTTTGGAGTACCGGGCATATAAAATTGGGCTTTATCCCGTTTCTAATTCTGATTTCGTTTGATGATACTGACTCTGTTCAATTTGAATTACTTTGCTATGCAACTGCTGTCTAAATACACATTTAGCAGAATGAGAGAAAAGTGAAACTAGCCTAGAGAAGTCACTCAAAATGTTGATTAAGCTGTAACCTAAGGTAAAGCAAAAATTTTTTATTTGACAAAGTAAAAAAACATAGCATGACAAGACCTGACGTACAATTCAAAGAATTGTAATTGAATAAACAAAAATTTAGACATTGAACGGACTATGAGTGAATTGGGAAAACCATGTGAAAATGCCGCATGTGAACAAAAACAAACACTAGCGAGAAATGGATACTTGGTTCAAACAAAAAACTAGGCCTAGAATGAACTATGAATGGATTTGAAAAGCCATTTAGAAACATTCCGATCCAAACAATAAAAAAACAGTAAAAATCAAAGTGAAATTGCCGCATGTGAACAAAAACCACTAGCGAGAAAGCGAGTTTTTGTTCAAACACCGTTTTCTCACTTTACTTTAAAATTAGAGCAAAAAAATTCTTGCCGCAAAGCCACTCGCTTTTTCTCTCCATTTCCTGTTTCGGCGTGCCCAAAATCACTACTCCAATTTGAGCTCAAAAATCATGAAAATGTGTGTACAGATCTTAAAAAAGACAGCGCCTCAATACAATTCAAAATCTTTGAATTGTAAACAATTAGGAGCGCTATAATAGCCGGCTGAGAAACTGAGGTGGCTATTAAACAATCTACCGAATAAACTAAACTAGAATCTGGTAAGTTGGATATACACAGCTTATTACGACCACCAACGTAGTACAACAATGGAAAAAAGTCGTCACTTTTGACGATCCATATTCTTCACTTCAAAATTACAGAAAATTTTCCTGTTCGGACCATAATAAAAATGAGTAGAAACTGCTCATTTTGCTAGGTAGAAATTTGTGGACACAGATGCTTGAAATGTATCAAATGTTATCGTAATCCATTCAAGTTGTAACATCTTAGTTCCCTCTGTACCTGGAGCTGCCTTTGGTATTCAATAAATTGAACTTCGGCTAAAATGGCGGAAGTGATTGGAATAATATATATTTACTTAACTAATAACGGAATAACAATAAATCCGAAAATAGAAATACAAATTTCCAAAAAAAATTACAAATATTGAGATTGCTTAGCAAAATTATACGTGCCTAATTACAAATACTGCTCAGCAGAGATGACTAGGAGATTATGATGATAGCTGATTGAGATATACTTCAAATTGCTTAATTTATTACATATTGAGAATCGGGAACCGTTTCCATTCCCAATTGAGCAGAGCAAGCAAATTGATTTCTTAAAAATGATCTATTTTGTTTACCCTACCTCAGCTTTAGTTGAACCTGAACCCATTTTTACATCGTAACCGATCCTCAGTCTAAGAGAGAGAATCCCCCCGAAGTGCACATAAATTTGAGCCCCCCCCCACCGTGGTACGTGCTACATTAACCCAATGACTTAGTATGTAATGCCATACGTATATAAATTGAGGTTTGGGTCATAAACACTAAGCAATGACCAAATATGGAGACAATAATCCGAGAAAGGAATGGAATAAATATTACAATTATTATGAACCAACAAGGTACAAAACCAAATTACATATGACCATACTAAACCGGGGAAAGGAAACAGTTCCAAGCAGTGGTCCTTCAGATCAAAACTAATATTAGCTGAACCATTCGTTTTTCAAGGTCAGTAAACCTCGCGAACCTGAGAACAGTAAATACTTATCCAACATAAAGCCTCGATTAGGCTAATCTATAGACCCTTGTTGAAGTACACGACTGACCCATCTTTCAAACCCATAGATCTCTCTTTCTCCTTCATTTTGGGCTCTAGCTTTTCAAACGTGATTGAGCTCTGCTGGGGGAAGAGTGCGCAACAGAGAGGGGTGGCAAAAACGAGGGCAATTCCACATAGGGTGGTCTGGATAGGCACTGTTATCCACGGCATCCTTTTCAGCACTGTTGTCTTCCTATCCAGCTGGTCCATAATCACGGGCGGAAACGCTGAAAAATGACAAGACATTTTCAAGACAAATGACACTAGTCTACAGCTATAATCGAATTTTTGGATTTTCCCCCCATTAAATAGGGATAAACCCCCAGGAAGGTGAAATGAAGGGCGTGGCGATAATGGAAAAGAGGCCAATATTTATCAAAGCTATCCCTTTAAATCCCTTTCGTACTGTTTAAGACCCAATCTTATATCTCGGGATAGCGGAAGAAAAAAGAGGGCGTGCACAGCACATTTAACTTGCCAATACAAAACTGAGTAAGACTAGGTTTATAAGGAATATTCATACGGTTGTTATCGCCTTCGAGAACTTATCGAACTAAGCCAAGGCAAAACAGCCGAGTTGTTAAATAACTCCGAGAGGGCAATAACAACTGGGTGGTAATGTTTTGAATGAACTTTCGTTGCAATCACATGAGATACCACTGCTTTGCGGATTATTCTACATGTTATTCTACTTTTATCGCCACCGTCTATTTAGCAAGAGTTGAAAGCAAAAAGTTTCCTGGTCTCAAAGTAAGAGTTTCAGCACTGTTTTAGATTTTTTTCGTATCCTTCAGGCAATAACTATGTATTTCACGTTATCACAACGAAAGCTGGTACATAATCATTTATTGTTAACTATATAAGCAAAAGAAGGCGGCATTATTGGGCAGATAAAAAGCGCATTGAATTAGTGCATTTAGATTATAATTGTTTACATCAGGTTAATTAAGCAGATGTTAAAGTTGTATAAATAAGCCAGTTTAAGCAGCGAGAAAACAACAATTTCAAAAGGAAAAGCAAATGCAATTAACCTAATTCTTCACCGAAATCGATACAATTTCTGTTAGCTGTTCAATGAAATTCGGAACGTTGAAATAACTCTTCTTAAAGGTTTGATTTCAAATATCAAATTATTTTTTGTTAAAACCTCAACAAGAAACTCTATGCAGGCCCGCGTCTATTTTACTCGTGCCATTATTGAACTCGCCAAATATTCTACGAAGAGACGAATAATAATTTGAAAAGATTTTGAAATATCTTAATGCCCATAAGCTTAACAAAGTCACACCGATTATGAGTAAAAGACCAACATTGTCCAAATAATCGCTAGAAACTGCTACGAAACAGTTAACGGATTTCGACCAAAAGGGATACAGCAAACATTTTTATTCTACGGTTAAAAAACTACGGTTAGAAAACACAACAGGATATTAAGCGGTCCCTTTATTAATTTAACATAGCCGGCAGATTGCCGGAATAGCTGCGAAAGAATAGACCTGCGTGCCATATAATAGAGATAGAAACAGATACAGATCTAAATTGAAAAAAAAATCGACGCCGCTCAAAAAACCAGGTAAAAAATCATTCAGCGATAAATTAATAAAGCTTGTTAAAATTCATTCCGCAGAAGCCTCCTATTAAGGACCTTTACTGCACATATGAGTTCCTTAGACCTTAAACAAATTCAAATTTAACTTAAGTTTTAAAGTGCAAAAGTCATTTTATTGAGTGAGGTAAGTCACGTATGATCAAAATCTAATCACGCAAGTAACCTAACAACTTTTGCTAAAGCGAGTGAGAAATGACGTCACGCGCGCAAATGCCGTAAGTGAGAAGAAGTCGTTCAGAAAATTTGACTTTTCAGCTTTGCTGTGTGAACAAATGTAAAAAGAAGAAAGAGCGTCAGACGACGAAACAAAAGAACATAGCAGGACAAGTCCTGACGTACAATTCAAAGAATTTTCATAGACTAAACAGAAAAACAAGACCTAGAATCGACTATGAGTGAATTCAGAAAACCATTTTAAAAAAATCAGAACAAAAAAATAAGAAAAAAACAGAAAATCAATATCAAAATGACGCATGTGAACAAAAAAAACCCTAGCGAGAAATGAAAATTTAATTCAAACAAAAAACTAAGCCTAGAATGGATTGGGAAACCATTAAGAAAAAATCCGATCCAAAAAATCGAAAAAACAGTAAAAATCAGAGTGAAATTGCCGCATGTGAACAAAAAACCACTACCGAGAAACCGATTTTTTGTTCAAACACCGTTTTCTCACTATATTTTAAAATTAGAGCGAAAACAATTCACGCCGCAAAACCACTCGCTTTTTCGCTCCATTTCCTGTTTCGGCGTGACCAAAATCAATACTCCAATTTGACTTCAAAAATCATGAAAATGTGTGAACAGATCTTAAAAAAAGACAGCGCCCCAATACAATTCAAATTCTTTGAATTGTGAAAAAACCAAGAGCACCGCAATATAGCTTTGCTCAGCTTACAGCTTCGCAGCTATAAAAAGAAACTTACTCTAAAAACAGAATTGCAGTTTTTAAATTTTCAACAATTTACAGTGGGATATCCCAGTTGAAATTAACATCTCCGATTAAGGTAAGCAAAAATCTTTTTGGAAGTAATTCAATTTTGCTGAGTGAAGCAAGTCAAAATTTATCACAAAATATTTCACGCAAACGAACAAATTAAACCGCATGAACAAAACATACCCGGCAGATTGCCAGAAAATAGCCGCCGTTGATTCCAATAAGCATGATTGGGATTGAACGAATAGAATATATTGAAAAAAAAAGATTTTTGTACAAAATTATTTTTTAAGTCCGATTTATTTTGATGGCATTTCGTAGTTGAACATACTTCTGTTTCCTAGAGAGAGGCTACAGGGGCTACTATCAAAACCAATAAGCATTAGAGGTGGTAACTAAGACTTATAGGAACGACATTCAAATAGCGGGCATCTAAAATTGGGCTTTATGGGTTTATCCCGTTTCTATTTCTGACTTCAATTTTTTATACCCACTCTGTTCATTTTGAATTGCTTTGCTTAGCAACTGATGTTCAAATTCACTTTTAGCAGAATGAGAGAAGAGAGAAACTAGCCTAGAGAAGTCAAAAAGATTTCACGCAAAATGTCGAAAAAGCGGCAAAATGGTAAAGCGAAAAAAAGTTTGACGAAGTAAAAAAAATACGAGCGCAATAATAGCCGGCTGAGAAGATGAGGGCGGCTATTAATAAGAACAAAGCAGAATAGAAGTGAGCATAACGTCACAGATCGTAAATCTTAACGACGAAAAAAGGAACGACCGATAATAGCTCCACTTAGCTTTCGCAAATTCTAAAATAAATACAGACAACAAATTGCCAGAAAATGACCGCCGCTGACCAAATTGACGAATCTGGATTAAAACAGAAAAGAAAAAACGACAATTTGTTTCTATGTGTCAAACAGTGTTCTAGTTTGGCGAGCAATTTCAGCTAAATTATAAATTCATAATTAATTCCGCTTCCAAACTGAACGCTATTACGCTGAAAAGCACAAAAAAAGGAACAAAAACAGATAAGACTCAAAATACCAATTTCACTTTTAACGTTAAACTTCAAAAGTCTTTAAAACCAGCGCTATGAAGTCAATTCATTAATTAGATTCAATTAAGCAATTCATGAAAAATCAGCAATGAATTGAAACAATTATGAATTAATTAAGCCTGGCTATAAACCAATGATGGATCTGATGATTGATCAGATTGCGTGATACAAAATTTGAGAATTTAACAAAACTCACAAAAAAAACTCGGTAATAGTTTTTCAAAATAAACAGTCTCAAAGTCATTAAAAACACAAACTATGAACACCAGCCATTATTTAGATTAATTTATGCCTCATTAGCAACAAATGAGTACTCTTAATAAAGAGATTAAATGGAAAGATAAAAAGAATTGAAAAATTGGACCAGAAAAAAAAACAACTTGTGACAAAATAGTTAAAGCTTTTAGATATCAATATAAACCATCATATAACTTTTATTGTGCCCCATTAGAGAGAGTCATTGAGATCAATAATCACTGAGAGTAATAATCAGGAAAGCAAAAGATTGCTAAGAGTCCTATGAGCAGTTACCTGCACTTTGATTAATTCAAAAATGCAACAATACATTATAAGAATACATGTATGACATTTTGGAACCATTAGTTAAAAACCCGGAGAAAAGTCCAAAAATAGAAGTCAAATTGCTGCACGGAAAAATGGTCACCGTCAAAAATAAAAAAGTCTTCAAACAACAGTTTCGCCCTGCACTTTAAAGAGCATTAAAGACACGCTTGAAACCTATTGATTTTTTGCTCCCTTAACTACTCCAGCCTAATTAAAAACATAGCCGGCAGATTGCCGGAAAAAAGCCGCCGTTGATTCCAATAAGCTTGATTGGGATTGAAAGAATAGAAGATATCGAAAAAAAGATTTTTGTACAAAAACAATTTTTAAGTCCGATTTATTTTGATGGCATTTCGTAGTTGAACATACTTCTGTTTGTTAGAGAGAGGCTACAGGGGCTACTATCAATACCAATAAGCATAAGAGATGGTAACTAAGACCTATAGGAACGACGTTCAAATAGCGGGCATCTAAAATTGGGCTTTCTGGGTTTATCCCGTTTCTATTTCTGACTTCAATTTTTTATTCTGACTCTTTTCATTTTGAACTGCTTTCCTGAGCAACTGATGTTCAAATTCACTTTTAGCAGAATGAGAGAAGAGAGAAACTAGCCTAGAGAAGACAAAAAGATTTCACGCAAAATGCTGAAAAAGCGGCAAAATGGTAAAGCGAAAAAAAGTTCGACGAAGTAAAAAAAAACATAGCCGGAAGAATTCCGGAAACGACTCGAAGTGAAAATCCATTTAACGCCATCCAACTACTCATCAAACAAAACGTGCCTTCACTAATTTATGATTATCTTGAAACAAAACCATGAAACAAAAAAGTAAAAACAATAAAAGCAAATCTGTTAAAATATGATAAATCTGATCAAACTTTGTTATAAATTGAGATCCCGAATAACTATCTCTGCCAAAATAACTTCATCAAAACAACTAGTACTTAAAAAACCATTTACGTGAATTTTGAGAAAATACTTTAGGCTAAATTATGAAAAAAAGCTCTTAAAAACAACTTTCACTGAAAAACTGGAAAAAGTTACAACATTTTTTAATATTTCAAAAGCATATAAATCCAAAGAAAAATTCCTTTCAGTCAATAGGGTATCCTGATGCTCGCAAAACATTAGGCAAGTCATAATAGGCTAAAAACAGAAAAAAAAACGAAAAACTGCAAAAGATTAAGAAAAATAGTTCCAATTTTCGCCATTTTTTGTCATATTTCTCAACAAAAAAATGATTCTTACCCAAAACTGTAAGCAATTGTTATAATAAATTTGCTCAAGTAGAAGGGGTTTCTTCAATACCCATTTCAGCCAGAAAAAAAAGCAAAATAATCATCAAAAAAACGCAAAAATCAGCCCGAAAATCAGCAAAATACTAAAAACCTCCGAATTATCATAAAATTCATATGAATTTCCAAAAACCTTCAAACCACTACCGAAACCAGCCTAAAATTAAAACAAAATCATAACCAAACCTCTTAACCAAAATAAATGAAAAAAACTGCTTCAAAATGCCGCACGTGAACAAAAAAATTCCGCTCGCTTAGAGAAAATTTTTTCACACATCAATTTCTCGCTCTCTCAAAAACAGCGGTATGAACAAAAACCACTCTCTTTTCACTCTGCTCTTCACTTTTATTCAGCACCAAAATCACTCCAAATTTTTTCACGCGTTTCATTTCCCGCTTCAAAAATCACTCCAATAAAATTGATTAAAAAAAAGGACTTCTCCAATACTCCTCTTCGAGTTGTAAAAAATTAGGAGCGCTATAATAGCCGGCTGAGAAGATGAGGGCGGCTATTAATCATCACTCTAATTTGGCGTTTCATTGACGTGAAAAAGTCTAAGTGTGAACAGATATTTAGAAAAAGACAGCGCACCAATATAGACCAATTCCTTTGGATTGTAAAAAATTAGGATCGCTATAATAGCCGACCGGCAAATGAGGGTGGCTATTAAACATCCTTCAATGAATTGCTGTAGAACAACCCGCAGCGCCTTAGGGCCTCATTGCCATTTAATTGATACAATTTAAGGAGCAATTTTGATCACGAGGAAAGCTTTTTTTGTGAAAATTTTACAAGCAAATGGAGCAGGACAGACAAAAAACCAACAGGGTTAAAAAAGTCTTTGTAAAAATGCTTCCTAAGCATTGTTCGAAAGCAATTAAACGTAAATATGAAGAACAGCAGGAGGTCATTTCTTTTTCTCATTATATCATTTCTTTTTCGATGGAATACTTGACACATTCACTTTGCACAGTATTGGGAAACATATCGATCAGACAAGCGGAAGCCATCAAATATTAAAGAATGTATGTCAAGGGAAAGAGGATTATGGCAATGAAGAGAATTATAGTATAGTAATGCAGTACCTCTAAGAAATATCATCTTTGTGAACTTACTTTAGTTGCGCCAACCAAAGATTGTTTTAGAGACAATCTTTTAAGCAGGAAAGACAACCCAATCTACAAATTTCATTCACAAATGAGAGGTTGTTTAAAATGTTTTCGATATTGTCGATATAAGATTAAATTGACTTACTCATTCCAGGAACCGCCATTAGTATTCTAGAGACGACCACCATTGGAATTGCCTTCTTGGCCGCCGACACCGAGTCGCCAATTCGTTCTCCGGATTCGGAAAACACGGGAATGCCTTCGACCAACTCCCTAGTAAACAGCAAGGTCAAAACAGACCAACCGCATATACTTTGTTTCAAAGTAAGCTAGCATTAATGTGAATAAACTATGTAGCACAGATGAGCAATCTACTTTCGACAGGTCTTTAATAGGGGTCCCAATTAACTTGGTCAATTAATGGAGAAAGTTTGCATTTAGACAAAAAGTATATATTCAAAAAATGAACTCTGATTTGTTTCGGCAAAGTGCCGTTTATGACCTCGCCACTTTTGAGAACCCCCCCCCCCCCCCCATATAACAAGTTCCTATATAACAAGTTTGCTATGAGGTGTGTAAAAACCATCAAACGAGAGGGAGCGTATAAACTTGTATGGCCAATAATTAGGTTGAATGGCCTCCAATCAAGTTAAAAGTTCCCGCCAATACATCTCACGACAGAGCGTGGGAAAAACCAAATTAAAAAAAATTATACCAACTGACCTGCTTCGCATCATAGGAATGTTGACACAGTTGGCAGCAGCAATCGCTGCAAATGGCACTAGTCTTCCTGCTAGAGGAGGCAAGTTCTGAAACACAGTAACCACTTCAACCCCTATTTGGTCAACCAAGCAATTTGAAATTATACCATTTAAAGTTGCATCAATTAAATATGAGGACAGAAAAAAAATACGGAAAAAGGGAAGTATAACTTTTCAACAACAGTTTTGAAAAACTTCCTTAAAAAGTTAGGGGTAAAACATGTACAATTATGACCTCGTGTTTATCTTTAATTAACAAAACATAGAAGCTTTCAAACTGTTAATATTTAAGGTTAAATACATAACTGATTGAAATCTTGCTAAAAAAACAATTATTTATTTCAAAGCAAAATCAACCATGAATGACCAAACTAACAAACAGACGAAGCAAATGCGTTGTTATGTTGCATAGAGAGAATTCATTATTTGTTCGTTACATCAAATCTCACTACTGATATCTTTTGACGAGTAGATCTGAACATTAGGACTTAGAAAGATTGTTCATTATTTGTACTCTCTCCAGCCCTGATCGCATGAAGATCCAATCCCCCCCCCCCCCCCCCGCGCCTACTTATCAATACAAAAAGATTTGATGGAAAAATTTACGATCAAAAATTTATGCAAAAATCAGTAAAAATAACGTAATACACACAAACTCAGTAGCCGAGAGCTACAAGTCACCTAGAAAAAAGTTGCACTTTGACGTCTTGGCGCCTTATCAAAGGGTCGTAACAACAGGGAATGTCAAAATAAAATATTACAATACAGCCCAAATCAATTCTATTAAAAATTTTAACAGTATTAAACTATCTGCCACAAAAAAACACATAAAGCCAACGCCTCCCAATGTTGAGACCAAAGAAAAGACAACAGGAATAGCAAACTTGAACAAAAATCAAAAACTCACATTTTGTGAAAACAAGAGATGCCAAACTCCTTAAAACAATTATTTCAAAATTGAAATTATTTACCATATTAACTCAATAATAAAGCCTCATCAAATGATAATTGTCAGGAATATATCTAAGTCACCAGAAAATAAAAACAAACGATGGCATAACTCAAAAATTACAAATATTGTACAAAGCAAACAGTGTTTGAGAAAAAACATTAAAATTAAAAACAAATTAAAATACAATCATTTGTATCACCAGAAAGTCAAAAAGACGTTCCAACAAAGAAAAAACAAAAAAGATAAGCATAACCGAATATCATCAAGCGAATTGCTCTCAAACGATAGACGAGCGGTTCGCATCGTCAGTAGCTACAGTTTAGGGATATGTACGGGGAATCGATGGTGTTAGGTTATAGGTGGAACGACGGGGAGGGGGAGTTCAATCTCTAAGATCTGCTCTTCGCAAAATGAATTTATGTCTCCAAAACAGTTTTAGTTAATCGCTCTAAGACAACTTAATACACACCGAAAGGTACCTTTTATTTCATTTTTCAGGACAAAGACAAAAGGGTCAGACGAAAACTCCGTCAAACAAAAAAACGCATAAAAAGACCACAGGATTAATATAATTTCTGCAAACTTCGTTTGAGAGCAATTAAAATCAAATACGGTTAAAACAAAAAATTGACTTAAATATGAGAACAAATAGAGTCAAGGACACGAAAATCATTAGATACGAACTGAAAACAAGTAATTCCGGGAAAAACTCAAAACATAGCCGAAAAAATGCCGGATAATATCCAACCATGACGCGCATGACGCACAATGGGATATAAGCAGAAACATAGCCGACAGATTGCCGGAAAATAGCAGCCGTTGACGCGCTTGATGCCCATCGGGATTGAAAAAGAAAAAAGGAGACAAATTGACCAAATTCTTTTGTTATTTTTTTCAGAGTCAAAAAGTGCTCTAAATTGGCGTGCAATTTCAGATAGATTCTGAAACTCAAAATAATTCAGCTTCTAAACTGAAAGCTATTAATCTTTATGCCAATGTCAGCTAGCAAACTCTCTAATGAAATTTTTTAACTTAAAGCACTATGACTTTCAGTTCATCCAGCTTCTTTTCAGTTTGGTAATTCAATTCATGAAAGAATTTAAAATCCATTCAGTTGAAACAGTGAGTGAAGTAAGTCAGAAGTCAAACGCGAAAATCGTGACCTAAGTAAAACGAAAAACGTGTTCTAAAAACAGCTTTAAAAAGAGGGAAGCGCCTAAATAATAGCCGTTGAGAGGTTCACGGCGGCTATTGAAAAGCAGAGAACTTATGATGGTTTTTTTCAAAGTGTCAAAAAGTGTCTAATTTGGTGTTCACGTTTCAGTTATATTCAAAAAAAATACTTGATTTAGCTTCTAAACCGAAAGCTATTCATATTTCACAAAATGAAATAGAAAAAAAACACACAATTAATTGGATTTCAATTGAAAGACATAAATTAATGGATCTTTTACAATTAGCCGGCAAATTGGCGGAAAATAGCCGCCGTTGACTCGCTTGACGCAAATTGGGATTGAAACAGAAAAAACTTAAGAGATAGAAATTGATAGAATTTTTCTAATTGACAAAGTGTTCTATTTGGTGTGTAGATTCTTTGTATTCGGTTAAATTACACTTAGCTCAGCTTATAAACTGAAGGCTCTTAAGCATAATACTAATTCTAGCTAGCAATCGCTCTAAAGAACTTTGATAGCCTAATGTACAATGACTTAAAGACCGTGCTCTATATGTTTATCCCGTTTCTTTTGATTTTGCTATTTTGACCTACAACCTTATTCAATACACTAAGTAACTCAATACGCGAAAGAACTTAAAATCAATTCAGATGAAATAGTGAGTGAAGTAATTCAGCGTGAAAATTGTGACTTATGTAAAACGAAAAACGTGATCAAAAGGTAAAGCAAATAAAAAAGGAGAGCACAAATAATAGCCGTTGAGAAGCCGACGGCAGCAATTAATCAATAAAGCCGATAAAACCAGTGGTTTTGGAGCATAACCAATAAAACAGGCAAAACACGAAAATTGAAATTCTAAATTGTGCTTGAGTCAAAAACCAAATATGAACTGAGACCGGTAACTATTTTCATTCAGCGCCATTACAAAAACCAATAAGACTTTTCATTAAGGAAAGAGTGACAAAACAATGATCAACAAACATCGGCGAATAGCTCTCAGACAAAGAGCGAGCGGTTGGAATAGTCAGAAGCTAGCTAGTTAAGCGAAGCTAGCTATAGCTTAATTCAACGGGCGTAGGGTGAGTACGGTGAGGTGTACAGGGGAGAGCACAGGACGCAGGGAGGTTCTAGCGCTCTGGGTTACGGTGCTGCAGGGCGGAGTGGGTGTTAAATTATAAGATCCGCCCATTACACCATGAATTTGTCTCAAACAGTTTCGGAGACTCGCTTATTTGAAGAAAGGGAAGTTGAAAAGCTCTAAGATCACTTAATGCCCGCTTGGCGCTACCTGTTTATAGCATTTTTGAGGATAGAAAAATGGGTCAAACAAAAAATCGGCCAGGCAAAAATCGCAAAAAAAGACCGCCAGGAGTAATATAATTGCTACAAACTTCGTTTGAGAGCAGAAAAAAATGTGAATAGATCTTAAAAAAACCGCGCCTCCAACAATCCAAACCCTTTGGATAGTAAAAAACCGAGATGAGCTCAAAGACATCGCTTCGTAAATGTTACGTCAAGACAAGGCTATGTTTCCCATGTTATATTTAAGCAATTCTTTCACATAGGGCACCAGGCGCAAACTGAAAGTTCAACTAGCAGGCCCGCAAAACCATAACGTGAAAATTATTTTCACGAATAGAAGGTTCAAAAGAAGTAAAGGATTCTGTTTCGCACCAACTCGGGCGCGAACCCTTGCCCCTAGTTTAACAGCCCTAGGTCTTACCACTTAAGCTATCTATGCGTATTGCACTCAACTTTTGCTTTTTCTACAGCAAATTTCTGGACAATGGCGTTTATGAGTTGCTTGTTTTTGCTATACCGAATGTTTAATGAGTGCAAAAAAAGTGCACATTAGGAGCTCAGAAATGATGGTGAAATGCCTCGCAAAACCAATTTATTACGCTAGGATTCATGATAAAGGACCCTTAAAACATGTTACGATAAGAGCGCCGTTGACCAATGTTCTCCATTGCTACTGATATTTACGATAAAAGAGGCAGATTAGACAATACGATTAAAACTGCTCAAAATTCAGTTTCATAGCAGATCTAAGGATAATGGTAATAGAAAAATACTTCAAACTTCAGATTAGCAGTCCTCCATCTGACGAACTGCGCTATAACAAATGCAAACCAACGTCTCTCAAAATCCCTTTTATCTTATCAATAAACATATTTCAGGTTGAGAGCATTTGAGATCACGCAAAAAACACGTTTACAATAAGAACTTCAAGAATCGTTCGGGAGCAATTAAAAACACGTAGTACCCAGGACAGTAAATCCTCCTCCTGGGCGAGCATGCATTCAACCCCTCTTAGTCTCGTGGTAAAAGCACCTAACTAACCGTCTTTTGTCCTAGGTTCGGTTGTCACCCATCTGATTTGAGCCTTTTGAGTCATTGACCTCTCTCGAGATGTTCGCTTAACCATGCAGCTCAAAGCAGCTCTTAAACATGCGCTTCCAAGGGCCCCTTAAACAGGCAAAAAAATTTTTCCAATTGTAAAAGCTCAAGCGTATAAAATATAGGATTAGCATCCTTCATCCCTCAAACACACACAGGAACATAAAACGGCTCAGCGTCGCAAGACGTGCTCTTGAACAACCGTCTGCAGTGTTAAAAATTTTCATGTCTACAAAAGGGAGGTAACCCTACACGGTTTCGAACCCTCAGAATAGCAGTCCTCCATCTTACAAACTGCGCTATAACCACTATACACCACCGTTTCTCACAACCGCTTTCATCTTATCAATGAAAATACTTCAGATTGAGAACGAAAGCTATTCATATTTCATGAAATGAAATAGAAAAAAAGCAAACAATTAATTGGATTTCAATTGAAAGACCTAAAATAAAGCATCTTTTAAAATAAGCCAGCAAATTGCCGGAAAATAGCCGCCGTTGACTCGCTTGACGCACATTCGGACTGAAACAGATAAAACTTTAAGAAATAGAAATTGATAGAATTTTTCTATTTGACAAAGTGTTCTATTTGGTGTGTAGATTCTTTATATTCGGTTAGATTCTAAACTTACACTTAGCTCAGCTTATAAACTGAAGGCTCTTAAGCATAATACTATTTCTAGCTAGCAATCGCTCTAAAGAACGTTGATAGCCTAATGTACAATGACTTAATGACCGGGCTTTATATGTTTATCCCGTTTCTTTTGAATTTGCTATTTTGACCTTGAACTTATTCAATACACTAAGCAATTCAATACGCGAAAGAACTTAAAATCAATTCAGCTAAAAAAGTGAGTGAAGTAATTCAGCGTGAAAATTGTGACTTATGTAAAACGAAACACGTGATCAAAAGGTAAAGCAAATAAAAAAGGAGAGCACAAATAATAGCCGTTGAGAAGCCGACAGCGGCAATTAATCAATAGAAAGCCGATAAAACCCGTGGTTTTGGAGCATAACCAATAAAACAGGCAAAACACGAAAAATCAAATTCTAAATTGTGCTTGAGTCAAAAACCAAATATGAACTGAAACCGGTAACTACTTTCATTAAGCGCCATTTCAAAAGCCAATAAAACTTTTCATTAAGGAAGGAGTGACAAAACAATGATCAACAAACATCGGTGAATAGCTCTCAGACAAATAGCGAGCGCTTGGAATAGTCTGCAGCTAGCTAGTTTAGCGAAGCTAGCTATAGCTTAATTCAACGAGCGTAGGGTGAGCACGGTGGGGTGTACAAGCGAGAGCACAGGACGCGGGGAGGTTCTAGCGCTCTGGGTTACGTTGCTGCAGGGGGGAGTGGGTGTTAAATTATAAGATCCGCCCATTACACCATGAATTCATGTCTCAAACAGTTTCGGAGAATCGCTTATTTGGAGACAAGTAAGTTGAAAAGCTCTAAAATCACTTAATGCCCGCTTGGCGCTACCTGTTATAGCATTTTTGAGGACAGACAAATGGGTCAGACAAAAAATCGGCCAGGCAAAAATCGCAAAAAAAGACCGCCAGGACTAATATAATTGCTAAAAACTTCGTTTGAGAGCAACTAAAAATGTGAATAGATCTTAAAACCCCGCCTCCAACAATCCAAACCCTTTGGATGGTAAAAAAAACCGAGATGAGTTCAAAGACATCGCTTCGTAAATGTTGCGTCAAGACAAGGCTATGTTTCCCATGTTATATTCAAGCAATCCTTTCACATAGTGCACCAGGCAAAAACTGAAACTTTTGCTTGCTTTTGCAATACCGAATGCTTAATGAGTGCAAAAAATGTGCATACTAGGAGCTTAGAAATGATGGTGAAGTGCGTCGCACATTTATTATGCTAGGTTGCATGATAAAGACCCTTAAAACATGTTACGATAAGAGCGCTGTTGACCAATGTGCTCCATTGCTACTGATATTTAAGATAAAAGAGGCAGATTAGACAATACGATTAAAACTGCTCAAAACTCAGTTTCATAGCAGATCTAAGGATAATGGTAATAGAAAAATACTTCAAATTTCAGATTAGCAGTCCTCCATCTTACGAACTGCGCTATAACAAATGCAAACCAACGTCTCTCACAATCCCTTTTATCTTATCAATAAACATATTTCAGATTGAGAGCATCTAAGATTACTCAAACAACAAAAAGTAAAGCGTGAAAAACTTAGTTGAAAGCTATGAGTGTTCTCGATTAGCGCACAATCTTAAAAACTTTGCAAAAACTACACATTTACGATAAATACTTCAAACTTCATTCAGGAGCAATAAAAAAACACGTAGTACCCAGAAAAGTAAAGCCTCCCTCTGGGCGAGTATTTCAAGCCCTCATAGCCTCATGGCAACTGCAACTGACTAACAGTCTTTAGTTCCAGGTTCGGTTCTCATCCCTCTACTTGGAGCTTTTTAGGTCATTGACTTCTCTCGATATGTTCGCTTAACCATGCTGCTCAATGCTGCTCTTAAACATGTGCATCAAGAAAGAAATGATCTGGAACAACAGGTGGCATGGTGTTGATTAGAAATCTCCATGTCTACAAAAGTGAGGGTACCCGACACGAGTTCGAACCCTCGACCCTCGGAATAGCAGTCCTCCATCTTACCAACTGCGCTATAACAAATGCAAACCATCGTCTCTCATAATCCCTTTTATCTTATCAATAAACATATTTCAGATTGAGAGCATTTGAGATCACGCAAAAAACACGTTTACAATAAGAACTTCAAGAATCGTTCGGGAGCAACTAAAAGCACGTAGTACCCAGGACAGTAAATCCTCCTCCTGGGCGAGCATGCTTTCAACCCCTCTTAGTCTCGTGGTAAATGCACCTAACTAACCGTCTTTTGTCCTAGGTTCGGTTGTCACCCATCTACTTTGAGCCTTATGAGTCATTGACCTCTCTCGAGATGTTCGCTGAACCATGCAGCTCAAAGCAGCTCTTAAACATGCGCTTCCAAAGGCCCCTTAAACATGCAAAAAAATTTTCCAATCTTACAAGCTCACGCGTATAAAATATAGGATTAGCATTCTTCATCCCTAAAAAACACACAGGAACATAAAACGGCTCAGCGTCGCAAGACGTGCTCTTGAACAACCGTCTGCAGTGTTAAAAATTTTCATGTCTACAAAAGGGAGGTAACCCTACACGGTTTCGAGCCCTCAGAATAGCAGTCCTCCATCTTACAAACTGCGCTATAACCACTATACACCACCGTTTCTCACAACCGCTTTCATCTTATCAATGAAAATACTTCAGATTAAGAACGAAAGCCATTCATATTTCATGAAATGAAATAAAAAAGCAAACAATTAATTGGATTTCAATTGAAAATCCTAAATTAATGGATCTTTTAAAATAAGCCAGCAAATTGCCGGAAAATAGCCGCCGTTGACTCGCTTGACGCACATTCGGACTGAAACAGATAAAACTTTAAGAAATAGAAATTGATAGAATTTTTCTATTTGACAAAGTGTTCTATTTGGAGTGTAGATTCTTTATATTCGGTTAGATTCTAAACTTACACTTAGCTCAGCTTATAAACTGAAGGCTCTTAAGCATAATACTATTTCTAGCTAGCAATCGCTCTAAAGAACGTTGATAGCCTAATGTACAATGACTTAATGACCGGGCTTTATATGTTTATCCCGTTTCTTTTGAATTTGCTATTTTGACCTTGAACTTATTCAATACACTAAGTAATTCAATACGCGAAAGAACTTAAAATCAATTCAGCTAAAAAAGTGAGTGAAGTAATTCAGCGTGAAAATTGTGACTTATGTAAAACGAAACACGTGATCAAAAGGTAAAGCAAATAAAAAAGGAGAGCACAAATAATAGCCGTTGAGAAGCCGACAGCGGCTATTAATCAATAGAATTAATCAATAGAAAGCCGATAAAACCCGTGGTTTTGGAGCATAACCAATAAAACAGGCAAAACACGAAAAATCAAATTCTAAATTGTGCTTGAGTCAAAAACCAAATATGAACTGAAACCGGTAACTACTTTCATTAAGCGCCATTTCAAAAGCCAATAAAACTTTTCATTAAGGAAGGAGTGACAAAACAATGATCAACAAACATCGGTGAATAGCTCTCAGACAAATAGCGAGCGCTTGGAATAGTCTGCAGCTAGCTAGTTTAGCGAAGCTAGCTATAGCTTAATTCAACGAGCGTAGGGTGAGCACGGTGGGGTGTACAAGCGAGAGCACAGGACGCGGGGAGGTTCTAGCGCTCTGGGTTACGTTGCTGCAGGGGGGAGTGGGTGTTAAATTATAAGATCCGCCCATTACACCATGAATTCATGTCTCAAACAGTTTCGGAGAATCGCTTATTTGGAGACAAGTAAGTTGAAAAGCTCTAAAATCACTTAATGCCCGCTTGGCGCTACCTGTTATAGCATTTTTGAGGACAGACAAATGGGTCAGACAAAAAATCGGCCAGGCAAAAATCGCAAAAAAAGACCGCCAGGACTAATATAATTGCTAAAAACTTCGTTTGAGAGCAACTAAAAATGTGAATAGATCTTAAAACCCCGCCTCCAACAATCCAAACCCTTTGGATGGTAAAAAAAACCGAGATGAGTTCAAAGACATCGCTTCGTAAATGTTGCGTCAAGACAAGGCTATGTTTCCCATGTTATATTCAAGCAATCCTTTCACATAGTGCACCAGGCAAAAACTGAAACTTTTGCTTGCTTTTGCAATACCGAATGCTTAATGAGTGCAAAAAATGTGCATACTAGGAGCTTAGAAATGATGGTGAAGTGCGTCGCACATTTATTATGCTAGGTTGCATGATAAAGACCCTTAAAACATGTTACGATAAGAGCGCTGTTGACCAATGTGCTCCATTGCTACTGATATTTAAGATAAAAGAGGCAGATTAGACAATACGATTAAAACTGCTCAAAACTCAGTTTCATAGCAGATCTAAGGATAATGGTAATAGAAAAATACTTCAAATTTCAGATTAGCAGTCCTCCATCTTACGAACTGCGCTATAACAAATGCAAACCAACGTCTCTCACAATCCCTTTTATCTTATCAATAAACATATTTCAGATTGAGAGCATCTAAGATTACTCAAACAACAAAAAGTAAAGCGTGAAAAACTTAGTTGAAAGCTATGAGTGTTCTCGATTAGCGCACAATCTTAAAAACTTTGCAAAAACTACACATTTACGATAAATACTTCAAACTTCATTCAGGAGCAATCAAAAAACACGTAGTACCCAGAAAAGTAAAGCCTCCCTCTGGGCGAGTATTTCAAGCCCTCATAGCCTCATGGCAACTGCAACTGACTAACAGTCTTTAGTTCCAGGTTCGGTTCTCATCCCTCTACTTGGAGCTTTTTAGGTCATTGACTTCTCTCGATATGTTCGCTTAACCATGCTGCTCAATGCTGCTCTTAAACATGTGCATCAAGAAAGAAATGATCTGGAACAACAGGTGGCATGGTGTTGATTAGAAATCTCCATGTCTACAAAAGTGAGGGTACCCGACACGAGTTCGAACCCTCGACCCTCGGAATAGCAGTCCTCCATCTTACCAACTGCGCTATAACAAATGCAAACCATCGTCTCTCATAATCCCTTTTATCTTATCAATAAACATATTTCAGATTGAGAGCATTTGAGATCACGCAAAAAACACGTTTACAATAAGAACTTCAAGAATCGTTCGGGAGCAACTAAAAGCACGTAGTACCCAGGACAGTAAATCCTCCTCCTGGGCGAGCATGCTTTCAACCCCTCTTAGTCTCGTGGTAAATGCACCTAACTAACCGTCTTTTGTCCTAGGTTCGGTTGTCACCCATCTACTTTGAGCCTTATGAGTCATTGACCTCTCTCGAGATGTTCGCTGAACCATGCAGCTCAAAGCAGCTCCTAAACATGCGCTTCCAAAGGCCCCTTAAACATGCAAAAAAATTTTCCAATCTTACAAGCTCACGCGTATAAAATATAGGATTAGCATTCTTCATCCCTAAAAAACACACAGGAACATAAAACGGCTCAGCGTCGCAAGGCGTGCTCTTGAACAACCGTCTGCAGTAATAAAAATTTTCATGTCTACAAAAGGGAGGTCACCCGACACGGGTTCGAACCCTCGACCCTCAAAATAGCAGTCCTCCTTCTTACAAACTGCGCTATAACCACTATACACCACCGTTTCTCACAACCGCTTTCATCGCATCAGTGAAAATATTTCAGATTAAGAAGGAAAGCCATTCATATTTCATGAAATGAAATAAAAAAGCAAACAATTAATTGGATTTCAATTGAAAATCCTAAATTAATGGATCTTTTAAAATTAGACGGCAAATTGCCGGAAAATAGCCGCCGTTGACTCGCTTGACGCAAATTGGGATTGAAACAGAAAAAACATGAGATGAAATTGATAGAATTTTTCTAATTGACAAAGCGTTCTATTTGGTGTGTAGATTCTTTGTATTCGGTTAAATTACACTTAGCTCAGCTTATAAACTGAAGGCTCTTAAGCATAATACTAATTCTAGCTAGCAATCGCTCTAAAGAACTTTGATAGCCTAATGTACAATGACTTAAAGACCGGGCTTTATATGTTTATCCCGTTTCTTTTGATTTTGCTATTTTGACCTAGACCTTATTCAATACACTAAGTAACTCAATACGCGAAAGAACTTAAAATCAATTCAGATGAAATATTGAGTGAAGTAATTCAGCGTGAAAATTGTGACTTATGTAAAACGAAAAACGTGATCAAAAGGTAAAGCAAATAAAAAAGGAGAGCACAAATAATAGCCGTTGAGAAGCTGACGGCGGCAATTAATCAATAGAAAGCCGATAAAACCAGTGGTTTTGGAGCATAACCAATAAAACAGGCTAAACACGAACATTCAAATTCTAAATTGTGCTTGAGTCAAAAACCAAATATGAACTGAAACCGGTAACTACTTTCATTAAGCGCCATTACAAAAACCAATAAGACTTTTCATTAAGGAAAGAGTGGCAAAACAATGATCAACAAACATCGGTGAATAGCTCTCAGACAAATAGCGAGCGGTTGGAATAGTCAGAAGCTAGCTAGTTTAGCGACGCTAGCTATAGCTTAATTCAACGGGCGTATGGTGAGCACGGTGGCGTGTACAGGGGAAAGCACAGGACACAGGGAGGTTCTAGCGCTCTGGGTTACGGTGCTGCAGGGCGGAGTGGGTGTTAAATTATAAGATCCGCCCATTACACCATGAATTTATGTCTCAAACAGTTTCGGAGACTCGCTTATTTGGAGACTAGGAAGTTGAAAAAATCTAAGATCACTTAATGTCCGCTTGGCGCTACCTGTTTATAGCATTTTTGAGGACAGACAAATGGGTCAGACAAAAAATCGGCCAGGCAAAAATCGCAAAAGACCGCCAGGACTAATATAATTGCTACAAACTTCATTTGAGAGCAGATAAAAATGTGAATAGATCTTAAAAAAACCGCGCCTCCAACAATCCAAACCCTTTGGATACTAAAAAACCGAGATGAGCTCAAAGACATCGCTTCGTAAATGTTGCCTCAAGACAAGGCTATGTTTCCCATGTTATATTCAGACAATCCTTTCACATAGGGCACCAGGCGCAAACTGAAACTTTTGCTTGCTTTTGCTATACCGAATGCTTAATGAGTGCAAAAAATGTGCATATTAGGAGCTTAGAAATGATGGTGAAGTGCGTCGCAAGACACATTTATTATGCTAGGTTGCATGATGAAGGACCCTTAAAACATGTTACGATAAGAGCGCTGTTGACCAATGTGCTCCATTGCTACTGATATTTAAGATAAAAGAGGCAGATTAGACAATACGATTAAAACTGCTCAAAACTCAGTTTCATAGCAGATCTATGGATAATGGTAATAGAAAAATACTTCAAACTTCAGATTAGCAGTCCTCCATCTTACGAACTGCGCTATAACAAATGCAAACCAACGTCTCACAATCCCTTTTATCTTATCAATAAGCATACTTCAGTTTGAGAGCATCTAAGATTACTCAAACAACATAAAGTAAAGCGTGAAAAACTTAGTTGAAAGCTATGAGTGTTCTAGATTAGCGCACAATCTTTAAAACTTTGCAAAAATCACACATTTACGATAAATACTTCAAACTTCATTCAGGAGCAATAAAAAAACACGTAGTACCCAGAATAGTAAAGCCTCCCTCTGGGCGAGTATTTCAAGCCCTCATAGCCTCATGGCAACTGCAACTGACTAACAGTCTTTAGTTCCCGGTTCGGTTCTCATCCCTCTACTTTGAGCTTTTTAGGTCATTGACTTCTCTCGATATGTTTTCTTAACCATGCTGCTCAATGCGGCTCTTAAACATGCGCATCAACACGCCCCACGCTCAAACATTCAGATTGAGAAGCAAAAATCAAAAAGTAAAGCGTGAAAAACTTAGTCGAAGGCTAAGAGTGTCCTAGAATAGCGCAGACTCTGTACAGCTAAAACTTTGCAGAAAACGCACGTTTAGAATAAGAACTGCAAACTTAGTTTGGGACCAATTAAAAACACGAGTACCCAGGACATTAAATCCTCCCTCTGGGCGAGCAAACGTTCAAGCACTCTTAGCCTAGTGGTAAATGCACCTGACTAAGAGTCTTTTGTCCCGGGTTCAGTTCTCACCCATCCACTCAACGCCTTTCAACTCATTGACCTCTCTCGATATGTTCGCTTAACCATGCTGCTGAATGCGGCTCTTAAACATGCGCTTCAAGAGGCCCCTTAACCATGCAAAAATTTTGTCCAGTTTTAGAACTCACGCGTTTAATATATAGGATTTCATAATAGTCAACTCATGTCCAAAATAGATCCAATATTTTCAAAAAAAAAGTCCAATGTAAGCTACCAGATTGGACTCTAATTGTAGTTGAACACCGCTGAGCCATTTTTGTCAAACAACTAGATTTACATGATTGAATCTATAGCTGACTCGCCCAAAAAATGGGAACGGCTGTTCAAAAAATCACTTTCATGACACAAAAACAGCCATCAAGCCTGCCGCCCAAAATAGAAAACGGCTGTTCACAATTAATTCTCTTTCAGCTCATCAAATGGAACATAGCAAGAAAAAGGTAAACGAGGCAGCAATGCGCACTTTAACAAGTCAATTGAGGGATACTGTTACAGCTGTTAGCATTACAAATATCCTGTTAGCATTACAACTCAGCATTACAAATATCCTGTTTGAGGCCCACCTGCAACATAAACAGCTGTATCTATTCCCCAGACTAGCAGAGCTCAACCAAAGGTACCTAATCTTAATCCCAATAGGTTTTCCAGGTCAAACCGTTCAAAAAACAGAAATTCTCTTCGACGCCAATGAAAACGTCTAACGAAATAACAGAGACAGAATACAATCCAAATATTGGATCATATAAAGAAGAGCGCGCTGACCCTGATTCAGTCATTTATGGACAGGTAAATCCAAACCCTTTCCAATCAGAGTCAGAAACTGTTAATTTTCAATTTTTCCTTTCCCAAGGAAAACCGAATTTTTTCTTTAAGAAAGCTATATCTTCTCGGAAACAAAAACAAAGAAAAAACCTCCGTTGATAGAAAAAATTGCTAAGCAATGGCTTTCAAATGACATCACTTCCCGAAGAATATTTCGGGTTCAAAAAGAGAGAAACTGCAAGAGCATAAACAATAAGTTGACAATCAAGGCAACTCATGTACATACCTTTACTAAAGAGTTTAGACCCAGAGCTGTTGTCAAGGCACCACCAGTAGCACATATATAGGACAATCCCAATTGTCTAAACAATACTGATTTATACAGATTATTTAATCAGCAACGATATAGTCTTTCTAAAAAAAACAAGGCAGGAGGCTGGAAAAGGATAGAGAGGGTTAAAATTTGAATTCGGATATCGTTGTGCTGAACGTGAAATGCTAAAATGAGTTGTCTTTCCCAGTATAGCCCCTACGAAATTATACCCCCTTAAAGTATATTGACTGTAATGGTGGGGGGACTATAAAATGTATGACCACTAAGCTTGGGGATGGAGGTATATAATGGGTACGCTGGCGGGACTCAAAATGCGTACGCTGGTGATTCAAATGATCTCCCAAACCAGATTTTGAAATTGACATGTCCACTTTTATATCTTTTGTTGTTTTAATAAAACAATAGAACTCACTTGCTATCGACGGGTCGATCACCGCTGCGGTTGGTGTAGTTGACAACAGCATTGAAACTCTGGTTCACCCACTGCCAGAACACAACCGCTGGAGTCGATCTAAAAATCATCAGTTGTACTGAGGAAAAGTATTCTCTCAAATTAGGACTAAACTTGAGAGCGGAAACTGCTAATGACCAGTGCATAATTAATGGATACTATCCCTGACTGGCAATCAGTTGCTTAAAATCAGTTGATTTGAATGTGAATTTGAATAGTAATATTCTATGAAAATCGGAAAACAGGAAAGAACAACAAGAGCCTTCAAAAAAAAAGTAGACAAGCAGCAAAAAACCAGCAATCGCATGAAACTCGTTTCTAAAACGATAAACTATTCATACCTAGTGGTAATAGTTGTACTCAAGTCTAATTGTTGTGATAAACTTATTAAATGGCAAATTCGATTAGCTGTTAATAAGTAGCATTTCAGTTTGTGATCTGAGCGACGAAACGGATAAGAGCTGATTAGCCCTTGCATTGACAAGGGATCTTAGCGATCCATTAACGATTGGAAGCATTTTTAAAACTAAATCACGATAGCAATTTCCATTATTATTCAAAGATTGCAAAATTGGGTTGATTGAAGTTACTGATCACAGTGGTAATCAGCTAAGTTATAAGCTCTGAAGTTTGTTTACAATTTTCTAACCTTGATTCAAAGTAATTACTAACGACAAAGTGGATAAAGGTTAGGAAAGAACATTGCCAAACATTGCTAGAAAAAACTACTATCCAATAATTCACGAATTGACCTAAGCCGATTCAGAGTGTTTTTAAAACGACTCACAGGAAAGTTTAAAATGGAATCTATGCTTACTCCATTTCACATCTTTAAAAGGTAAAATACAACTCGATGCCACATTATCGATTGAAGAGAAACTAACAAAAATTGACATTTCTGTAGAACGTCAAGAAGCAAGTAAGTAGTAAGTCAACAAAAGACAGTTTCCATCACAGTTACGCGTCCAGATCTCAGAGCCAGTCATCCGCCTCGTGCAAAAAAAAACAACCATGTCTCTGGTAAATGGAAGCACAAAATTCAGCAGAAGTTTTTTGGTACTGGAACTCAAGGAGATCTATCATATGGATGGAGAAATTGATGAAAGTTTCCTTACATTTTTTTAAAGAATTCGATTAAAACTAATAGCTAATGACAAATTGGATAAAAGTGAGGAGGCGCAAAGATGAACATGGCAGTGGTTGGTGGAAAAGACTACAATCCATCAATTCGCGAATTGATTGAAGCAGATTCAAAGTTCTTAAACATTTATGAAGAAAAGGTTGCGGAGAGTCAAAGATAGTCTCAAACGCAATTTTTCGTGCAGATCTCAATGCTAGTCAACGTTGTCGTAAAAAACAACCACCGTTCTGCTGAGAAGAACGACATAAAACTAAAGTTTAGTTGCGTACCGGAAAGCAAGAAGATCTATCATGGATCGAGAAATTGATTATAAAAACACAATTGATGGTTCACTAAATGATATCGGCAGTGTTGAAAAAAAATATGATTGCTATTAGACTGTTAAAAATGTTGATGGTAGGAGCCAAAGATTGACAGTAACTTTTGGCAAAAAAGAATTACTCGAATTATAATAGGCGATTTCAACGAACCCAGTGAAGACTGGAGTTCCCATCTTCCAGCGTTCCTGAAGACAATCTTTTCTAGATTTTTTGCTAGTCCACGAAGCCACCGACAACAGTCGAAGTTTCTTGAAGTCGCCGTTGCAAATTTCGACAACGTCTTTAGCCAATTAGATTAACAAATTTTTGTTAAATTTAGTGATCATGAGTATTTGTTAGTGCTGCACAACTCTCGTAGACTACTATGGATCATTTTCTACACCGTTTTCATCTGATCACTTGTTTTCTAGCTATATCTCCTAATCTTGCTGGTTCTATTTTTCTGTTACTGAAAACATCTCGTCTTCACACACAATAGATCTCGTGAAAAAGAGGATTAGTTGTTGTCTCAAACAGCTCAGAAAACAAAATGTATGCCATCATCCAAATCTAAATAAAGACTGTCAAGATTCAATGAGTTAGATACAGCCATGTTTATCAAACACTTTTTTCAATAATATTCTTGGCTCTCAGCGTGATTTCTCTTACTGAAGGATTTGAATCAACAGTCGGATGATGCTGTATTGTTTCACAAGAAATTGAAATTAACTTCTGCAAAAGCTGAAGCTTTTCATTACTTTGCTAGCAAATATTCAATTCTGTTACTAGTTTCACGAAGTTCACTAATGCAGAGTTTAATGATTTTATTTAAAGGGTGGGCAACGTCAAGGAGGCATGGGTGTCATCAACACCTGAAGGTGGTCTCAAATTCGTTCCAGAATTTTTCAACTGAAACGTCAAGTATCTTTTTCTACGTCTGTAAACTGTTATGCTTGATTCCGGATTTATGAAAAAAATAAGATGAAACCATCTTTTGATGAAAACAATTCAGATCAAACTTCTTTTAGACCTCTCCTCAACATATCGAAGCTTGCCATGTCCTTTTAAAGAGTTATCTATGAAAATCCGTTCGCTTTTCTCAAAGTAAAAGCTTTGGATTTTATCAAACTCTCCTGAAAACAGTTCGTTCTTTCAATATCGGTTGAAATCTTAAGCCTATTGCTTTATACTTACACGACAGATACCAGCACGTTATTGTTGAGGGAAGAAAAACAATGATTTAATAGGTAGGATCAGCTCTGGGTCTGATTTTCTTTGTGTACCGAATCACCCAATTTTTTTCTAATGCTGATGTTAGTGAGTAAAAATCAAGTTGAAAGAGCCTAGAAAGTGATCAGGCAAGTTTAAATACAAGAGCGATCAACCTGGAATGGAGTTCAATTAACCAAAAACTTAAATCATAATTGTACAAACAGACTCAAAAAAGTAATCACACTATCAGTTTTTTTGGTTACCTGGAAAAAATTAGTCAAGAGTAGTACTACTCAACCCGAGTCCTTGAATTGAAATCGAGAACCAAATTACAATAAGCGAACCTCTGCGAATCAATAATTGTTCTCATTTAAAGTCCTGTTAATAAGAAAAACTCGAAAGCGTCTCCTGAAATTGTGAAACTCATATAATGCAAATTTGACAAGTTTTCAGGAATGAGGTCACTTTCCACAAAAAATTATATAATTCCAAGATTTCATTAGAAATCGACTTTCGCCTCAAATTAGTTCGGTGCCCCAAATTAGTTCGGTAAAGAATTGATGACAGCTTCCCCTTTTCTGTCGCGTTTAAATTACATCGTGTTCGGCGGTCGCTAGGGGAGCGTTCCACGCAAAGGTGACATGTTTCTTAGCTGTGGAAGTTCCTTCCATAGGACGGAGACAGCAATATCACTTGAAACTATTTCTCATCAAAAATATTACATAACTTTGTTGGTTCTCTCGCTTAGGCTCGCTAGTTCCATTTTTCTGTTATTGAAAACATCGCGTCCCCAAACCGCATTTCAAATTTGTTACTCAAATTTGATCAATTTTTACGTAATTATTTTGATTACAAAAGGCGAAAGAGGCGGTTCTATGCATCAATTTATATTTCTATTTTATATTCTAAAGATTCAATGAGTTAGTTACAGCCATGTTTATCGAGCATTTTTCTCAAAAACATTATAGACTTTCAGCGTTTTTTGCAGAAAGATTTGAAGCAAGAGTCGTGGTATCCTCCTGTATTGTTATTGTTTCGCAATACTTTGAAATCAACTGCTTCTTAAAAAGCTGAAGCTTTTAATTATTTTGCTAGCAATTATTGACTTCTGACACTAGTTTCACGAAGTTAACTAATACAGATTTTAATGATTTGGTTTAAAACGTGGACATCATGGAGCCAAGGTTCTCATTAATACCTGCATCAGGTCCCAATTTCGTTCGATTTTTTTAACGCTGAAACGTCAAGTACCTGTTTCCACATGTGCAAATTAATTGACTACCTGTTAACCTTCAAAGCTTGCGGACTCTTGGAAAATTTTGTCATTTAAACCCATCTTTAAAATAAATGAGATCAAAACACTTTTTATAGAACTATCACTAACATATCGAAGCTTGTCATATTCTTTGAAAGATTTATTAAAAAACTTGTTTGCTTTCCACAAAAGTAAAATATGCGACTCTTAAATCGATTTACCGGAAAAAGATCGCAGGTTTTGCAGTTACTGCTCTCATTCAGGACTCTTATTTCAATTTTGACTAAAACCGCAAGGTTAAATTGTTATATTGATTTGAGCAAAGCTTTTGAGTTCATCACATTATCCTGAAAACACATCGTTATTTCAGAATCGGTGATAATCTTTTGAAGCTCACTGCTTCAAACTAAAGCGACAGATAACAGCACTTTATTGTTGAGGTACGGAAAACAAAACCAATAAGTAGAGGCGAACCGCAAGGATCAATTCTGGATCCTATTTTGTCTGTTGTATTAACATCTCGCAGATGCCCTTCCTCACTAAATTTTTCTCTAATGCTGACGATAATAAATTGAGGTCCGAAAGAGAGTTAAAAGATTTACAGTTCGTAGCCAAAAGGTCAAACAGCGATTCTGATTTCAATGTTTATGATTTCATCGAACTGCAAAAGCCAGGTTCCTATTATCATCGAAAGTCCGAAAATACCTAAACTCTGAAAAAATTGCCAGAAAACGCAGAAAAGTCCTTGCCTCTCAGATAAACACTTTTCCATTCAAGATACACAAGCTAGAAATTATAACTAGCAAGAAACAACTATATACGTTCGACCATCAGAAAAGTTTTAAGTGCAAATTGAAAACAGCATTTCTTAAGTTTTTAAACGGTCACTCGAATTTTGATACAAGTTTTTCTCCCTTGTTACTCAGTGACATTCAAAACGAATTGATTCAAAAACTAATTAACTTCTTCCTCTCTCTCACTTTCCAGGCTTCAGGAAAACTTCCCCATCGAAATCATGCAGCGGTTTAAAGTTTAAAATGAATTCGTTTGCAATAAAGTCCAATTAAAGCACAATGATCTAGAGGTAGATGAGTTCAATTAAAAGTCCATTTTAGAAATCAACTATTTGAGTAGCTGATAGTGTTTGAATTAAATTCAGAAACAATCCAAAAAACAATTTCTAGGCCTCAGTTGTTGGAATTCTTGGGCGCTATCTTCAAGAGATTTGAAAGCCCCTTCATTGCATTAAAATCGGGAACCAAATTAAAATAAACGAACCTTTGTGAATCAAAACACGTTTTCATTTAAAGTCCTCTTCAAAAAAACAATCCTAGAAAGCGTTTCCTTAAGTTGTCGAACTCATTTAATGCAAATTTGACAAAGTTCTCTGGAATGAGTCCATTTTTCCACGAAAAATCATTTAGTTCCCAGATTTCATTAGAAATGGACTTTCGCCTTAAATTAGTTCGGTGCCGCAAGTTAGTTCCGCAAAGAATTAATGACAGCTTTTACTTGTTTTCTGTCCCGTTCCAAATCATCGTTGTCCGCTGTCGCTATGGGGAGCGTTCCACACAATTGTGATGCTCCTTAGCTGTGAAAAAAGTTCCTTACAGAGGGCGGAGAGAGCATCCTCACTTGAAAATTGCTCAAAAGCTTTACATACCTTTGCTTGTTCTTTCTCTTCAGCTTGCTAATCTATTTTTCTGCTATTGAATACATCGCATCCCCAATCTGCTTTTCAAATTTGGTGTTCTATTTCAATCAGCTTTTAGGTAAAAATTTTGATTACAAAAGGCGAAAGAGCCGTTTCTATGCATCATTTTATATTTCTCATAAAAAGATCTGTTGAACAAGAGGAATATTTGTTATATCAAACAGCTCAGAAATTAAGATTTATGCCATCATAAGATTTATGCCAGTTCTGAAAAAAAGATTCAATGAGTTAGTTACAGCCATGTTTATCGAACATTTCTTCTCAGAACATTCGGGACTTTCAGCGTTTTTTCTTTTGCGAGAAAGATTTGACGCAAGAGTCGGTCTATCCTCCTTTCTTATAATGTTGCGCAATATGAAACTAACTGCTTCTGCAGCTCTTAATTATATTGGCTAGCAATTATTCACTTCTGATACTAGTTTCACGAAGTTCACTAATGCAGATTTTATTGCTTTTGTTTGCAATATAGACAAGGTCAGGAAGTCAAGGTTGTCATTAATACCTGAAGGTGGTCCAAATTCGTTCGAATTTTTTAACGGTGAAATGTCAAGTACCTGTTTCCACATTAGCAATCTAATTGCAACCTGTTATGCTTCAAACTTTCCAGATTCTGGGAAAGTTTTGTCATTTAAACCCTTCTTTAAAATAAACCAGATCAAACCACTTTTTATAGACCTATCACTAACATATCGAAGCTTGTCATGTTCTTTGAAAGATTTATTAAAAAAACTTGTTCGCTTTCCACAAAAGTAAAATATGCGACTCTTAAATCGATTTACCGGAAAAAGATCGCAGGTTTTGCAGTTACTGCTCTTCATTCAGGACTCTTATTTCAATTTTGACTAAAACCGCAAGGTTTAATTGTTATCTTGATTTGAGCAAAGCTTTTGAGTTCATCACATTATCCTGAAAACACATCGTTATTTCAGAATCGGTGATAATCTTTTGAAGCTCACTGCTTCAAACTAAAGCGACAGATAACAGCACTTTATTGTTGAGGTACGGAAAACTGGTTTGCTTTTCCCAAAAGTAAAATATGCGACTCTTAAACGGCATTATCAGTAAAAGATGGCTAGTTTTTGCTCTTCATTCAAGGCTCTTATTTTAATTTTGACACTACAACTGCATCGTTTCTTTGCTATCTTGATTTCAGCAAAGCTTTTGAGTTCCTTATATTCTCCTGAAAGCACTTCGTTCTTTCAGTATCGTTGGTAATCTTTTGAAGCTCATTGCAGCAAATTTACGCAACACATAAAAACACGTTATTGTTGCCGCACGAAAAAAATCAATAAGTAGTAGCGAACCACAAGGATCATTCAAAGGTCCGATTTTGTCACCAATCGCGCAGATATACCTCATCACTTGAATTTTCTCTAATGCTGACGATAGTAAATTGAAATCCGAAAGAGGGTCTAGATCAGGCGGCAAGTGATCTGGCAAGTTTTTAATTCTGGAGTGAAGAAAATGGAATGGAGATGAATTAATCAAAAGCTCAGTATTTAATGAAGGGCGGTGACCAAGCAAAAGAAAAAAGATACATTTTATTGGCCAAAACTTTAATGCAACTAATTCAGCAGCTTTCTTAGTTTGACAGGCAATCAGCCTGAAAACGGAAGCAAGACCACCAAAATTAAACTCTACTGTTCATCGATTATTTCGAGATTACTCCACGCAGCACCGTCAAGTCAGATTTGAAAACCTTTCAAAAAAGAGCATCAAAATGGTTCTCGATTGAAAAGTAATACGTTGAAAGACTGTAACAATGTGGCTTGCTGCCTGTCGAATTACTCCTTGAGTAAAAAAACAGGTCTTCGGCAAAAAAATTAAAGATTTTGAATTAAAGATTTTAAATTAAAGATTTTGAATTGTTTATGATTTCCTCGAACTACAGAAGTCAAGTTCCTATAACCTTCGATATTCCGAAAAGACCGAATTTAAAGTGAGAAAACGTCTTTCCTCTCGAACATAGACCTTCTCATTCGATCTGTGCAATCTGAAAATTAAATCCAGAAAGAAACAGCTGTATATAATCGACTATCAGAGAACTTTTGAACGGAAGTTGAAAAGAGAATTTCTTATGTTTTTAAACAGTTATATCTCGAATTCTTAAAGTTTTTTCCCTTTGTTGATTAGAAATATTCAAACGAACAGCTTAAAAAGCTACTTGACTTCTTCCTTTTTCTCTCTCTCTCTCTCTCTTTCTCTTTTCAAGTCCTTAGGAAAACTTTCCCATCGAAAACAGGCATCGGCTTGAAGTTTGAAATGGATTCTGGTTTGCGATACAGTCCCAATTAAACCAAAATGATTGAGAGGCAGAGTAGTTCATTTAACAGCACATTTTTAAAAGCAACTAATTGAGTAGCTGATTGTCGTTAATAAAATTTCAGATAATAACCAAAAAAAAATGGTTTCTAGGCCTGAGTTGTTTGATTTCTTGGGCGGTATCTTTCAAAAGAGATTCAGAGCTAGCTTTAACGAGCCCATATTTCATTCCGCCTACTTTATTCTTAACTGAGAATCTCAAAACCATTATCATTGAGCTAGTATCTGCGAGTATCAACTGATCCCTTTGTTCATTCGTAATCAACAAAAATCAAAAATTTTTCGTTTAAAAAAATTCGAACTGAATACATGACATCCAAAATCTGTTCATTTTTGTAACCACCAACATGACACGAGCTTTTTATACATAAAATACCTAAGTATTTACATCAGCTTGTGCTCGGAGTTATATGAACCCTAATTTGGAAATTAACATCAGTCTTACGATTACAAACGATGGCGTGAAATTAATGACATTAATTGATACCCGGTTTTGTTTCAGCCAAGTAATAGAAATATTTGTTATGGACATAAAATTTCTATCCCACACACTTTCACAATCAGCGAACAGCAGCATGCTAATGTATTAAATATCATGGGGAAATCATTTATGTACAATAAGAATAAGAGAGGCCCTAGAATTTATCCCTGTGGAACCCCATGTGATAAATTCTCAAAATCTGATTTTCTGCCATTAATGAACGTATGGAGATCAATTAATAATATATTTCTCAATAAGTTTTAAAAATGGTTCACTAAAACCGTAGCGTAATTGTTTAAGAAGTATGATGTGTCGAATGCCATTTAGAGATCTAAAAAACAAGCTCAAAGAGATTTTTTTCTCTGCCGACACTTTTACGAACTCGGTGGTAAACATGCAAACAGGATTCTTTTTGGCTAATAGCCCAGCCATTTTTCTTTCAAAACTTTGTATCTCGAAACAAACTTACATTCAGTTGAATAGATTTTTTTCAAAAACTTTGTTAAAAGAAGGTAACGAACTCATTGGACTAGTTTCTTAGTTGTTCAGGATATCAGGCTTTCAGGGGGTAGAAGTTCAACTTTTATGAGAAAAGTAGGAAAATAGTCTTGCGAATAACAGCCATTAAAAATAATAGCGAGAGGTTCACTGATAACTGGCATCGCCAGATTGAGAATATCAGTATTTATGCCATCATGACCAGATGAAAGCCTTTTGATATGTTTTATTCAATTGCACTGGCACTGCACTCGACACGCATATTTTTCAAAAAAAAATGTAGCTTGAATTTTAGTTTAAGGACGAGTACCTTACTGAAGAGTGTATTTTTCTTCGTTTTTGCTTTTCTGACAGAGCAATTTGAACATCTGAAACATATTTTGTAGAGTAGCCGCGAATCTAGCTTTGGAAGCGGAAAAACTTCTCGTTTTTTACGTTATGTTTTTAAAGCAAAACTTCTACTTTTGTGATATTTTTTCTTTTCTTCGGTGGGATGTTTTAAGAAATTGAATTCTTTTGTTTCTTTCCTTATTTTTTTTTGAATTTATCATTGTAACATAATTGCATTTTTAAATTTTTTGATCGACGCAAAACGGTCTAGTTCCTTGAGAATGTGGCTCGAGATATCTTTCAATTTTGATCAATACTCTCACTTTCATCTAAACAAATGAGATAGATCACGACAACAAAGGGGAACTTATAAATGGTTTCACTTATTAGGCTATTAGGGATTTGGGGAATCATTTTAAGACAATGGTGCGAAAAGATTTTTTATGAGGTGAGGAAAGTGATCTATTACACTTTTTTGCTAACATAGTGCAAATTTTAAGAAAATCTCTGCTCATTAACTGATCAATACAAGTCTTTGAATAGTTTGCTCTGCTTGTAGGTTCATAGTTTTGTTTTTAAAAGCCATAAAATTGCAGAAAAACTTCTTCTATGCTGAAGCGTTTTATTATATCCATGTATTATAATTAGATTTAAATCTCCGCATAATATTGTTTCTTTTGAGAAAAACGGTATCCAAGACGTTCAAAAACGAATATTGGTACATCTGGAGTTTTATAGATAACTGTAACGAGAAAAAACTGTCTTTTATTAAAAATTTCATTTGTTAGCGACTCTATGGATTTGGAGATAACCTTCCTTTCAACTTTATAATTGTAACCAAAATCAACGAAGAAAGCACAGTCTTCGTTTTGCTTTGTCTACTATGGGTTATTTTTGCTGATAGTCACTGAGAACAAAACAATCAATTGGATCATTGTTTGTCCGTCAAGACCAATCACTATTGGACTTACAGAAAATACTCAAAAAGCGTTGATATTTATAGTGTTACGTGAATCAATATTTTTATCACTTTCCAATGCTGAAAGCCTTTTATTATGTTATTCAATTGCACTGGCACTGCACTCAACACGCATATTTTTCAAAAAAAAAATGTAGCTTGAAATTTTGTTTAATGACGAGTACCTTGCTGAAGATTGTATTTTTCTTCGTTTTTGCTTTTCTGAAAGAGCGATTTGAACATCTGAAACATCTTTTGCAGAGTAGCAGCTAATCTAGCTTTGGAAGCGGAAAAACTTACCTTTTTTTACGTTATGTTTTTAAAGCAAAACTTCTACTTTTGTGATATTTTTTCTTTTCTTCGGTGGGATGTTTTAAGAAATTGAAATTTTTTGTTTCTTTCCTTATTTTTTTTGAATTTATCATTGTAACATAATTGCATTTTGAAATTTTTTGATCGACGCAAAACGGTCTAGTTCCTTGAGAATGTGGCTCGAGATAACTTTCAATTTTGATCAATACTCTCACTTTCACCTAAACAAATGAGATAATTCACGACAACAAAGGGGAACTTATAAATGGTTTCACTTATTAAGCTATTAGGGATTTGGGGAATCATTTTAAGACAATGGTGCGAAAAGATTTTTTTATGAGGTGAGGAAAGTGATCTATTACACTTGTCTGCTAACATAGTGCAAATTTTAAGACAATCTCTGCTCATTAACTGATCAATACAATTCTTTGAATAGTTTTCTCTTCTTGTAGGTTCATAGTTTTGTTTTTAAAAGCCATAAAATTGCAGTAAAACTTCTTCTATGCTGAAGCGTTTTATTATATCCATGTAGAATAATTAGATTTAAATCTCCGCATAATATTGTTTCTTTTGAGAAAAACGGTATCCAAGACGTTCAAAAACGAATATTCGTACATCTGGAGTTTTATAGATAACTGTAACGAGAAAAAACTGTCTTTTATCAAAAATTTCATTTGTTAGCGACTCTATGGATTTGGAGATAACTTTCCTTTCAACTTTATAATTGTAACCAAAATCAACGAAGAAAGCACAGTCTTCGTTTTGCTTTGTCTACTATGGGTTATTTTTGCTGATAGTCACTGAGAACAAAACAATCAATTGGATCATTGTTTGTCCGTCAAGACCAATCACTATTGGACTTACAGAAAATACTCAAAAAGCGTTGATATTTATAGTGTTACGTTAATCAATATTTTTTATCACTTTCCAATGCTGAAAGCCTTTTATTATGTTATTCAATTGCACTGGCACTGCACTCAACACGCATATTTTTCAAAAAAAAAATGTAGCTTGAAATTTTGTTTAATGACGAGTACCTTGCTGAAGAGTGTATTTTTCTTCGTTTTTGCTTTTCTGAAAGAGCGATTTGAACATCTGAAACATCTTTTGCAGAGTAGCAGCTAATCTAGCTTTGCAAGCGGAAAAACTTACCTTTTTTTACGTTATGTTTTTAAAGCAAAACTTCTACTTTTGTGATATTTTTTCTTTTCTTCGGTGGGATGTTTTAAGAAATTGAAATTTTTTGTTTCTTTCCTTATTTTTTTTGAATTTATCATTGTAACATAATTGCATTTTGAAATTTTTTGATCGACGCAAAACGGTCTAGTTCCTTGAGAATGTGGCTCGAGATAACTTTCAATTTTGATCAATACTCTCACTTTCACCTAAACAAATGAGATAATTCACGACAACAAAGGGGAACTTATAAATGGTTTCACTTATTAAGCTATTAGGGATTTGGGGAATCATTTTAAGACAATGGTGCGAAAAGATTTTTTTATGAGGTGAGGAAAGTGATCTATTACACTTGTCTGCTAACATAGTGCAAATTTTAAGACAATCTCTGCTCATTAACTGATCAAAACAAGTCTTTGAATAGTTTGCTCTTCTTGTAGGTTCATAGTTTTGTTTTTAAAAGCCATAAAATTGCAGTAAAACTTCTATGCTGAAGCGTTTTATTATATCCATGTAGCATAATAAGATTTAAATCTCCGCATAAGATTGTTTCTTTTGAGAAAAACGGTATCCAAGACGTTCAAAAACGAATATTGGTACATCTGGAGTTTTATAGATAACTGTAACGAGAAAAAACTGTCTTTTATTAAAAATTTCATTTGTTAGCGACTCTATGGATTTGGAGATAACTTTCCCTTCAACTTTATAATTGTAACCAAAATCAACGAAGAATGCACAGTCTTCGTTTTGCTTTGACTACTATGGGTTATTTTTGCTGATAGTCACTGAGAACAAAACAATCAATTGGATCATTGTTTGTCCGTCAAGACCAATCACTATTGGACTTACAGAAAATACTCAAAAAGCGTTGAAATTTATAGTGTTACGTGAATCAATATTTTTTATCACTTTCCAATGCCGAAAGCCTTTTATTATGTTATTCAATTGCACTGGCACTGCGCTCGACACGCATATTTTTCAAAAAAAATGTAGCTTGAAATTTTGTTTAATGACGAGTACCTTGCTGAAGAGTGTATTTTTCTTCGTTTTTGCTTTTCTGAAAGAGCGATTTGAACATCTGAAACATCTTTTGTAGAGTAGCAGCTAATCTAGCTTTGGAAGCGGAAAAACTTACCTTTTTTTACGTTATGTTTTTAAAGCAAAACTTCTACTTTTGTGATATTTTTTCTTTTCTTCGGTGGGATGTTTTAAGAAATTGAAATTTTTTGTTTCTTTCCTTTTTTTTAGAATTTATTATTGTAACATAATTGCATTTTGAAATTTTTTGATCGACGCAAAACGGTCTAGTTCCTTGAGAATGTGGCTCGAGATAACTTTCTAATTTGATCAATACTCTCACTTCAACCTAAACAAATGAGATAATTCACGACAACAAAGGGGAACTTATAAATGGTTTCACTTATTAAGCTATTAGGGATTTGGGGAATCATTTTAAGACAATGGTGCGAAAAGATTTTTTTATGAGGTGAGGAAAGTGATCTATTACACTTGTCTGCTAACATAGTGCAAATTTTAAGACAATCTCTGCTCATTAACTGATCAATACAAGTCTTTGAATAGTTTGCTCTTCTTGTACGTTCATAGTTTTGTTTTTAAAAGCCATAAAATTGCAGTAAAACTTCTTCCATGCTGAAGCGTTTTATTATATCTATGTAGCATAATAAGATTTAAATCTCCGCATAAGATTGTTTCTTTTGAGAAAAACGGTATCCCAGACGTTCAAAAACGAATATTGGTACATCTGGAGTTTTATAGATAAATGTAACGAGAAAAAACTGTCTTTTAATAAAAAATTTCATTTGTTAGCGACTCTATGGATTTGGAGATAACTTTCCCTTCAACTTTATAATTGTAACCAAAATCAACGAAGAATGCACAGTCTTCGTTTCGCTTTGTCTACTATGGGTTATTTTTGCTGATAGTCACTGAGAACAAAACAATCAATTGGATCATTGTTTGTCCGTCAAGACCAATCACTATTGGACTTACAGAAAATACTCAAAAAGCGTTGAAATTTATAGTGTTATGTGAATCAATATTTTTTATCACTTTCCAATGCCGAAAGCCTTTTATTATGTTATTCAATTGCACTGGCACTGCGCTCGACACGCATATTTTTCAAAAAAAAAATGTAGCTTGAAATTTTGTTTAATGACGAGTACCTTGCTGAAGAGTGTATTTTTCTTCGTTTTTGCTTTTCTGAAAGAGCGATTTGAACATCTGAAACATCTTTTGTAGAGTAGCAGCTAATCTAGCTTTGGAAGCGGAAAAACTTACCTTTTTTACGTTGTTTTTAAAGCAAAACTTCTACTTTTGTGATATTTTTTCTTTTCTTCGGTGGGATGTTTTAAGAAATTGAAATTTTTTGTTTCTTTCCTTTTTTTTTAGAATTTATTATTGTAACATAATTGCATTTTGAAATTTTTTGATCGACGCAAAACGGTCTAGTTCCTTGAGAATGTGGCTCGAGATAACTTTCTAATTTGATCAATACTCTCACTTTCACCTAAACAAATGAGATAATTCACGACAACAAAGGGGAACTTATAAATGGTTTCACTCATTAAGCTATTAGGGATTTGGGGAATCATTTTAAGACAATGGTGCGAAAAGATTTTTTTATGAGGTGAGGAAAGTGATCTATTACACTTGTCTGCTAACATAGTGCAAATTTTAAGACAATCTCTGCTCATTAACTGATCAATACAAGTCTTTGAATAGTTTGCTCTTCTTGTACGTTCATAGTTTTGTTTTTAAAAGCCATAAAATTGCAGTAAAACTTCTTCTATGCTGAAGCGTTTTATTATATCTATGTAGCATAATAAGATTTAAATCTCCGCATAAGATTGTTTCTTTTGAGAAAAACGGTATCCCAGACGTTCAAAAACGAATATTGGTACATCTGGAGTTTTATAGATAACTGTAACGAGAAAAAACTGTCTTTTAATAAAAATTTCATTTGTTAGCGACTCTATGGATTTGGAGATAACTTTCCCTTCAACTTTATAATTGTAACCAAAATCAACGAAGAATGCACAGTCTTCGTTTCGCTTTGTCTACTATGGGTTATTTTTGCTGATAGTCACTGAGAACAAAACAATCAATTGGATCATTGTTTGTCCGTCAAGACCAATCACTATTGGACTTACAGAAAATACTCAAAAAGCGTTGAAATTTATAGTGTTATGTGAATCAATATTTTTTATCACTTTCCAATGCCGAAAGCCTTTTATTATGTTATTCAAATGCACTGGCACTGCCGCTCGACACGCATATTTTTCAAAAAAAAATGTAGCTTGAAATTTTGTTTAATGACGAGTACCTTGCTGAAGAGTGTATTTTTCTTCGTTTTTGCTTTTCGGAAAGAGCGATTTGAACATCTGAAACATCTTTTGTAGAGTAGCAGCTAATCTAGCTTTGGAAGCGGAAAAACTTACCTTTTTTTACGTTATGTTTTTAAAGCAAAACTTCTACTTTTGTGATATTTTTTCTTTTCTTCGGTGGGATGTTTTAAGAAATTGAAATTTTTTGTTTCTTTCCTTATTTTTTTAGAATTTATTATTGTAACATAATTGCATTTTGAAATTTTTTGATCGACGCAAAACGGTCTAGTTCCTTGAGAATGTGGCTCGAGATAACTTTCTATTTTGATCAATACTCTCACTTTCACCTAAACAAATGAGAAAATTCACGACAACAAAGGGGAACTTATAAATGGTTTCACTTATTAAGCTATTAGGGATTTGGGGAATCATTTTAAGACAATGGTGCGAAAAGATTTTTTATGAGGTGAGGAAAGTGATCTATTACACTTGTCTGCTAACATAGTGCAAATTTTAAGACAATCTCTGCTCATTAACTGATCAATACAAGTCTTTGAATAGTTTGCTCTTCTTGTAGGTTCATAGTTTTGTTTTTAAAAGCCATAAAATTGCAGTAAAACTTCTATGCTGAAGCGTTTTAGTATATCCATGTAGCATAATAAGATTTAAATCTCCGCATAAGATTGTTTCTTTTGAGAAAAACGGTATCCAAGACGTTCAAAAACGAATATTGGTACATCTTGAGTTTTATAGATAACTGTAACGAGAAAAAACTGTCTTTTATTAAAAATTTCATTTGTTAGCGACTCTATGGATTTGGAGATAACTTTCCCTTCAACTTTATAATTGTAACCAAAATCAACGAAGAATGCACAGTCTTCGTTTTGCTTTGACTACTATGGGTTATTTTTGCTGATAGTCACTGAGAACAAAACAATCAATTGGATCATTGTTTGTCCGTCAAGACCAATCACTATTGGACTTACAGAAAATACTCAAAAAGCGTTGAAATTTATAGTGTTACGTGAATCAATATTTTTTATCACTTTCCAATGCCGAAAGCCTTTTATTCTAATATTCAATTGCACTGGCACTGCGCTCGACACGCATATTTTTCAAAAAAAAAATGTAGCTTGAAATTTTGTTTAATGACGAGTACCTTGCTGAAGAGTGTATTTTTCATCGTTTTTGCTTTTCTGAAAGAGCGATTTGAACATCTGAAACATCTTTTGTAGAGTAGCAGCTAATCTAGCTTTGGAAGCGGAAAAACTTACCATTTTTACGTTATGTTTTTAAAGCAAAACTTCTACTTTTGTGATATTTTTTCTTTTCTTCGGTGGGATGTTTTAAGAAATTGAAATTTTTTGTTTCTTTCCTTATTTTTTTAGAATTTATTATTGTAACATAATTGCATTTTTAAATTTTTTGATCGACGCAAAACGGTCTAGTTCCTTGAGAATGTGGCTCGAGAAAACTTTCTATTTTGATCAATACTCTCACTTTCACCTAAACAAATGAGATAATTCACGACAACAAAGGGGAACTTATAAATGGTTTCACTTATTAAGCTATTAGGGATTTGGGGAATCATTTTAAGACAATGGTGCGAAAAGATTTTTTTATGAGGTGAGGAAAGTGATCTATTACACTTGTCTACTAACATAGTGCAAATTTTAAGACAATCTCTGCTCATTAACTGATCAATACAAGTCTTTGAATAATTTGCTCTTCTTGTAGGTTCATAGTTTTGTTTTTAAAAGCCATAAAATTGCAGTAGAACTTCTTCTATGCTGAAGCGTTTTATTATATCCATGTAGCATAATAAGATTTAAATCTCCGCATAAGATTGTTTCTTTTGAGAAAAACGGTATCCAAGACGTTCAAAAACGAATATTGGTACATCTTGAGTTTTATAGATAACTGTAACGAGAAAAAACTGTCTTTTATCAAAAATTTCATTTGTTAGCGACTCTATGGATTTGGAGATAACTTTCCCTTCAACTTTATAATTGTAACCAAAATCAACGAAGAATGCACAGTCTTCGTTTTGCTTTGACTACTATGGGTTATTTTTGCTGATAGTCACTGAGAACAAAACAATCAATTGGATCATTGTTTGTCAGTCAAGACCAATCACTATTGGACTTACAGAAAATACTCAAAAAGCGTTGAAAATTATAGTGTTACGTGAATCAATATTTTTTATCACTTTCCAATGCCGAAAGCCTTTTATTCTAATATTCAATTGCACTGGCACTGCGCTCGACACGCATATTTTTCAAAAAAAATGTAGCTTGAAATTTTGTTTAATGACGAGTACCTTGCTGAAGAGTGTATTTTTCTTCGTTTTTGCTTTTCTGAAAGAGCGATTTGAACATCTGAAACATCTTTTGTAGAGTAGCAGCTAATCTAGCTTTGGAAGCGGAAAAACTTACCTTTTTTTACGTTATGTTTTTAAAGCAAAACTTCTACTTTTGTGATATTTTTTCTTTTCTTCGGTGGGATGTTTTAAGAAATTGAAATTTTTTGTTTCTTTCCTTATTTTTTTAGAATTTATTATTGTAACATAATTGCATTTTTAAATTTTTTGATCGACGCAAAACGGTCTAGTTCCTTGAGAATGTGGCTCGAGAAAACTTTCTATTTTGATCAATACTCTCACTTTCACCTAAACAAATGAGATAATTCACGACAACAAAGGGGAACTTATAAATGGTTTCACTTATTAAGCTATTAGGGATTTGGGGAATCATTTTAAGACAATGGTGCGAAAAGATTTTTTTATGAGGTGAGGAAAGTGATCTATTACACTTGTCTACTAACATAGTGCAAATTTTAAGACAATCTCTGCTCATTAACTGATCAATACAAGTCTTTGAATAATTTGCTCTTCTTGTAGGTTCATAGTTTTGTTTTTAAAAGCCATAAAATTGCAGTAGAACTTCTTCTATGCTGAAGCGTTTTATTATATCCATGTAGCATAATAAGATTTAAATCTCCGCATAAGATTGTTTCTTTTGAGAAAAACGGTATCCAAGACGTTCAAAAACGAATATTGGTACATCTTGAGTTTTATAGATAACTGTAACGAGAAAAAACTGTCTTTTATTAAAAATTTCATTTGTTAGCGACTCTATGGATTTGGAGGTAACTTTCCCTTCAACTTTATAATTGTAACCAAAATCAACGAAGAATGCACAGTCTTCGTTTTGCTTTGTCAACTATGGGTTATTTTTGCTGATAGTCACTGAGAACAAAACAATCAATTGGATCATTGTTTGTCCGTCAAGACCAATCACTATTGGACTTACAGAAAATACTCAAAAAGCGTTGAAAATTATAGTGTTACGTGAATCAATATTTTTTATCACTTTCCAATGCCGAAAGCCTTTTATTCTAATATTCAATTGCACTGGCACTGCGCTCGACACGCATATTTTTCAAAAAAAAATGTAGCTTGAAATTTTGTTTAATGACGAGTACCTTGCTGAAGAGTGTATTTTTCTTCGTTTTTGCTTTTCTGAAAGAGCGATTTGAACATCTGAAACATTTTTTGTAGAGTAGCAGCTAATCTAGCTTTGGAAGCGGAAAAACTTACCTTTTTTTACGTTATGTTTTTAAAGCAAAACTTCTACTTTTGTGATATTTTTTCTTTTCTTCGGTGGGATGTTTTAAGAAATTGAAATTTTTTGTTTCTTTCCTTATTTTTTTAGAATTTATTATTGTAACATAATTGCATTTTGAAATTTTTTGATCGACGCAAAACGGTCTAGTTCCTTGAGAATGTGGCTCGAGATAACTTTCTATTTTGATCAAAACTCTCACTTTCACCTAAACAAATGAGATAATTCACGACAACAAAGGGGAACTTATAAATGGTTTCACTTATTAAGCTATTAGGGATTTGGGGAATCATTTTAAGTCAATGGCGCGAAAAGATTTTTTTATGAGGTGAGGAAAGTGATCTATTACACTTTTCTGCTAACATAGTGCAAATTTTAAGACAATCTCTGCTCATTAACTGATCAATACAAGTCTTTGAATAGTTTGCTCTTCTTGTTGGTTCATAGTTTTGTTTTTAAAAGCCATAAAATTGCAGTAAAACTTCTTCTATGCTGAAGCGTTTTATTATATCCATGTAGCATAATAAGATTTAAATCTCCGCATAAAATTGTTTCTTTTGAGAAAAACGGTATCCAAGACGTTCAAAAACGAATATTGGTACATCTGGAGTTTTATAGATAACTGTAACGAGAAAAAACTGTCTTTTATCAAAAATTTCATTTGTTAGCGACTCTATGGATTTGGAGATAACTTTCCCTTCAACTTTATAATTGTAACCAAAATCAACGAAGAATGCACAGTCTTCGTTTCGCTTTGTCTACTATGGGTTATTTTTGCTGATAGTCACTGAGAACAAAACAATCAATTGGATCATTGTTTGTCCGTCAAGACCAATCACTATTGGACTTACAGAAAATATTCAAAAAGCGTTGAAATTTATAGTGTTACGTGAATCAATATTTTTTATCACTTTCCAATGCCGAAAGCCTTTTATTATGTTATTCAATTGCACTGGCACTGCGCTCGACACGCATATTTTTCAAAAAAAAATGTAGCTTGAAATTTTGTTTAATGACGAGTACCTTGCTGAAGAGTGTATTTTTCTTCGTTTTTGCTTTTCTGAAAGAGCGATTTGAACATCTGAAACATCTTTTGTAGAGTAGCAGCTAATCTAGCTTTGGAAGCGGAAAAACTTACCTTTTTTTACGTTATTTTTTTAAAGCAAAACTTCTACTTTTGTGATATTTTTTCTTTTCTTCGGTGGGATGTTTTAAGAAATTGAAATTTTTTGTTTCTTTCCTTATTTTTTTAGAATTTATTATTGTAACATAATTGCATTTTGAAATTTTTTGATCGACGCAAAACGGTCTAGTTCCTTGAGAATGTGGCTCGAGATAACTTTCTATTTTGATCAATACTCTCACTTTCACCTAAACAAATGAGATAATTCACGACAACAAAGGGGAACTTATAAATGGTTTCACTTATTAAGCTATTAGGGATTTGGGGAATCATTTTAAGTCAATGGCGCGAAAAGATTTTTTTATGAGGTGAGGAAAGTGATCTATTACACTTGTCTGCTAACATATTGCAAATTTTAAGACAATCTCTGCTCATTAACTGATCAATACAAGTCTTTGAATAGTTTGCTCTTCTTGTAGGTTCAAAGTTTTGTTTTTAAAAGCCATAAAATTGCAGTAAAACTTCTTCTATGCTGAAGCGTTTTATTATATCCATGTAGCATAATTAGATTTAAATCTCCGCATAATATTGCTTCTTTTGAGAAAAACGGTATCCAAGACGTTCAAAAACGAATATTGGTACATCTGGAGTTTTATAGATAACTGTAACGAGAAAAAACTGTCTTTTATTAAAAAATTCATTTGTTAGCGACTCTACGGATTTGGAGATAACTTTCCCTTCAATTTTATAATTGTAACCAAAATCAACGAAGAAAGCACAGTCTTCGTTTTGCTTTGTCTACTATGGGTTATTTTTGCTGAGAGTCACTGAGAACAAAACAATCAATTGGATCATTGTTTGTCAGTCAAGACCAATCACTATTGGACTTACAGAAAATACTCAAAAAGCGTTGATATTTATAGTGTTACGTGAATCAATATATTCTATCACTTTCCAATGCCGAAAGCCTTTTATTATGTTATTCAATTGCACTGGCACTGCGCTCGACACGCATATTTTTCAAAAAAAATGTAGCTTGAAATTTTGTTTAATGACGAGTACCTTGCTGAAGAGTGTATTTTTCATCGTTTTTGCTTTTCTGAAAGAGCGATTTGAACATCTGAAACATCTTTTGTAGAGTAGCAGCTAATCTAGCTTTGGAAGCGGAAAAACTTACCATTTTTACGTTATGTTTTTAAAGCAAAACTTCTACTTTTGTGATATTTTTTCTTTTCTTCGGTGGGATGTTTTCAGAAATTGAAATTTTTTGTTTCTTTCCTTATTTTTTTTTAATATATCATTGAAACATAATTGCATTTTGAAATTTTTTGATCGACGCAAAACGGTCTAGTTCCTTGAGAATGTGGCTCGAGATAACTTTCGATTTTGATCAATACTCTCACTTTCACCTAAACAAATGAGATAATTCACGACAACAAAGGGGAACTTATAAATGGTTTCACTTATTAAGCTATTAGGGATTTGGGGAATCATTTTAAGACAATGGTGCGAAAAGATTTTTTTATGAGGTGAGGAAAGTGATCTATTACACTTGTCTGCTAACAAAGTGCAAATTTTAAGACAATCTCTGCTCATTAACTGATCAATACAAGTCTTTGAATAGTTTGCTCTTCTTGTAGGTTCAAAGTTTTGTTTTTAAAAGCCATAAAATTGCAGTAAAACTTCTTCTATGCTGAAGCGTTTTATTATATCCATGTAGAATAATTAGATTTAAATCTCCGCATAATATTGTTTCTTTTGAGAAAAACGGTATCCAAGACGTTCAAAAAACGAATATTGGTACATCTGGAGTTTTATAGATAACTGTAACGAGAAAAAACTGTCTTTTATCAAAAATTTCATTTGTTAGCGACTCTATGGATTTGGAGATAACTTTCCCTTCAACTTTATAATTGTAACCAAAATCAACGAAGAAAGCACAGTCTTCGTTTTGCTTTGTCTACTATGGGTTATTTTTGCTGATAGTCACTGAGAACAAAACAATCAATTGGATCATTGTTTGTCAGTCAAGACCAATCACTATTGGACTTACAGAAAATACTCAAAAAGCGTTGATATTTATAGTGTTACGTGAATCAATATTTTTTTATCACTTTCCAATGCCGAAAAAAATTAATTAGCAGGTATCTTCAAAAACCTCTTAGGATACCTTTTTATCTTCACAAACACATGTATCTGTCCTATCAGCTGCAAGAATTATGAAGCAACTAGCCACGAAGCTCTTCGCATAAAAGGAAGATAGATATAATGACCTACTGAGGAAGCATAAAATGAGCCTCAGTCTTTTAAGGAGCTCGATTCTCAGCATCCGAGGGTCAGGGACTCTTTCGGGAAGAAATACTTTAGTAGTATTTATTTCACACTCACTGTCCAATCTGCATTTTTCAATATTAAAATTATCTGCATATTTATTTTCTTTAGTTTATAATTTCAAAGATGTATAATTTCAAAATTTATGTAGACGTAAAACAGGGAGGACGCCGGACTAGCCTATATTCATTCAGTCGCAATTGCAATTTATTTTCATTTTCAAACACCCAATAGTTGTCTTCCCAGATACACCAATGGATTACGGGATCGACTTCATAAAATATATTCCAATGAATTTGATAAAACATCGTTATAAAGATGATTTGACATTACTTGTAAAAAGTCAGCATACAGCCTCCAATTGCCATGTTCATGGGTACCTGGGCAGACATCCGACCAATAAGCATCATCTTTTCACCGGTATCAGGATGAAAAGCCGAGTCATAGATATATTTCTGTTTCCACAATTCAGCTGCATCGACGTTTTTTAGAACTTCACCATTCCTGTGAAAGAAAATATCAAGTTGGGACAACATGCAAAACGCGATTGGAATCGACGTATCATGGTAAGACCGCAGAGCTAAGCTTATCAGCACAAATAACTCTGCTCTTTCGGTCACTTAAAATCGGTCAATTGAAAAAAAAGCCCCTCCCTCCCCTAAAGTCAACTCCTATATACATGTAAAAACTTTCGGGAATAATAACAAAATGGGATCTTTTCCGTTTGCCCCCCCCCCCCCCCCCCCCATTGGTGCATATTATTTGCACCCCCCTAAACGCACGTGACAGACTTTTACATAATGATTTACTATGTAATGGTACGTCCTCTGGAACTGCGGGAGGGTGGGCATAACGTACTATGGGAATTTGTAACAATCAACTGCAATTAATTGGCTAGACAAAAAGAGGAACAATCAATTAAATTAATTGGCAAAACAGAAATCAATTATTGCAATTATTGATCAATTAAATATATTCGTGATATCAACAACTTTTGGCAGTTTTTAAAACAAGGCGGCTCGGTAATGTGCGATGGCACATAAAGTTCCGACCCCGCCCATCCACAATTTTGGCATAATTGTCTAGCAAATGAGGAACAGATAGAAAAACCCAAAAATTATTTTTTGCGAAAAGTCTTTTTCAAAAAATTCTGTATGAACGATAAGATAGCCTCCAAAGCAAATAACTCAGTGGATTAAAAATTGATGCATTAGCTTGATGTAATATGTCAATATTAAGAAAGCGAGTCAAGATGAACGTCAAAAACAAACAACAACAACAGCAACAAACATTATTTACATCAAAAAATTTTTTTCCCTCTTAAAAACTAAATTTAATAACAAAGTCAACATACCGTCAGATAAACCTAAAACTAAACAAAAATAACTAATAAATCACCAGAAATCATATGCGACCAGTCCATAAAAAGGTTTGGTAACAATTATACAAAAAAGAACAAAAACATTAAAGTGAAAAATATAACTTATTTTTTTGAAACAGTTAACTTCAAAGTAATAAATACCATTAGGAATCAATTAACATTACCACAAATTTACAATTACCACTGTTTCTAGAGAAGGGCATTAGGACCTGTCCTTATTCATTTTTTAAAGCGGCTAAAATGAACAACAACAAAAAAACAAACAAAATTTCAATTGAAACTTGCCAGAAAACGCTGCCAAAACCCTCGAGCCCTATTTTGTCCCTCAAAATATATTCGATTGCGAATTCATCAAACAGCTATAAAGTAGTACGTGGCCATTCATTAGTAAGACTAGGTAACAAGTAGACAAAAAAGCGAAGTGCTAAAGTATGAAATAATTTCAATTTTTTTTTCGAATAAAAATTACATTCAATGTCATAAAAGGCATTAATTACAAACAGAACTATTTGAATAGGGTCGTTTATTCAAAAAAAGGAAGCCCTCGAGACCTGCAGTTACCCAGAATATTTCTCGCATCTACAAAAAGAACGTCAAATAAGACAAAAATCAAATTAATTTACATTTTTGTGAAAAACCGGTGTCGAAGCCACTAAGGTCATAACAAATTCATTAAAAAAAAAGATTTTGGGACACCAATCCCTTTTATTCCCTTGACACCCATAATGTCATATTTGACCTGTAATGAAATAACGAGATTAGCTAACAAAAAGAAACATAAAAAGAACAAAATTGCGAAGTTAAAAAGTTTTTTTTTTTAATTTTGGAAAACGATTGTTTTCAAAGTCATGAAAGCCATCAGCTATTTACTAATATCTGAATATCGGTTCTTCTATTCTTCCACGAAAAGCCAATGAAAGTTATCACTATGCAGGAAATTTCATACGACCGAAACGACAAAGTATAAATGACAGTTAAAAACAAAATTAAAAAATTCAATTGATTTCTTCAAGAAAGAGCCGTCGAGGCCGTTAAAACGATTATGTATATCATTCAGGATTTCAATATGTTCAATTGTGCTTTATTTTTAACGCTAATAATGTGACAAGAGAACTGTCAATAATGTGATAATGTGACAAAATTCGGAAACGTGAAAAACTGGCAAATATCGAAACAAACAAAAATCTGAAATCTTGTAGTATCAAAGCCAGAAAACAATAACTTCAGGCTTAAAACTGCAACCGAGAAGAAATGTTAAATCAGTAGAAAGAAGAAGCATTCTTTTTTTGCAGACACTAAGCTGGAAGTTGAACAAATTAAGAAAAAAATAGAGGAAAACTTAATTAAGCCATTATTTATTGAAAAGTCAATTATTTTTAAAAGAAACGACCATAAACTTTCAAGTTAAAATTTAAATGGATTAGCTTGGAGCTTTTTAGTAAGCAAACTGATTGGACCTATCACTCCTGAGCATTGATTCGATATGTTCTGTTTTTTATTTTTAAAGAAAGGGTCCTTTTTTTTTAAAAAAAAAGACCGACTGATTACAACCCGATTTCTTTGGGTGGTAGCAGTCCAAGAATGGCCCAAAACAAACCCTGCTATTGCTTATTGTCCGTTAGGAACATTTGATTTTCGAATGTTGCAGATATAGATAATTTGTTAGTTGAAAACTCAAAATAAGTTCTGCATTTTTGATAATCAACGAGTAAAGTTAGCAAAAAAAGGCAAAGTTTTAACTACAGAGCACTCTCAGCGTACTCTGAAGTAGAAATAGCCCCCCTCTGAGTCTACAAAGATTGTATGAGTGTTGTTTGGAGGTGTACTGTCGGCAAACTTAATCAAAACGGACTAAAGTAGCTTATTTCGTGCTGTTTTTGTTGAAAAAGGCTAAATTTTGAAATATTTATCCACATTTTTTGACCAAAAAAATTAAATCAAAACAATGAACAATGCTTGTTCGTCTTCAAAAATAAAATCAACGACACTATTCTTAAAAATTATAACAAATTTTAGCAAAATTGACGAAAATTTAGGCAAAAATTCCGGAAAATGTGAATAAAAACAACGGGAATTCACTCTACTTCTCTGAAGTTCTCAGAAGAAATTCAAAATAAGAAAAGCCGAGAAGATTTTTTATATTTAAAAATAAAATCAACAACAAGTTTTTAAAAAATGTTGACAAATTTTAGCAAAATTGGCGAAATTTTGGTCAAAAATTAGCGAAAATTCCGTAAAATGTGAATAAAAATCAACGGAATTCACACTATTTTCACAAAACTTTAAACCTCGATAACTCCCTGTAGAAAACGAAAATTAAAAAAATCTTTTTAATTCCATATTCTACGCTGGACGAGCTTTCTAATGATACCACTCTCAACTCTCTACGATGAATGTATCGATCGGCGAAAATTCACTGAACAAAAAAAAAACCCATTTGAGTATATAGTTCCTCCCCCCTCAAGAGGGTCGGAACAAAAAAACAGTTTCAAAAATGGTTATATTATCTGAAGCATTCAATTTTTCAAAAAGGTTTCAAAGACGAAAAGTTTCTCAGCACCAAAATATGTCAAATTACAAACGATCTGAGACAGAAATCTGGAAACTTTTCTATTTCCAGGTTTCTGACCTAGGTGAATGTTGTTTCAATTTTCTCCAATTATTGGGCAATTAATTGCATCGTTCCAATTATTGCAATTAAATTAGAGTCGCCAATCAATTATTGCAGTCAATTAATTGCCAGTAATTTTTCTAAATCCTTGCTAGGGGGCACAAATGGAAAAAGATTCCCAAATGGTTTAAGTTTTGAACTCATTTCAGTCAGGAAGGCCAGTTCAGAAGCCTAGTTCGTCACTCGATTAAAATACTAAATTTTAAAATTGTATCCTGGCGTAACAACTTACTTGTGTCTTGTTACAATTTCTTTGGCTCTCTCCAGATCTTGGGCAGATTTTAAAAGATTGAAAGGATTTGTGACAACAAAAAAGTGCTTTGCTCTGCCAGAAAAAGTGTCCTGAGTCCATTGAGGTTTCGAAAGGTCGATGTTTTTCACGTCTGCAGCAGACGAAGCCATCGACACACCTATAATAATTAGCTCATGAGCTGGTCTCCAAATATACGTAATAGAATCTTTTTAAAAAAATGCTCTTTCCCTCTACACGAATTTAACCCACATTCTGGAATATTTCAGCATTTGGATTGACCATACTTTAAAAGCTGAGGGGCTTTAGACGGAAAGTTATTATTAACTTCAACAGAAAATTTATCAATTTGCATTGCTGTCAGCTGGTTCTCCGAGATAAATAAAGAAGATCCACTCAATTAAATCAAATGTCAAAGACGAGGCTAGCATTTGACCATGAGTAGTTTAATATTAATTCAAAACAAAAGATTAAATCAACAAAAACCCAGGTTACGTTGAGTAAGCTTCAGAAATTTTCCTAAAAGCTACTTTAACAGCAAATCACCCAAGGTAGTTGCATCGAAATTTTCTGATCCAGTATAAACTGCGAACCTAATAACAAGCAAACCTGTATTCACAATAAACAAGCGAACCTTTCCTGTCTAATATCATAAAAAATTCAAAATTTCATTGTCTCAATGAGCCCTATTGTTCCCGTTCACCTGAGCCGTGAGGCCGTTTATATTAATCGGATGCACTGCATAGTTTTAATCTTCATGTATTGAAAAGTATTTGCTAACGAAGTTATGGCTACTTTTTGATTAATTCAGGTCTCTGCCAATACTGTCGGAGGATAAGAAAAAAATCAGCATAATGCGGGTCCTGTTCGTTCCTACAAGCATTATAAGAGAAAGACGTGTATCAATACTCAGTGTGGTCCACAGAGTGCAAAAACAAACCCCTAATTTTTAGCCGAGAAATAAAAAACTTCAAAATTTTCCCAGATTATTTTTCACGGTTATTCATTTGAACGAACTTAGCCGACGTCTGTTTACTGGAACTTCAATTTGAAAAAATATCATGCAAGATTGAGTTCTCTTTAAAACTCCTGTTTTGATTGGTTGTTCATTTCTTGTACCACCGCGCCCAAGGGCTCTCGTGAAAAAAATTCATGAGAGTACATTAAAAGATAAGGGGGGTCGGTTTCTTTACATTCCGTGCACCTCACCTAGTATTGACACACGTCTTTCTCTTATACTACTCCTGTTTATCTCCGAAGTCAATAACAGAAGAAAATCTTAAATTACCTTAAAAAAGGCTTTTTGATATTCAAAAAAGTATTCTATTCGGGAAAATGGATTTAAAAAACAATTTATTGGTTTGACTGCTGCTGGGCAATCTCTTTCTCAGTCTTTCTTGAGAGTATTCTGTCCTCTGGGGTAAAATGTCCTGTAGCAGATGCTGACCACGAACTTTCTGTAGCAGAATTTGATCTGCCTTACGCATATGGATTTCATTGTGGCCAAGAGAAAATAATTCCAAAACGCTTTGACCACCTCTGAATGGTGTCAATTCTTTCTAGCAGCAAAATGGTTGATCCGCCCCAAACTGTTATTCCAGATACGAGAACTGATATTACCAGAGTAGAGAACATTATTTCGAGCTCTTGGGATTAAAGCCTAAATGTTTTAATCTGGTGGCTGTGCATTTTGCTATGTGCGTGTCGTATTTGAGGTTATATTGGACATGCATTCCTAATATTTTCGTCGAACGGGTGCAGGGAAGACCACAAACTTCATCCCGTGTAGCTAAGCCGGCCAGTGCTGTGAGAAGGATGATCATCTCTGATGACTTTGATGAGTTTAGAATGAATCCGTGTAGATCGAACCAATTAACCATTTCAAGTATTATTAGTTCAGCGCCGTTGGGTCTTGAGATAACTCCCCGAAAGCATGAAAAGGAGACGTCGGCAGACTTAACAACCTTGGCGTCTGTACTCATGTATTCAAAGTTACCAAAATAAATTGTTGAGGAGTTGAAAGTGGGTGGAGCCCAGACTGTGACCTGAGGAACACCGAGACTTGTCTCCCTTAGAGCTGACTTGCTTCCATACAATTCCGCGAATTGAGTACGTTTTCGGAGAAAATTAGCCACGAGATTCTCGATATAACTTTACAATCCAACTACTTCTTATAGGCTGTTGACGATCAGATGATGTGAAAACCTATCGATAGGATAGATCAAAGCTAAATATACTCGTAATTGGCGTTGTTAAAATCGCCAGAGAGATTTTGGATACGGAACAAAGCATTTGAAGCAGAACCAAACTTGCAAAAAACAAATTGATTGCCCAGGTTATGATTATTGTAGATGCACTCCATAAAATTCTTATCAATAAGCCGTTCAAATAGCCGGGATAAAACTGATGCTAATGCTACGGAGCGTAGGTCCTTACATTCCTTGGGTGATTTAACATTTGGAACAGGCAAACTATAAATATGTTCCAGGACTGTGGAAAGGCCCCTACGTTTATGATTTTGTTGAATACTTCATAAAAGAATTCAGCTAAGTTGTGTGCTTTCTTTTTCAGGACCCAGAAAAATATTCCGTCAGCTCCAAACGCCGTGAGCTTTATATTTTTCAATCCATAACATAACTGGTGGATATCAACTTGTGGTGAGTCATTCAAGGAGATCTGGGCCAGCACAAGATCTTCGTAGGAGTCAGTGCGATCTATAATCGGGAACAAGTTATTCAGTTCATTAACCTTGAAGTCTATTGTCGAAAATATGCTCTTTGACTTCTCAGACAATTCGTTGACTCTGTCCCACCAATGCCGCAAAACCGTTTTGGAATCATTCTGTCGAAATTGAGTAAATATCTTCTCTCGAATTTGCATGTTAATATGTTTTGCATCTTGATAGCGATGTTTTTTGATGTGCCGATCTTGTTTCGCTGAAAGAATTTTTAATAGTGGTGTCATATGTTTTGGATCTCTGCTAGACATGCAGACAAATTTCCACGGACAATGCATGTCGAGTAAATTCCGCAGAACGACAGTGAGCGCCTGGATTGCTTCATCGGTAACCTGTATATGCATAATTATTAAGAAATTTGTTCTATCTAACGCCATTTCGAAGAGCTCAACACGGTGTCTTCGCGTGTCTCTGATTTTTTACACCATAGTTTGCTTTTCAGGTAGAGTTCGGGGCTCACAGATAACGCCTTTATGATCAGAGAGCAGTGGTTAGAAATAGTGTTACTTGCAAATACAGTTCTGGCGAGGAGCAGTAAACCCGATCAAGAATTCGTTTTTCATGCTAGATGATGAAGGTAAAAAAGTAAGATTCGATTAGTTTGCTAGTTCTTCAATAGAAAAATGGTTTAAATCACTGCACAAGAGAATAGTTGCATTCAGAAATCGCCAAAGAGCCTCTGCAACGCCATCAAAAATGTATCCGGAGAGGAGCCCAAATCTCCTTTGCGTTTTATTAGGAGGAATGTACATAATGCATAAAAAAACTGTCTCCATTTCTGCCAACAATGCTTCATAGAGACGATGATTCTTCACTGCTAACTTCCAATTTAGTATGCTTGCCTCATATAAATGCAGACAACTCACCCGTGATTCTTCTTAGATTTCGTTTTCGAAATATATTGTTTGTGTAAATCTTAGCCAACAATACTCACTACTTGGTCGGCTATAAGATTTATAAACCCGGTTTTGGTAATACATCCTGTGTTGATGTCGTTCGTAACAAAATTATGTCAGGGGTAAACTAAAGTGCTTTCATCTTGCGATGAGTTTAGTCATAGCGATACATTTTTCCACTCATTACCGAATAGTTGTTGTAGTTTAACACTTCTGATTTTGATGTTTTTTTGTTCCGTGCCATTGTAAATAAGTTTTTTGCACTTCTTAAGAATATTTCATTCTATTTGTAATTCATCTGGCGTATAATCTGGTGAAATAAATACAGCACCACCCTCGGAAGTGAAATCTTTTAATTTCCCAGCAGATGGGAGAATTTTGCGTTGGTTACGAGGTATGTGTACTTTTACCAGTGCGGTTCGCTGCTTTCAGGAACCAGATTTCCCGAAACGGATTATGTCAATAATTTCACAACGTACATCCAGTTGTTGGAGGACTTTTTCCACGGATCGAGCATCTGCTTCAATGCATTCCCGATTGCCGTTTACGGTTGCATCTTTGAGTCCTCTGATGAGAAACGTGCAAGTTCGATCCGTTTCTGGGTGCTCTGGCTTTGCAACATGTGCTGCTAGATTCTGCCATTTTGTCTGTGGGACCGTTTCCGCTTGTGCTGTAGCTGTTAGTTGCATGTTATTAGTTCTGAAACAGTGTCAGCAACCGACGATATCAAATCCGATTTAAAAGACTCAATATGTTGGAACTCGTTTGCCAGCTATTCAACTTTTGCACCAATATCAATAGTTATCTTCTTCATGTTTACTTGCAGCTCTTTCACTATAGCAAATGTGACTTAGCTTTGGAGAAGGCAGTTACGACTTTTTTGCCTCGCGAAGTTTACTCAGTAGCTCCCTCACTATGCAAAAGCAACTCCCTCGTTATGCAGCAGCTCCTTCGTTAAACAAGAAGACAGTTTATTTTTTCGCACAGTATTTATTGAAGCGGGACGCTATCAATGCTAAAGGGTACAATTAAAATTTGAAATCACAACAAACTTACGTTAAAAAAATGCAAAATTCCCCAGCAAGGTTTTTAAAGATTAAACACGTCGAAAACAAAGGCCATAAAAGACATTCAGAAATATTTACACTAGCAGGAATTTGATCTTTGTAGTGCCTTTTTAACAATTTGTTGAACACACTGTTGCTAATTTTGACATCTCTGAGTTGATTTTCATTTTTTTGACGTAGCGTGGAAAAAAATTGTCCAGAAAACAAGGTGATCTGTGGTCATGACAATTTAGTTTTTTAGTACAATCGTTGATGGAGTTTTTTGCACTTGGAACAATCAGTGTAATGAACGCATTTTTTAATCGCCTGATAAATTTTCTGAAAAATAGAAAATTGAGCAAATCTCTGTTCAATCCCGATCACTTCTTGTTTTATTTATAAGCGCCGTGACGATTTGCATTTTGAGCGAAACAACACTTTCAGGACCCATTTCAGCTCTATTCTAGAGAAGTCGTCATAGGTTTTCTAATGTGCGGAGTAAATAGAACGGAATAATTGAATGATCTAATTGTTTTCTAAGCTTGATGTAGGGAGTTGACCTTTATTTGAGCTTATAGCCTTTGTCCCCTGAGCCATGTTCTTTAACGTTTGTGTGACATGATTTTTGAAACTGAGACTGCTATCAATGGTTAGTCCTAAATATTTACATTCATTACATTTAGTAGAAGCGTCCTGGGTTTTGCTTCTTTGATCATTTCGTTGCTAAAACAAACAAACTTTGTTTTTGAAAAATTCGAATTTAATTGATGTTCTCTCCAGTAGTTTGCTAAATGATGTATGTTTGATTCCAGGGAATTTTTTGCTTTTTTTTCATCCTTGTTAGAAGCAAAAGCATCAGCAAAAGGCAATCATTAGCATACTGTATCCTTGTTACATCAGTATCAATAGCTGTACAAAGATTGTTTACATATAATTCGATCAAAGAGGTCCCAATACGGTTCATTGAGGTACACCTCTGACAACTTTTATGTACATGGAGTAATTTAATTTTACACGTTAAAGTCTGTTAGAGAGAAAGCTTTTTATAAGATACAGTTCATCGCTATCAAAGCCAATTATTTTTTATATCTTCTATTAGGATATCATGAGATATGGAATCAAGTGCTTTTGAGAGAACAAATAGTTCAGTTGGGACAATGTTTGTGTCAAAACTTTTACAAGCTGATTCTATGAAATTTTGGATTCATATGTTCAAATTTTTGGACGTGATTCGGTATCTGTTGAGGCAGGTTTCGCTCAAACAATTTTGAAAATGTACTTTGGTTGATATTAGGCGGTAGTTGTTTGCATCCATTGGTTCACTTTTTTATAGATAAGGCTGATTCTTGCTTTTTAATGCAGTGTGGAAAAACTTCTTGTTTAATGCATTCGTAAAGAACGCAAGAAAGATGCTGTACAATTATTGTTTGACCATCTTTTATAGCCCAGGCAAGAACCGCACAAGGACCTAATGGCTTGTTTAAACAATTGAGTATAAAGGCACCCAGTACATGTAGAGTTTTGCATTGTTCAAAACGCAGTCTACTAAATAAAGTTTGGACAAAACTCTACATGTACTGGGTGACTTTAACCTCAATTGTTTAAGCGAAAGTAAGGAAGTTGTATGAAAGTTCGCCTAAAAATTTTTCTGGATGTTGTTTTGAGGGATTGTACAATAGGTTGATAAAGAACTTTTTGGAAACTTTTGTAAAAACTTTTTTTCTTTTAACCCAAACTGACTCAAACACATTTTGGTCAAACATCCTTAAACCGAGTTTTGATAATAGTACCTATAGAACAAATGGGGCTACACCTCCAGCTTTTTTCTATATTTTCGCAAAACAGTTTTTTAGGAATAGTGCAAGACTATCGTTTAAAACGATCCAAAGTTTAGAGCAATCATATCCAGTGAACCAAGTTTTACTTGGTCTAAAATTTGTGTTTTCATCAAAATCCTAGAGGAGACATTTCAATGAGATTTTTTCCCAAAAAAACTTTGCGCGTTCCAGTGCAATGTTTCACTGTCTTTAGAATGCTTTTTTGTTATTCCTAACAGAGATTTGTAAGAAACTGTTAGTCCTGGATTTCACTCGATTTCACCAGATAGCAAACCAAAAATTGCAATGAGTTTTGCCTGAGTCATTTTGGTAGATTCCAGATAACCCGTGACACAACAATCACAAATAATTTTATTTTTTTTGCTTTGCAGTTCTAGTAAAATAGAGCATCAATAATGTTGATAAGAAAAAAGAGCACCTTATCCAAAAATTATAATATTAGACATTAGTTTTAAAAAAAAATTGAAGTACATTATTTTGACTAGGTCATGGTTTTGGTCAAATCTGTTTTGGCCGAACTGCTAAAAGACAGCTGCTTATTTCAAAGTTTAAGTTTAACAGGTTGTTGCGACTTTTCAATAGCCTTAACGCCGTTTTCAGAGGAATGGAGACAATCTGTAAGAATATAGTGATGATTATTTGGAAACTCGGCATTCAAGACAATCAGGATAAGCTTTGTGTGATAGATTATTCACTGTTTAAACTAAACTGAATAGTTGCTTGTTGATTTTATTGACCTTAACTATAATTTCATTTCAAAGGCGTTAAGCGGTAATCTAGTGCAGATCTATTTTGTCTCTGGTGTGAAATTGTGAGCAGACGTATATATCCGCTTTTCGTATTTCGTAATCGATTCTTCAATTTCGAAACCAGCCGGTAAACAAATATTGATTCCGATTAGAAATGGTACATGTTTCACTTTTTTGGTCTAGTGTCTGGAGTTCTCTCAAGCAGTTCTGAGATTATTTGACCCCCGAAGCCTCTTGCAAACAGATTTGGTCCAAATTGCCCTCCCTCAATGCTGCTGGGGATTGAATCTATATGATATCAGTTAGAACAAAAGATGCTAAAAGATCTGATTTGAACGGCATATCAAAAGTATATTGCCCGTTTTCTTCTATACTTTTGGTCAAAATTTAATCAATAATTGAATTTTCTGCTAGGCTGTGGGCTCAAGTACGTCAACTGTTTGTAGACCATGAGTTGTTATGATGCTTTCCTAATTGTTTTCCTTACTTTCCTTTAAACAATTGAGAATAAAGTCACCCAGTACATGTAGAGTTTTGCATTGTCCAAAACGCAGTCCACTAAAGTTTGGACAAAACTCTACATGTACTGGGTGACTTTAACCTCAATTGTTTTTGGTTTTGGTCAAATCTGTTTTGGCCGAACAGATAAAAGAAAGCTGCTTATTTCAAATTTTAAGCTTAACAGGTTGTTGCGACTTTTCAATAGCCTTAACGCCGTTTTCAGTGGGATGGAGGCAATCTGTAAGAATATAGTGATGATTACTTGGGAACGCGGCATTCAAGACAATCAGGTTAAGCTTTGTGTGATAGGTTATTCACTTTTTAAACTAAACTGAATAGTTGCTTGTTGATTTTATTGGCACTAACAATACTTTCATTTCAGGGGCATTAAGCGGTAATCTAGTGCAGATCTATTTTGTCTCTGGTGTGAAATTGTGATCAAACGTATATATGCGCTTTTCGTATTTCGTAAGTGATTCTTCAATGTCGAAACCAGCCGATAAACAAATATTGATTCCGATCAGAATTGGTACATGTTTCACTTTTTTGGTCTAGTTTCTGGAGTTCTCTCAAGCAGTTCTGAGATTCTTTGACCCCCGAAGCTTCTTGCAAACAGATTTGGTCCAAATTGCCTTCCCTCAAGTCTGCTGGGGATTGAATCTTTGATTGCAATTGCCTCTGTAGTGCTTGCCTTTGGGATAGATAATTGCTGTCTATAGGAATCAATTTTGCTTGCGTTTTGTTTTGGGTCAAATTTATTTGATGAGCCTTTAAATTGATCTGCGGGTGTTGTCGGCTGTCCGCTGGATGTTGCATTGGCTCTGCAAGATGTTGCAGTTCTGGTCTGAATGGGACATTTGATGAAAAGTTTTCTGAAATTACCTGAAAAATTCTCACTTGCAAAAATCGAAACTCTATCAGTTTTTAAAATTTCACTCGGGGTTGTCAATTTTTTCAAATTTTATCAAATCTGTAACAGTTCTTCGTAGATAATATTTTCTCTTGTTGAGATTGCAGGAGACTTTATTTATTGTCATCAGTCAGAGTGGTAAAGGCGTCCAGACTTAGCAACGTGCTCAGACATTCAACATCAGCAACATAAAAAATAGGTTTGAAAATGTACCTTGAGGTACCTCTTGCTTAAAAATTGAGGCAATTTCATTGCATATTGTTGAATGTTACAAACTGATGTTGATTCGAAAGAAAACGTTTCATCAATTTTTTGCATTTTTTCAAGCCAATAATTGTCACTCTCCCGAAAAAAATTTCATGTGACATTTCAGGTACCAAAGGCTTTCTAAAGAACCAGAAAAAAAGATTTGTTGGAAAAAGAGGAAATCTTTTATGTTAAAAACAAGTTTGCATCTTTACTGGACTTTTTCTGAACGCCGAAATGCAATGGTTCCAGATATTACAGTTGGAGCAAAATCGGTGATATTTTCTGCGTTGCTCAAATTTGAGTCTCTAACATTGCACTAATAATGAAACTTGGCCCAGTAAATTAAACGACAAGAGTAAGTTAGCTCCCATTATTTTCAGGAAGTAAAAAATCAAATATTTAAAGCAACGTTACATCAACTGAGGATCGAAATTTAAAAACAATTTTTAGCCACCCCAGTTAAGAGGTCGACTTTATGAAAAGACTTATAAAGTCGACAGGGGGGGGTAATTTCCCTACCTTACACGGTCGACTTCCTTAGTAATATTCAACCTAAAGTCTTTTCATAAGTCGGCCAACGGTCTTTTCATATCCAACATTGGTCCACTAATAGTCTGTTCATGTCTGATATCGTCGACTTAAACTCTTTTCATAAGTCGGCCAATGGTCTTTTTATATCCAGTAGGGACGACCTTAAGTATGCTCGTAGGTCTCTTTTAGCAAATGCTTGGTGCATTTTTAGGGGTTCATGGGTACTTTAAACTGAGTGTTGAGTACCCCATATGTACAAAGATAGCATCAAATGCACTACAAACATGTCAATAATATGAAATGAAAGGACAATATGTTGGATCGAAAAGAGATTTGGAAAAAAATATTTTTTGTCTTTGGCCATATTTTTTTGCAAACTGAAATAAAACAATTAACACCTGAAACTACATTATATGCAAAAACGTATTTGTTAAAACTCAAAGTCGACCATTGCCATATCGGTTGACCTAAAGTCAACCATGACCATATCTGTCAACGTAAAGTCGACCATGACCATGAGGGTTGACCTAAAGTCGACCTTGACCATAAGGGCAGACAAAGTCGACCAAGACTATTAGCGTCAACATAAAATCATTTCAAACCCAACATCGGTTGACCGCTGTCTTCCTATACCCAATATTGTTCGACCACTGTCTTTTCATAATTCGACGTCTCAACCGGGACACTGATCACATACACTAGTCTTGTCGCCCACATAAAAATGTCAGACAAAACTCAAAGATGACTTACCCGAAATCCCAATGTAAAAATTATGAACTTCATACAAGTTCCACAGTATAAGAAAGGTGTCAGCGCAGATGATGTTTTCAAAATTGATCAATTAAAGTTTGCACTGGTCTTAAGACTTGATTTTTGGTTTTAAAAACTTTCCTCAAAATATGAGATTTTACTTCGTAAAACTAGAAGGTTTTGATTGTAGTTTTTTTTGCAGTTCAGTATTTCAGAGGTGGTTATAAGAAATGCCTTTCCCCAAAACTGAGTGAATGTTGGCTCATCCGGAGAACTCCCAGCGCTACGTCTTCAAAAAGCATTTTGTTTGTTCAAATCTACCCGTGAAAAGACAACATACAAAAAACATCACTAATAACAAAATTAGATGAGCCAAATCTTCACCACAGCTTCCTCAAGCACAGCTCCCATTTAAAACAACAGTTTTGTGCCTTCCAAGTGTCTTTGAGCCTCAAATGCAGAGGATGGAACTCTTTAGGAAAGCGAAACTCTTTTTTGTTCTGAGATACGATAAGATGCCAGCTTTGCTGTCCTCTATATGAGCAGAACATCGATGCCAGCTGTTTTAGCGCTTTTGAAGCTGATGGGTCAGTTCCACCAGTACACGCTGTGACATGTGTACAAAATTTTGTTTTCTCAACGTCATTTACTCTTTGTTCTTTTTTATTCTTTTTATAAGTTTCATTGTACCGGAAAACTTCGGTACTGCTTTTACGGCCAATTTTTGCTAGCGAGTTAAAATTTCTTACAAAAAAATATGCATTCTAAAAGGCCGTTGATTTTGAAATCTAATCTCGCATCACCATCAGTTTTTGTTGACTTAAGAGGTAAAAGTTTCTCTTGCAACGTTTAAAAGTGGTTCGATCCCGACATCATGATGGACATCACTTAACAAGTTTGCACGGGAATTGCGAAGTTAACTATATCTTCTATATGTGTACGATCCTTTCGGACGGTGGAGGGCATGTGCAAGACGGACGTTTTCATTGCTTGGTCATTGATGGCATTTTTAGTGGTTCCCATCCAAAACGAACGGCAGTGCCATCACAAAACTCGTTTTTTTTTTGTTAAACCAGAATGATATAGCTTAAATAGCACCCCATTCAACCAGCTTGATACTGGTTTTTCAGTAGCTAAGTCACATGTGCCAATCTCCTTCTTATTCAATTCGCACTTGATTCTTGTCTTTTTGGATTTGACATCAAGTTTTTCTGTTCTTTTTATAAATGATCTGTTGTTGCCTTAGTTTAGCTTCGAATTGATCATAATCTATTACACGATTCTCGGGTATAAAGATACTTAGGCCATCATCCCTTATTGGTAACGAAAAGATTTTCTAACATCTTTGATTGGCAAAATTCTTAAACAGATTAGTTAATACTCATGGTTGATTGATTTCTCAAAATTGTCTAAGAGGTGTTCTAAGTGTTGTACGGGCTGGGAAGACAATATTATGCGTAAGCGATGAAGTGAACAATTAACTAACATTTCAAGGTGAAACATTGGCAGGCAAGGCCTGATATTTTAACAACAATTTCTGCTGTTTTGGTGATCTCTCTATATTTTTTTTCTGCTTTATCAGAACCTGCTACAACAACGAGTACTCCACAACCGTCAAATATTTCTATTTGATCGTACACAAAATTTTGCTGTACTTTCTCAAAGAGATGTTCTTTAGTAATAACACGGAACTTAGTGAGATGAAAAACAAAACAAAAAATCAAACAAAAGTTTTCAGGCCATCAAGAGAGCCGACAGTCCTACCGTTCTCCGCATACCACATATGAATCGAGACACAATTTTTAATAATTTGAATTAAAGAGATTATGGCAATTGCCTACATAGACATTGCAAGGGGCTCATGTTGGGTTGTTAATTTACTGAGCGATCATTGTTTTTTTTTTGTTGAAAAATTTATTTGCGTAGGATACGAATCAAAAATAGAGTGATAGAAAGAATGGCAAAGCTTCTGAATTTTTCGTCAGGTAAGATCACGGTTGAGGCCCACGAGAGCATTTGCTGCCAAGTTAAGCAAGATCGATCAGAATCTGTGTTTTAGAAAGCAACTCTGAAATAAAAATTGGCATGTTCACTTCCTCATTTTTTACCAATACATAGCTGTTGATTACCACCTAGTATCTCAAGGTCGGTTTTAACAAAATTGACAAAACTTTTTCCAGTAATTCGCATTAGGACTTCTCCAATACCCATCGGTTGTACATGGGTCATTTATCAAGAGCTATCAACAAACATGTTTTATACCGAAAATGGAAAGTCAAAAAAGATATTAATATGCGTATTCTAATAATAGCAATCTTTTTGCAAAGATGAAAAGCATATCACACCAGCTAGTTGCACCAAAAATTTCTGAAATAATCTTCAACTCTTTGTTCTTTTTCATTGTATAAACTTGTATTTCGCATCAGAAATTGCCGTTAGATCCTGTCCCAATGAAAAACGCTAGAAAATAGATGAATTATGGCGATCAGAATTTTTTGTTTTATTTTACATTAAGCCTGATTGATGCCGAATGAAGTTGAAGAGCGAGTAGATTGATACTGTTGGATACAAAATTGCATCTCGTGTGGACTTCCTTGTGTATGCCGAAATGGAATGGGTTCCAGAGATCATAAATTGCAGCAAAATCAGTAATATTTTTGTGCGTAGCTTTATAAAACTCTAAAAACTGCACTAGTATTGGAATTTGGCCTGAAATACTTACAAAATTAAATTAGTACCCGTTTTTTTCACAAAGTAATAATACAATGTTTGAGGCAAAATTACATAAACTTATAATCAAAAATTGTACATTGTTTTAAACCGTTGATCCCCTACACTAATCTTCTTCTCTACCAATTAAATTCCGATAGAACTCAACGTTCGCTAGCCGGAAATCCCAATGTAAAGTGGATGAATTGCAACCAGGTTTCAAAGTAAAAAGGAATGTTGTCAAATTATGTGATGTTTTCAGTTTGCTCAACCAAAATTAAGCCCTAGATCTGAATAAATTATGGTCTTGTGACAACTTCCTTTTTACTGTAAAACTTGGATGTGCTTCATCAACTCTACATTGCGATTTCCGGTAAGTGAACGGTGCGTTTTATTTAAGTTTCATAGGTAGACGAAGATAATAGTTTAGAGCATCAATTGATAAAAAAATTATTAACGAAATCTGATTTTGGTTTGAAAAATTGCTTCAAAATTTGATTTGAACTTTGTAAAACTAGTGCGTGCTAACTTCCTTCTGCCATTCAGTATATTAGAGGTTGCCATGGCAATATTTTTCATATGTAACTACAAGATCTCCGTCTGCTTAAGAACTGCAGGATTCTGCCGCAATTGTAAGATTGATTGTTATGACTTTATAAGCCAAATTGTAGGAGAATGAGAAGTTGATTGTAATTGGATGTAAAATGTTTTGTTTGAATTGGTTTATATACAGAAACTAAACATGAGAAACGAAGGAAATAGATATTGATAAAAGACAGGATACGATAGAAGGACAAGAGGTCCTTAGCCGTATTCAGTTTGGCGCTCCTGTGTAAGTCAGGAGTAATCATCACAAACGGAAGGGAAGGAGTTGCAGTTATAGTTGTGCCCCCACCTATAGTCGCCGTAATCATTCACAGTTAACCTTCGTATATAAACGCAGCAAATACCCAGGGCGGTACCATCACTTTATTCAGCACAACTAGCCCCAAAAACACCTATACCTATGGCAACTGAACGATAACTACCCATACATCAACGAAGAGGAATGACGGGAGGAAGTGACCAGTTACAACAGCCGGAAAAGGAACAAGCGTGAACAGTCGGGGAAAACAGGAAATTTGACAGATTCGGTAAAGACAGTGCATTGACATTCAGGGAGAAGAGGGTTTCAGCAAGCATGGGAACAGGACCAGCTATGAAGGTCGAGGGACGCCAATATCTACAGCACCCCTATGGCGCCTTTATCAGCTAAGAACCTTTAAAGCATTATTGCATATCTCTGAATCTACAATACCCCTCTCACCTAAAAACCTTCTAAGCAACTTTTCAAATAAATTGTAATTGTTATATTCTCGAGGCACGTTAGGACCCCCCCCCCCCAAATACCTTCTCAAAGGGCATCGTTAAATTGATTTTCAATTTCAACCTTTAGTTTGAACATATCATCTGGTATTTCTATCGTGCGAGTAGAGAAGTTGAAATAAAACCTTCAAGAAAGCAAAAGCAACTCGATATTTAGTATTCATTTGTTTTGTTTAACGGTTACACAAATCAGTATACGCCAAAAAAATAAGTCTGAGTTTCAATACTTTAATTTCCCATGTAAGGTGAAAGAAAACCTTTATTAAAGACCTAGTTCCGCTTTGTCAATTTTACATTTTGTTAAAAAAAAAAGAGTTGGTTAGTAGCTGCGGTTCAAAAAAAAATGAATTAAATAAGCACGCGTAGCAATTTTTCTTGGTTATTTTTTCGAACATTTTCAAAATTGGTTAGAAGCAAGATACGGGTCCGGTGAAAAATTTTGCAAAGATTTTATTGACAGGCAAGATGAAGAGGATTCAGCCAGCCCACTCAGGCCAACCTGAGTCATCAGCAGCTGCACCCAACCGTCTGCAGTGTTCTGTCAGCAGAACCTGCTTGCAGTAGAGTCCCACTACTGCCCTCTAACAGCCAGCAAGCCCACTCAGGCCAACCTGAGTAATCAGCAGCTGCACCCAACCGCCTCCAGTGTTCTGCCAGCAGAACCAGCTTGCAGTAGACCTTCACTACTGCCCTCCAACAGTCAGCCATCCCACTCAGGCCAACCTGAGTAATCAGAAGCTGCACCCAATCGCCTCCAGTGTTCCCCCAGTGGAACCTGCTTGCATTAGACCCTCACTACTGCCCTCCAACAGTCAGCCAGCCCACTCAGGCCAAGCTGAGTCATCAGCAGCTACACCCAACCGACTCCAGTGTTCTGCCAGCAGAATCAGCTTGCAGTAGTCCCTCACTACTGCCCTCCAACAGTCAGCCAGCCCACTCAGGCCAAGTTGAGTCATCAGCAGCTACACCCAACCGCCTCCAGTGTTCTGCCAGCAGAACCCGCTTGCATTAGACCCTCACTACTGCCCTCCAACAGTCAGCCAGCCCACTCAGGCCAAGCTGAGTCATCAGCAGCTACACCCAACCGCCTCCAGTGTTCTGCCAGCAGAACCAGCTTGCAGTAGACCCTCACTACTGCCCTCCAACAGTCAGCCAGCCCACTCAGGCCAACCTTAGTAATCAGTAGCTGCACCCAACAGCTTTCAAATTTCTGCCAGCAGAACCAGCTTGCAGTTCATCTGTCCTTCAGTGACAACCCCATGTGACCTACAAAAGTCACTCACTGTCCTCCGGGGACCCCCAAGTGACCCAAAAAAGTCACCCACTGTCCCAAATGACCCCCCAAGTGACCTACAAAAGTCACCCATTGTCCCACAGCGCCCCCCCCCCCCCAAGTGATCTACAAAGGTCACCCATTGTCCTCCAGGGACCCCCCAAGTGACACAAAAAAAGTCACCCATTGTCCCCCAGCGACCCCCCAAGTGACCTAAAAGAGTCACCCATTGTCCCCCAGCGACCCCCCAAGTGACCTACAAAAGTCACCCACTGTTCTCCAGGGACCCCCCAGGTGACCCAAAAAAGTCACCCATTGTCCCCCAGCGACCCCCAAGTGACCTACAAAAGCCACCTTTTGCCTTGCAAGGACCCCCCAATTGACCCAAAAAAGTCACCCATTGTCCTCCAGGGACCCCCCAAGTGACCTAAAAAATTCACCCATTGTCCCCCAGCGACCCCCCAAGTGACGTACAAGAGTCACCCATTGTCCCCCAGCGACCCCCCAAGTGACCTACAAAAGTCACCCTCTGTCCTCCAGGGACCCCCAAGTGACCTACAAGAGTCATCCATTGTCCCCCAGCGACCCCCCATGTGACCTACAAAAGTCACTCACTGTCCTCCGGGGACCCCCAAGTGACCCAAAAAAGTCACCCATTGTCCACAATGGCCCCCCAAGTGACCTACAAATTCACCCATTGTCCTCCAGGGTCCCCCCAATCGACCCAAAAAAGTCACCCATTGTCCCACAGCGCCCCCCCAAGTGATCTACAAAGGTCACACATTGTCCTCCAGGGACCCCCCAAGTGACCCAAAAAAGTCACCCATTGTCCCCCAGCGACCCCCCAAGTGACCTACAAAAGTCACTCACTGTCCTTCAGGGACCCCCAAGTGACCTACAAATGTCACCCATTGTCCCCCAGGGACCTCCCAAGTGACCTACAAATAGTCACCCCACCTGACCTCTAAAAAGTCAAATAGTCATCACACTTGACCTCTAAGTAACCTCTAAAGGGTCAAACAGTCAACCCACTTGACCTCTAAGTGACCTCTAAAAGGTCAAATAGTTTTGCCACTCGACCTCTAGGTGACATCTAAAAGGTCAAATAGTCATCACACTTGACCTCTGAGTGACCTCTAAAAGGTCAAACAGTCAACCCACTTGACCTCTAAGTAACCTCTAAAGAGTCAAACAGTCAACCCACTCGACCTCTAGGTGACCTCTAAAAGGTCAAATAGTCATCACACTTGACCTCTAAGTGACCTCTAAAATGTCAAACAGTCAACCCACTTGACCTCTAAGTAACCTCTAAAGGGTCAAACAGTCAACCCACTTGACCTCTAAGTGACCTTTAAAAGGTCAAATAGTCACGCCACTCGACCTCTAGGTGACCTCAAAAAGGTCAAATAGTCATTACACTTGACCTCTAAGTGACCTCTAAAAGGTCAAACAGTGAACCCACTTGACCTGTAAAAGGTCAAAAGATTACCACACTTCACCTCAAAGTTACCTCTCGAAGGTCAATATTCACACGTTGTATCCTTCAAGGGACCTATATTCACTCCACTTGACCTTTCAATTTACCTCTGAAGTTCAGAAAATTAGAGCAACAAGGAAAATGGGAGGTCGAAAGCCATCAATATTTGGAACAGTTAGATTGTTTTACCGAAAACCAAACATTGTCAAAGAGCTCAAACAGGAGCTGAAATACACTCAGGTCTTGAACCCGAAGTTGTGTCAGTAACACATGATGAATTCAAGAGAACCATGTCACAACTAGACGAACTTGTCGACTAGCTTACACAATCGGAAAGTGTGGATGCTGAAGACTCTCTCAACGATGCAGCATGCCTGACAAAGCTAAAAGTAGAAGTCGCACAAACTGTAAAGAAGCATGAACTTGCCTTCAGAAATACTTCAACGCGTCCAAGCAGTGCCGCTTCATCACGCAGTAATCGAATACTGGTTCCCTCTGCACCTGAGTCTCCGGAGTTGTCCAAAGTATGCAAGATACCCGACAGCAACAAGTCAATAATTTGGCAGACCAGCAATCAACATCCGACCCGATTACTATCCATAGACAAGTGCAGTCCGCCATGGGAGTTTTGCAAGAAAACTCTAATTGAGTCATCAAATCTTGTGTACAGAATAGTCTCCAGCCATCAGCACTGGATCAAACAGACTCTGACAACGTAGCAAGCAATCAACATCAGCCCCTTCAACCAATAGAACCGATTGTCTATCCAACAGTTGTTACGCAGAGCTCTATTGGCGCAACTTGTGTGTTCCCACAGTTGTCTACAGCTTCAAATACTCAACTGCCAGTTTTTAGTGAGACACTTCCTCCGGCTGAAAATATTTTCGCCCCTCCCAGGCCCATTAATAACATCGGCCTCTTTGAAAATGTACCTAATCATAGGACGCCTGTTCCAATTTTTTTGTGTTTACCCAAGCAGCCAAAGCTTTGGTAATCAAAACTCCAACCCATATCGTCAACGGAATATCCATCGCTCAGTAAAGCTGCCGGATATCCGAATTCAGAAGTTTCGATGGAGACCCGCTCAAGTGGAACAAATGGAGCAGCATGTTTTCTTTGACCATCCACAACAACGAAGACATCACTGACTGACACTGAAAGAATGAGCTATTTGCAAAGTTTAGTCATTGGACCGGCAAAGGATTGCATCTCCGGCTTTCTTTGCAACCCAAACTTTTACTCTTCCGCCCTTCAAGAGCTCAACAGACGCTTTGGAAACCCGCAAAACGTTGTTGGTGCCCTAACAAGAGAACTAGAAGCTTTCCAAGGACGCGCTATGAATGACCACGCAGCTTTGATAGCTTTCGCTTCGTTGTTCAGGTTGTTCAGACATTTGACTCACATGGCTTCAGTGCCGACCTAAATGCCACGTACTTGCTCAGAATAGCCCGAGATAAGCTACCAAACCCAATCAAGTTGAAGTGGACCGAACATGTTGTTGACAACGACTGGACAAATCCAGGTCTCACAGAGCTTTCCGACTGGATGGATCGGCAATCCAGAGCCTTCGAACAGCTACAAGACACCTTTTCAACAAATACTAACAACCATTTAGGTCAACAAAACCAACCCCAGGGTTCAAGTTCCTTCAACAATCGGAATAAGAACAAAAATCGTACAAATTGGACACAGAATTTCCCGCTAAATAAAAGCTTTAACCCCAGCAATAAAAGCTTTGAACATAACAGTACCGGGAAGAGAAACATCGAAATTGCAAAGCCTCAGCAATCAACGGCTAACGGTAGCGACGACACTAAAGGAAGCTATTTTTCTCTGGTTCAAAGCAGCCTATGAGAAACTCAACATCAAACAAGAGCAAAACAAAATGCCCGCTTGATCAACAAGATCACTACATTGGCAAGTGTCAACAGTTTCTCATTCTCGATGTCAGCAGACGCAATAGCGAAGCAAAGAAGAACTCTCTGTGCTTCAATTGCCGCCAAAAACTGCACGTCAAAAGTTCTCTGCCGACATTGCAATGGCAAACATCATAGCCTTCTCCACACAAGCAGACAAAAAGCACCCGAATAGAACAAACATGACAGCAATTGATCTGCCAATGTGTAAACCACTGGAACAACAGGACAAAAACAGTGAGATTCCAACTCAGGTTTACATTCCTGGTTTCCCATCAAAAACGACAGGTAATACCTGTCACCCTATTCGGAAATGATAATAAAAGTTATAATTGTTATGCCATTCTGGACAACGGTAGTACCATTTCATACGTCCTCAACACCACTGCCGACAAGGTACGGGCTCCAAAGACTTCAGAATTCGATCTGAATGTATCGCACGCATTTGACGAATCCGTCGTGCAGGCAAATCTTGTTCGGTTGGACATTAGAAAGTTCAATAGCGATCAACTACTCTTCCGTTTAAACTACGTTCATGCCTTGAGTAATTGGACTTTCAACGATGCGCCTGTGAACGATTTGAACGAAGCGTGTTCGTCCTACCCTCACCATCAACACATACATTTTCCTAAACTTAGTTACAACAAGATACAGATACTTTTAGGTGTTGACGCTACCCAATACATTTTGGAACCCGAGTTCCTTCAAGGACCCTCAAGAAGCCCCTTTGCTTTACGCAATCTTCTCGGTTGGACAATTACTGGCCCAATTAAACGAAAAGGTGATCCAATCCAACAGGAAACAAACTTCCTATCCCATGGTTATAGAACCTTCGACAACGTGCTCACAAAATTAACCGTTGATACTGAAAGACATCTCAGTGAATGTGTGACCAGTTTCTGGAAAATAGAGAATACAGGAACCGAGTTTGAAGAAACTGCAGATACTTCAACAGACAGTAAAAGAACAGTTCTAATATTACAAGACACAATACATCATATCGGAGACAGATATGAAATTGGTTTACATTGGAAACAGGACAGTAAATTAGAAAACAACTATCCGGTTGCCAAAGCACAACTTGACAGCCTTCCGCGCCGACTCAACAAAGATATAGAGTTGAAACAGTTGTATGAGAAAACTTTGGAAACAGATTTAGAGAAGGGTTATGTCAAACCAGTAACTTTCACATATCCATTACCAGAGAAGATTTGGTACCTTACCCATCACCCCGTAAACAACCCCAACAAACCTGGGAAAGTCAGGCGTGTTGCAAACGCCGCATCTGCTTTTAGGAAGCAGTCGCTTAACAAAAACTTTCTGTCAGGCCCCGACCTTCTCAACAACCTGGTCGGCTTACTACTTCGCTTTCGCCAGGATTCTGTTGCAGTAATGGCAGACAAAGAGGCCATGTTTATGCAAATTTGCATACGAACAGAAGATTAGTCTTGTCTCTGTTTTCTTTGGCCGTCAAAGAACTCCGTACAGCAGTTCCACCATACGCGACTCATCTTTGGAGCCAGATGTTTACCAACTACAGCAATATTTGTCCTCCAAGAAACTGCAAAAGACTTCGGAAACACCGCTACAAAAGATCTAATATTCAACAGTTTCTACATGGATGACTTTGTACATTCGTTCGTCAATGAACAGAAAGCTGAAACTGCAGTTCAAGACTTCTGACAAACACTTTCTAAAGGAGCTTTTAGTCTAACTAAGTTTGTCTCAAACTCTGTTCAATGTCTAAGCAAAATACCCAAAGAAAATTGTGACAATGAAAAAGACAAACATCGTTTCTTAGGCGTAATGTGGAATACAGTTAATGATATTTTCTTCCACCAGAAGCTTGCCAAAGTTCATGAAGACAAAACGAAATACAAACTCAGAAAGCTCCTTTCCTCAATTGCCTTCTTGTTCGATCCGTTAGGAATCGTTGCCCCATTATTGATTACACTCAAAATCATCTTGCTGGATACTTGGAAAGAAGGACTTGCATGGGATGATCTCCTGTTAGATGAGAAAGAAAAATCAATAAAAACTTGGATAGAGCAATATATAAATGTGCCAGAAATATCAATGCCACGATGTTTTGTTTCTCCGAACGAGCCATCTCCGATAAACCAGTTACATTGCTTCAGTGATGCCTCACAGCTGGCTTATGGAGCAGTCTTATACATCAGTTCTCGATCAGCTAACACCAATTCAACTGGGTTTGTCATAGCTAGCGTATAGAGCTAAAGTTGCACCACTAAAGCAAATCAGTATCCCGAAACTTGAGTTGCAAGCAGCCGTGCTAGGATGTAGACTAATGCAATTTGTTTCCAAGCAGCTAACAATACCAGTTACCTCAAGCGTATGGAGCGACAGTGAAGCTGTCCTTGCCTGGATCAAAAGCAAAGACAAATTGAAAACTTTTATTGCAAACAGAGTACAAGAGATCCGCAACAACACAGACGTCTCCAAGTGGCAGCATATCAGCGGAAAAGTCAACTCTGCAGACCATGTCTCCCGGGGAATACCAGCCTGTGATATCAATGTGTTGTGATTAACGCCTCCAACTTTCTTAAGTGATCCCGAAAGCCATTGGAAGAACTCCTTGGGTAACAAGGGGGAGACAAACGTCACAATGGAAACATCGAACGATGAATGTATTATCGACGTCAGCAGACTCTCAAAGTGGACGAAGTTAATGCGCTCTATGGCTTTTGTCATAAGGTTCATAAAGAATCTCAGATCGAAACAAAGAGGCAAACTAGAACTCGACGACATTAACGAAGCCCGAATTTATCTCTTTAGAAAATCGCAATAGAAGTCCTTCAAAGACGCCATCAAAGACATGAAACAGCACAGGCCTTTGTCAAAGAGATATCGTCTGCTCTGTTTGTCCCCTTTCTTTGAAAGTGGACTTCTTCGCGTTGGTGGTAGATCAAAAGGAAGCTCGCTACCCTTTGACGCCAAGCACCCCATCATCCTGGACTCTAAAGAACACAGCGTTCAACTCTACATACAGAAATGCCACGAAATTTGTATGCACATTGGAGTGGAATACACTCGCAACTAAATACAACAGAGATGCCGCATTCTTGGAATCAGACTCTTCCTGAGAAGTTTGGCCTTCAAATGTTTCGACTGTCGCCGCTTCCGAACACAAGGACTACAGCCACCGATGGCAGACTTGCCAGACATTCGTTTCCAGGACACACAGTCACCAGTCATCTTCACCAATGTCGGCGTGGACTACCTTGGACCTTTTGCCATCGTTCATCGAGTTACTGGAGTGAAGACCTACATCTGCCTATTTACTTGCTTGGTTAAAAGAGCAATTCACCTGGAAGTTGCAGAGGACCTCAGCACTGACAAGTGTTTGACAGCAATCCGACGCTTCATCGCTCGACGCGGCCAACCGCGGTTGTTCTTGTCAGACAACGGATCGAACTTCCTGGGAGCAAGAAAGCAGATCAGAAGAAAACCACTGATGTTGGACCACGACTATATCAAAGATCAGCTACTGAATCAGTCTGTCGAATGAAAGCTCAACCCTCCTTCTGCTCCTCACTTCGGTGGGGTGTGGGAGAGACTCGTTCTGTGTGTCAAACGAGCTCTTCTCTTGAACATCGGCTCCGCAAAACTCACCACAGATGTCTTTGCCACGATCGTCAGTGAAGCCGAGCGTCTTGTCAACTCGCGTCCACTCACCCACGTGAGAAGCAACCACGAAGACGACAACCCACTTACACCAAACCACTTCTTGCTTGGAAGGCCATTCTGCAATGTTCCTGGAGCCATTTGCAACGAGACACTTACCTTGAAGAGTTCGGCGTGGACAGAGGTGAAGCAGAGACTTCAGCAGATTTGGAAGAGGCTGCTAACCGAGTATGTTCCTTCGCTGAACAAACGACAGAAGTGGACGTCTCGTGAAGCAGCTTTGGAAGTGGATGATGTTGTCTGGCTTCTTGAAGAGTTTACACCAAGAGGAATCTGGCCAAGAGGAATCTAGGTCATGCGAGGTTAAGACCGCTTTAGGCAAATTAAACAGACCAGCTGTAAAACTTATGCATTTTTTACCCCAAGCCCCTAGCAGGTTAGGGCTAGGTTCTGTGGGCCCCGAGGATGTTAATGCCTCACATTAACTTCGATGATTTTGCCGCAATTGTAAGATAGATTTTTATGAATTTATAACCCAAATTGTAAGAGAATGAGAAGTCGATTGTAATCGGATGTAAAATGTTTTGTTTGAATTGGTTTATATACAGAAACTAAACATGAGAAACAAAGGAAATAGATATTGATAAAAGACAGGATACGATAGAAGGACAAGAGGTCCTTAGTCGTATTCAGAGGTTGCCATGGCATTATTTTTCATATGTAACTACAAGATCTCCGTCTGCTTAAGAACTGCAGGATTTCAGCCAGTTCAGGAACTGCAGGGTTACTGCCAGTTTCAGGTTATCCGATAGAATGCTTTAAAAACTCATTTATTAAATATTTTATGTCTTTCCGATTAATGCCCCCCGTTTAGTGAGCAGGTAATTTATAGCCCCCCTCCCTCATTGTAATCATACCAAGAAAGTTGGAAGAGGAACTATTATCTATTAACCATTTCTGAAGCCCAACAAAACAAAAGCTAAATTATGAAATGCCTTTCCCCAAAGCTGGATGAATATTGGCTGGTCCGGGGCACTGCCAGCACTACGTCTCCATAAAGCATTTCAAATTGATAAGTAAAATGATAATATTCACAAACACCGGCATGTTAAAAAGACGGAGAGCTACTGCCTTCTGGGCTTATTTTTGCTAGCGAGTTGAAAATCCTCACTTAAAAAATTATTGTGCTGAACCTGTATTACCAACGTCCGTTGGTTTTGTTGTGTGATCTTGATCTATCATTATGAGTTGTTGTTTTTTTAAGGCAACAATGTTTCTTTTTGCAACTGCTGAAAATGAGATTAGGTCTCAGCATCATGACAGACATGACTTAACACACTCGCAATGGAATGGCAATGTTCATTATGTGTCATGTGGGTGTATCCTCCTTTCAGACAGTGGAGGCCATGTGCCAGAGTAAATTTTTCTTAGCAAGTGCATCGTCGGAACTTTACTCGTTCCCATCCACAGCGAAAGGTAATACCATCAGGAAGCTCGCTTTTCGTTAAGTCAAAGTAATATCGCTTCAATGGCATACTGTTCAACCAGATTGAGGCTCCCTTTTCACTCACCAAGTGAAGTGAGCGAATCTCCTTCTTCTTCGTTTTGTTCTTAATTCTTGTCTTTATCGGTTTGTTATCAGGTTCTTACTCCATTTTATTATATGTATGATTTGTTGTTGCTTTAGCTCAACTTTGAACAGAGACAGGGATACGGGACTAGACAGTTGAACTGACCATTCGTTTTCTACAAAACTGTGTTCAAATTTAAAGATGTTTAGGCCGTCATCCTTTATAGGCAGCCAAAAGATATTCCTGTATTTTCGATTGTTGGTCGGAATTCAATATTAGGTTAGATAATACTCATCGTTGATTGATTTCTCTCATTTTTAAAAGGTATCCAAAATTAGCAGTCGTACAAGCTAAGACGCTCAATTTATGCAAAACCGATGAAGTGAACAATTCACAAACAACTTGAGGTACAAACAAAGACTTATTGGCAGGAAAGGAGAACTCTTTATCAACAATTACTGATGCTTAGTTGATAGCTCTACAATATTAGTTTTTGCATTATCAGAACCTATTTCACTACCAAATACTCTACAACCGCCAAACAATTCCACTTCTTGTGAGCTAAAATTTTAAAGATGCCATTTTTCAAAAAGTTGCTCTTTGGTAATAACGTGGCATTTTGTGAGACGGTAGCCGAATTTAGATTTATGTTTTTTAACGAGTCAAAAATTTTATTGAGGTTATCAGGAGAGCCAACAGCGTTATTATCGTCCAAGTATCAGTTTTGAACTGACAAGCAATCGTCAAGAATATCAATTGAGGGTATATTGGCAACCCCATGCATCGACTTTGCATGGGGTTGTAGCTTCCTCAGAGAGGATTGTTTGTTTATTAATAAACAATTTGATGACTCACGATGCGACTTTCATTTGAAATGATATCACGAGGGGCAATATTTCGCAAAGTTTCTTGACGCATGATCACGGTTGAAGCTAATGAAAGGGTTTTTTGCCTCGATAAGCAAGATCGCTGCCGAATCTTTGTTTTAAAAAGGAGCTCTAAAGGAATGAATGGCATTTTCAATTTTTTTCTTTTGACCCATACATAGCTGTTGATCACCACCTAGTCTAGTATCTTATGGCCGATTTTATTAAAATTGACAATAGTTTTTACAGTAATTCCTCTTAGGACTTCTCCAATACTTATCGGTCATACATGGGGGCATTTATCAAGAACTGTCAACCAACATTAGTTATACGGAGGAAGTAAAGTCAAATAAGAAGTGGCTATGCGTATTGCTAGTTTAGCAATTGTTTTGGAAAGATGAGCCAAGGACACCTTAAAAATTGCAGAAGCTACCACCATTTGTTGGTATGTAATCCGATAGGGTCAAGGTTTCCATGAGCCTTCGTGTCAGATTTTCTAATCATTGAGACATTGAGTCTTTCATATATGAACTGATCGTAGGGTAAAACTTTTGGATGTTTTTTGCCAACAATATAAATTGGATAAGCTTTCCGTGCTTCTGAATATATCTCGGGTAGGACGTGAAAGACTGTTTTCCTGTCAGTTTTGTCAATTAGGAAAAAACACCACCTTTCGCTTCTCCCATAAGACTTCGAATAACATTCTTCAAAATCTTCCTGATGATATTAATTTATCAAAATATTTATATTCATCAACAGATCGTTTTTGCTTTAGTTCCGTTCAAACATTCCAGAATAAATTTTGCTGCAAGAAAAGGGGATTCTGTGTCCCGCTTTATTCATTGTTCTAACCGTCTTGTAATTGTCCTGTTATCGGAGAAGTCATCCGCTAATCTTGTTCCTGCAAGAATGAGATGAGCCATCACCATCGCACAGTACATTGCCGTGTCCGCGTCAGGATCAATGAATGTCGCAGAAAAAGTTTCATTCAAGATATCCGTGAACTTAATGTCTATCTTGTTTTTTGCCAGCACAAAAACATTGCTTTCGAATCAAATACTTGCTTATAGATGTCCTTCATGGGCTCAGTTTGCTCTCCTCTAGATTACGCTAGTAGCATTTGGGTTAAGAGCAGGCGTCTTAAGAAATTAGGGATATCTGGCTATCAACCATTGCATGGCTTAATTGCTGGCTTTGAGGAGTTCAGACTTGCTTTCTTCGCGGCTTACGCAGCAAAATTCTCATGGTGTTCTCGCTTATCGCTCAGTCAGCTACACTTAACGTTCTGATAAGTGGTGCATGAGTAGCACCAAACATCTCGGGCATTAGTGACCGCTCGGGCATTAGTGGACGGGATTAAAATAAGGGAGATTCCTAGTAGTCCAAAAACGTATGATTATCTAACAATTGAAAAGACATGCGGGTTAAAAAAGAAGCAAACATTCGTTCACCATTGAAAAAGGAACTTATACCATCCCAATTTAATACAGAAAAAATTAAATGGGAGATTAAAATGTGGGGACACATTTTTAATGGTTGGAGGAACGAAAATACCAATTATGTTCAATTGAGCATAATTTAAATTGTTTAAAATTTAATTAATCGTGTCGACAATAGTTTCCAAAATGAAGATGAAGCGAGCATTAAATTTGACCGAAACAGTTTTTTTAAGTTTAAGAAGTTATTTGAAAAATCATTTTTATTTGCGTCGTGATCATAAAAACTGTCAACTACAGTTACAGTGTGTTTTTTTTAGGTCCTTACTGTTAGAGGGTGCTAGTCAAGTGTTCAAGGGTAGCACCAGTGAAACTTTGTATTGTAGCTTTTCTCTGTTTAGGATCCAGGTACTTCATGCAAGATGTTCCCACGAACAATTCCTTGAGATACCTAGAGTTATCTTTGTCTTGAAGCGCTGGGTCGAAACCCGCCTAAGAAACATTATGGCCTTACATGAAAACAACCCTCAATGACAACGTTCATTATTTCAATAGTTCCTTATAATTTAAACCCAACTTGAGATAGCACTCTAAAATGAGACTTTTTCTGTTGACTACGCTTGATTACCCTCGCGAGCCTAAATATTCTGAAGATTAGTAGATCTTGCGTTCCAATCTCTTCTTCTCCAATCAAAGTTAAAAGCAAAGATTTTATGACACAATAAAGAGAGCGAAACCAAATTAACGTGTACCTCACATTTGGAGTCGTAAAAAAACTAATTAATATTATTCTTTTTCTCATTCCACGCCGAATTTAAGCAAGGACAGCTATCAAAACTTCATGTTTTCAGAAAAATATTCCACTTTTAGTGAGATTGAGTCCCGTTTTGGTAACAAGTGGCTTATTTGTGTCAACATGCGCCATAGACAATAATTCTTTGTGCTTAGTTGAGAACTTACTGCCCCAAAGTTGCGAGATTTTTTTGAGCACATTGAAGAGGTAACAGTTCACTATAAAAAGCATAGTTACGCACAAGTTGATTCCATAAATCACTATTCTATGCAACGTTACTCCACTAGAATCATTAGCCCTATGGATCGATTTGGTAATATGACCAAACCGAAAAATAGAATCGAGATTTCTGCGTCAAATTTAAACGATCTTGAGTGAACCAGACTAACTACAACTGACTTCCAACAAAAATTCGCACAGATCTCCTCTTTTCTATCAATTGCGTCAAATTTAAATTCTGTTGAAGCACTTCAGAAAATGTTTTGAATACTTTTTGAGCAATATCTTTCATGGAAAATTGATGGCTGGCTTTTTAACTGTTTTAATCAAATGCATTTGCGTTATTACGTTTTTGTCATTGCTTCTAGTGGCTGAACCAACTTTCAACTCCCTAAGATAGAAATCCCATCGCAAATCTTTTCCCAAACTGAATCAAACATACTTATACCGATTGCTTTATTTAGACGGTGATATGAATAAAAAACCGTGCCTGTTTTGAGGTATAATCAAGTTTTAATTTTTATAAAAAGCAGCTTTTGAATAATAAGTTTTTGCAAAAAAACTCTTAACGTATAATAAGAAAACAGACTACATTAGAAAAAATTATTGTCTGAGTTTGGCAATAACACAATATTTGCAGTAACCAATGTCTGACATGTCTGACTAAACACAATGATTTTTTTAGTGTGAAACACGTTAAAATTTCAATAATTATTCCTTAGAAAAGAAAAAAAACCACAACAAGGCATTGCAATTTTTGCAACAAAATCTTGCTCCTAGATAGACAAACGACATAGATAAATTTGTTTCAGAAGTTTTACTTGAATTTGCGCAGGTTATCAAAATATTTATTTTCATCAACAGATCGTTTTTGCTTTTGTTCCGTTGAGACATTGAGACATTGAGTTTTCCATTGAGACATTGAGTCTTTCATATATGAACTGATCGTAGGGTAAAACTTTTGGATGTTTTTTGCCAACAAGATAAATTGGATAAGCTTTCCGTGCTTCTGAATATATCTCGGGTAGGACGTGAAAGACTTTTTCCTGTCAGTTTTGTCAATTAGCAAAAAACACCACTTTTTGCTTCTCCCATATGACTTCGAATAACATTCTTCAAAATCTTCCTGATGACATTAATTTATCAAAATATTTATATTCATCAACAGATCGTTTCTGCTTTAGTTCCGTTCAAACATTCCAGAAAAAATTTTGCTGCAAGAAACAGGGATTCTGTGTCCCGCTTTAAGCATTGTTCTAACCGTCTTGTAATTGTCCTGTTATCGGAGGCGTCATCCGCCAATCTTGTTCCTGCAAGAATGAGATGAGCCATCACCATCGCGCAGTACATTGCCGTGTCCGCGTCAGGACCAATGAATGTCGCAGAAAAAGTTTCATTCAAGCTATCCGTAAACTTGAAGTCTGTCTTGTTTCTTGCCAGCACAAAAACATTGCTCTCGAATCAACTACTTGCTTATAGATGTTCTTCATGGGCTCAGTTTGCTCTCCTCTAGATTACGCCAGTAGCTTTTGGGTTAAGAGCAGGCGTCCTAAGAAATTAGGGATATCTGGCTATCAACCATTGCATGGCTTAATTGCTGGCTTTGAGGAGTTCAGAATTGCTTTCTTCGCGGCTTACGCAGCAAAACTCTCATGGTGTTCTCGCTTATCGCTCAGTCAGCTACACTTAACGTTCTGATAAGTGGTGCAGGAGTAACACCAAACATCTCTACATCTGAGATGATTTGAACTTTTTGAGCAGCGTGACCGCTCGGGCATTAGTGGACGGGATTAAAATAAGGGAGATTCCTAGTAGTCCAAAAACGTATGATTATTTAACAATTGAAAAGACATGCGGGTTAAAAAAGAAGCAAACATTCGTTCACCATTGAAAAAGGAATTTATACCATCCCAATTTAATACAGAAATAATTAAATGGGAGATTAAAATGTGGGGACACATTTTTAATGGTTGGAGGAACGAAAATACAAATTTTGTTCAATTGAGCATAATTTAAATTGTTTAAAATTTAATTAATCGTGTCGACAATAGTTTCCAAAATGAAGATGAAGCCAGCATTAAATTTGACCGAAACAGTTTTTTTAAGTTTAAGAAGTTATTTGAAAAATCATTTTTATTTGCGTCGTGATCCTAAAAACTGTCAACTACAGTTACAGTGTGTTTTTTTGAGGTCTTTAATGTTAGAGGGTGCTAGTCAGGTGCTCAAGGGTAGCACCAGTGAAACTTTATATTGTAGCTTTTGTCTGTTTAGGATCCAGGTACTTCATGCAAGATGTTCCCACGAACAATTCCTTGATATACCTAGAGTTATCTTTGTCTTGAAGCGCTGGGTCGAAACCCGCCTAAGAAACATTATGGCCTTACATGGAAACAATCCTCAATGACAACGTTCATTATTTCAATAGTTCCTTATATTTTAAACCCAACTTGAGATAGCACTCTAAATGAGACTTTTTCTGTTGACTACGCTTGATTACCCTCGCAAGCCTAAATATTCTGAAGAGTAGTAGATCTTGCGTTCCAATCTCTTCTTCTCCAATCAAAGTTAAAAGCAAAGACTTTATGACACAATAAAGAGAGAGAAACCAAATTAACGTGTACCTCACATTTGGAGTCGTAAAAAAATAATTAATATTCTTTTTCACATTCCACGCAGAAAATAAGCAAAGACAGCTATCAAAACTTCATGTTTTCAGAAAAACATTCCACTTTTAGTGAGATTGAGTCCCGTTTTGGTGACAAGTGGCTTATTTGTGTCAACATGCGCCATGGACAATAATTCTTTGTGCTTAGTTGAGAACTTACTGCCCCAAAGTTGCGAGATTTTTTTGAGCACATTGAAGAGGTATCAATTCACTATAAAAAGCATAGTTTCGCACAAGTTGATTCCATAAATCACTATTCTATGCAACGTTACTCCACTAGAATCATTAGCCCTATGGATCGATTTGGTAATATGACCAAACCGAAAAATAAAATCGAGGTTTCTGCGTCAAATTTAAACGATCTTGAGTGAACCAGACTAACTACAACTGACTTCTAACAAAAATTCGCACAGATCTCTTCTTTTCTATCAATTGCGTCAAATTTAAATTCTGTTGCAGTACTTCAGAAAATGTTTTGAATACTTTTCGAGCAATATCTTTCATGGAAAACTGATGGCTTGCTTTTTAAGTATTTTAATCAAATGCATTTGCATTATTACGTTTTTGTCATTGCTTCTAGTGGCTGAACCAACTTTCAACTCCCTAAGATAAGAATCCCATCGCAAATCTTCTCCCAAATTGAATCAAACCTACTTATACCGATTGCTTTATTTAGATGGTAATATGAATAAAGAACCGGGCCTGTTTTGAGGTATAATCACGTTTTAAAGTTTTTAAAAAGCAGATTTTGAATAATAAGGTTTTGCAAATAAACTCTTAAATTATAATAAGAAAACAGACTACATTAGAAAAAATTATTGTCTGAGTTTGGCAATAACACAATATTTGCAGTAACCATTGTCTGACATGTCTGACTTAACACAATGATTTTTTAGTGTGAAATACGTTAAACGTTTAACAATTATTCCTTAGAAAAGAAAGAAAACCACAACAAGGCATTGCAATTTTTGCAACAAAATCTTGCTCCTAGATAGACAAACGACATAGAAAATTTTGTGTCAGAAGTTTTATTTGAATTTGTGCAGGTTATAACAAAAAATTGACAAATCCTACAAACAAAAAACGGTGCATAATCATCTCAAAAACAGTTAAGGAAAATTTCCCTTGAAACTGCGGACTGCAATTTAGACATCGCTATTGTAGAAAGCAATTCAATACGTTAATGGGTAACTATAACATAGGATTTGTAAACAATCAAGAGAAAAATTGACAAGATATAGTTTTTGTTCCATTTGGACTGAATGTAGCTTCACCGAACAACAAAACAAAGCTTAGCAATCTATCAAAACACATATGGATAATATAATAACTGATGATGAGCTAACAGAGGCAATATTTTAAATATTTTTTATAAGGTTCTGATTACTTTTCGAACACTACATTTCATGGTCAATCTGTTGGTGAGGTTAGATTGTTAACCAATTGAATAAAATTTATTGGCATCATTACTATTTCTGTGACTGCTTCCTGTGACTTAACCAATTTTAACCTTCCTAGGAAAAGAAGAGCAAACAAAACCCACTGCAAAAAAATCTAAAACTGACTCAAACTTACTTATATTGGATGCAATAGTAACATGGCGATGTGGAAAAAAACCCGGACCTGTTTTAAGGTATAATGATGTATGAGGAGGTTTACATGAGAAGGTTTTGAATCTTAAAGTTTTGCACATAAACTTATAGAGTTTACAAAAAAACTCAATTAATGAAACATGTTGACTGAGTTTGGCATCAACACAAAATTTTAGTAACCAAAACATGACTGACTAAACACAATTATTTTTTAATATGGAAGGACCTAATTTAATGCTTAGAAAAGAAAGACAACCACACCAAAAATATAAGCGGCATTGCAATTTTAACCTCAAAAACAGTTAATGAAACCTTTCCGTAATACAATAGCTTGCGAATTGCAAATTAGACAACGCTATTGTAGTATGCAGTTCATTAGGACATTTTAAAAAATCTTGATGAAAATTGCCATGACATAATTATTGTTCCATACGGACTCAGTATGGCTTCATCGAACGAAAAAATAAAGCTGTGCAATCTGAAAAAAAACCCACAAGTTTCATTTTCAATATTTTCTTTTGTACAGTTCTGATTACTTTTCAAACACAACCTTTCATGGTCAAACTGTTAGCGACGTTAGCTTTTTAACCATTCAAACCGTGCTTAATTGGATCATTACCGTTTCTGTCAATGATTCCACTGACTTAAACAACTTTAACCTCTCTAAAAAGAAAGATCAGACAAATTTCTTTGCTTAACAATTCCAAAACTGACTCAAATAATTTTCTTATGTTGGTTACTATATTTATACGGTTATGATAATGTGGAAAAACCCGTGCCTGTTTTGAGATAAAATCAGGTTTTTAAAATTTTGAACAATAAGGCTTTTAATCTTAAAGTTTTGCACCTAAAACACAAAGCATAAAAAAAGAATAAAAAAACGTATTGACTGGTTTTGGCAATAACACAATATTTGCAGTAACTAAAAACATGTCTGACTTAACACAATATTTGCAGTAACTAAAAACATGTCTGACTTCTATCACACGGAAAAACAAATAAAGAATGGGCTGACATTGCAATTGTTGTACCATATTTTTGACCTAGATAGCGAAACGACATAGACAATTTTGTGTCAGGTAGTTTTGAGTCAGTTTTCGCAGATCGTAGCAAAAAAAATTGCAAAACATGCAAACAAAAAGCATTGAAAAATGTTTAAAAAAAGTGGTGCATATCCAACTTGAAAACAGTTAGAGAACAATTGCCTTGAAACTCTAGCCTGCAATTTAGACAACGCTATTGCGGAATGCAATTGAATAATGTTAATGGTTAACTATATCATAGAATATCTAAAAATTTTTTTAAAAAACTTTGCCATGACGATGTTATTGTTCCATTTGGACTGAATATAGCTTCATCGAACGACCAAACAAAGCTGTGCAATCTGACACAAACTCACCAATAAGTTTCATTTTAAGTCTTTTCTTATGTACAGTTTTGATTACTTTTCAAACACAACCTTTCATGGTCAAACTGTTAGCGACGTTAGCTTGTTAACCATTCAAACCATGCTTATTTGGATCATTACCTTTTCTGTAAAAACTTCCACTGACTTAAACAACTTTAACCTCTCTAAAAAAGGAAGAACAGACAAATTTCATTGCTTAACAATTCCAAAACTGGCTTAAATAATTTTCTTATGTTGGTTACTATATTTATACGGTTATGATAATGGTGATAATGTGAAAAAACCCGTGCCTCTTTTGAGATATAATCAGGTTTTAAAACTTTTAAATAACAAGTCTTTTAATCTTAAAGTTTTGCAGATAAAACACAAAATATAAAAAGAGAATCAATTAAAAAACGTATTGACTGATTTTGGCAATAACACAATATTTGCAGTAACTAAAACATGTCCGACTTAAAACAATGCTTTTTGAGTTTTTAACCGACTACATTCAATGTTAGGAAAAGAAAAACAATTACATGGAAAAACAAATAAAGAAAGGGCTGACATTGAAATTGTTGTACCATATTTTTGCCCTAGATAGCGAAACGACATAGACAATTTTGTGTCAGGTAGTTTTGAGTCAGTTTTCGCAGATTGTAGCAAAAAAAATTACAAAACATGTAAACAAAAAGCATTGAAAAATGTTTAAAAAAATGTTAATGGTTAACTATATCATAGAAAATATAAAAAATTTTGAAAAACTTTGCCATGACGATGTTATTGTTCCATTTGGACTGAATATAGCTTCATCGAACGACCAAAAAAAGCTGTGCAATCTGACAAAAACACACCAACAGAGGCAAGTTTCATTTTCAATCTTTTCTTTTGTGAGTATTTGATTAGTTTTCAAGCACAACCTTTCACGGTCAAATTGTTAGTGACGTTAGCTTGTTAACCATTCAAATCAAGCTTATTTGCATCATTACCTTTTCTGCCATCGCTTCTACTGACTTAAACAACTTTGACCTCACTAAAAAGGAAGAACACACAAATTTCATTGCTTAACAACTCCAAACCTGACTCAAATATTATTATATCGGTTATTATATTATTCGGTTATGATAATGTGGGAAAAACCTGTGCCAGTTTTGAGATAAAATCACGTTTTAAAACTTTTAAGTAATTAGGTTTTTGATCTTAAAGTTTTGCAAATAAAAGCACAAAGTCTAAAATAAGAATCAAATAAAAAAACTTATTGACTGATTTTGGCAATAACGCAATATTTGCAGTAACTAAAACTTGTTTTACTTAAAACAATGCTTTTTCAGTTTGGAACACGTTTAACCAACCACATTCAGTGTTAGGAAAAGAAAAACAATCACATGGAAAAGCAAAGATAGATAGGGTGGCATTGCAATTGCGTTACAAAAACATTAAAAAATGTAAAAAAAACGTTGGATATCCACCTCGAAAGCAGAGAATGAACAATTGTCTTGAAACTTTAGCCTGCAGTATGCAATTGAATAATGTTAATGGGTAACTATAACATAGAAATCCAAAACTATCATGAGAAAAGTTGCCATGACATAGTTACTGTTCTATAAGGACTGAATGTAGCTTCACCGAACAACAAGACAAAGCTGTGAAACCTGTCAAAAACACATATGGACTATATAATAACTGACGATGAGTAAACAAATGCATGCTTCATTTTCAATTTCTTATTTTATAAGGTTTTGATTTCTTTTCGAATACTGCGTTTCATGGATAAACTGTTGGCGTCGTTAGCCTTTTACCCATTCAAATCAAGCTTCTTTGCATTACTGTTACCTTTTCTATCATTGCTTCTAGTCACTTAACCAACTTTAGCTTCACTAAGAATGGAAGAACACACAAACCTCGTTGCATAATAATTCCAAAACTGACACAAACAAACTTATATCGGTTACTATATTTACACGGTAACAAAAATGTGGAAAAATCTGTGTTGCGATTTTTTCAGTTTTTAAAACGTTTACATAAAAACGTCTATAATCTCAATTATTTGAACATAAATACAAAAAGTTTGTAAAAAAAAGAATCAATTAAAAAAACGTTTTGACTGATTCTTGCAATAACACAATAGTTGAAGCAACCAAAGCATGTCTGACTAAGAACAAACATTTTTGACTTTGGAACAAGTTTAACCGATCACATTTACTGTTTAGAAAAGAAAGTCAACCACACCAAAAATCAAGGAAATAAATTGACGGCATTGCAATTGTTGTGTCGATCTTTTAATCCCAGACAGACAAACGAGATAGATATATTTCTTTCAGGTAGTTTTCAGCGCTTTTGCGCAGATCGCAGCAAAAAACTGACAAAATATACAAACAAAAATAATACAAATTTTGCATATCCACCTGAGCCTGCACTTTAGACAACGCTATTTTAGAAGGCAATTGAATAATGTTAATGGGTAATTATAAAATAGAATACCTAAGCACTTATGAGAAACTTTACCGCGACTTTGATATTGTTTTATATGAACTGATTGTAGCTCCACCGAACGACGAAACAAAGGTGAACAACCTGTCAAATAAACATATGAATTATATTAAAACTTATGATGAACTAACGGAGGCATGTTTTAATTTCAATCTTTTATCTAAATCCGATCACTTGGGATCTCTGTTTATATCCCCTATCGAAAATCAAAAGCGTATATGAACCGCAAAAAAATATTAGATTTCTATAATTTTTCTATGTATTTTTCCTGTTTCATTGTTGTAGATAAACTTCAAATGCATATAAAGATCAAAACTGTAGCACTACGGCACCCAATCAACAGGCAAAAAAAAACTTAATTAGGAACAAGAAAACATTGAGCAGTTTTGAAGGCATTTGGTTCGTTTTTTATTCTTTGTTGGCTTTCAAAAAACATCAGAAAAAACACCGATACCGTACTGTCAATAACTAATTGAATTAGTTAAAAAGTTTCTTACGAAATGTAAATGAGAAGCAAAAAAGCTAAAAACACTTTCTAAAAACTTAAAAACATAATGGACAAATGGAAATTCATCAACGACCTGTGAGGTTCTCTAAAAGTCACTAATTATAGAGGGTTTCAATTTAGCACAATTTGTTAACTTCCTCATTTAAAATTTTGGGCGTTTAAACTGTAGCAAAACATCTCTTCTTGCAATGAAAAGGCCTGATTGAGAACCATCAAGCAGAATTTCTTAATTTCTTCATTTAATATTTTGGGCATTTATACCGTAGCAAAAACTTCTCTTCTTGCAATGAACACGCCTGATTGAGAACCATTTGCCTTTCCAAACATTGAGGGGGGGGGGGGGGTGCGTGCTCTCTGCAATACGGAAGCCTCTGGACCATGCCATAGTTTTTCATGTGCAATTAAAGATGCAAATTGGGTAGTTGATCCAAATTTTACTTACACATTCCATCAAAGTTTGTGACTCCGTTTTTTCACAGCCAGTCGAAAACCGTTTTTGTTACCATTCTCTAAAAAGTGATCGGTTAACTATTACTAACTGCAGTCATATATGAGTCGCTAACACATTTTTCAATTTTTGAGATTTTAATGCATAAAAAAATCAAATTGTTTTCAGAAGCATAACATATTGAGTTTTGAGCAGTTCACAAAAAGAACAGAAATTTCAATTAAAGATGCCTTACTCATACTGACCTAGTCCATTCGAATAGAAAGGGATAACAAAAAACAATTAGTAATTTCTCATTCAAAGCTCCATCAAAAACTGAGGGTTAATTTTTATTGCCTGAAATTTGATAGAAATTTGTCCAGCAAATAGGTAAGAACAAGTATGTGGCATTGATGTTTACTCTAAGTGGTAACCAGTGAAATACGGAAAATGTTCCCCTGCGGGCACTGTGCTCGTCTGTTTATTTTTAAATTTATTTGTTGATGATCTCAAAAACTAAGAAAACTGTAGTGCTAAAATTATACAGTATGCAGACGATTACGTGTTTTTTTTTATTTGATGTCAACCATTTAGCTAAACAAGATTTATGGGAAAGTTTTAATAAAACTAATTTATTTTTTGGAAATCACAATTTAAATTCAAACGTACAGAAATCAGACTATATCGAATTTAGGCCAAACTGACGATTTGAGACCAAAGGTTTGGAAACTATAATAGTTGAAGATAAAACTTATTGAAAAGGAAAATTTAAATGCAAGTACTTTGGCCTGATAATTGATAATTCAATTAAAAATGATTTAAGTATTCAACAAATAATTGACATTTTATCAATTTTCTAATTTTACGAATACATCACCGATAAATGACAGTACTTTAATTCTTACCGAATTCTAGGAGTTCAGCTTCGAAAAACTTCAGTTTTTTTAATTGTTATGTATTTTTCTTTGTTTCTACGGCATTTTACTACTACATATGGAGCTGCTTGTACATATTATGTATTTAGTCACCTTCTTTAATTTCATCTTTTTTGGCATTGGTTCAATGACACTGCGATAAAAACTTAGTATTTCCCGCAGTTTTTTTTTATTGTGGTAACATTATCTTCTGTCCGATATTTAACTTATTGGGAATTTTCATTGGTCTGAAGACCTAAAGGTTCATTTATCTGGGTGAAGTAGAAAGGTTTCATTCAGAAAACACAATAAATTTGATGTAGAGGAAACCGGTTTGTCAATCAAATACTCTAATATCAAATTTAAATGTTTCTGGAAGTTACGTTCATCGACAATTGAAAACTGTTTGACAAAATGTTATTGATTGAAAGAAATTTTTTTAAGTTTATCAAAGACTACAATTTTAGGAAATATCAGAAAATTGAAATTCTTTTTGCATATACACAATATTTAGCGTATTTACATTTTCATATATACATCTGTTATCATCTTTTTTTAAAAAAATTATAACATTCCAAAATTTTCTACTTTGGCAGTGATTTTGTATTTCAATAGTGATTCAGATTTTTGCCTCAACCCCAGCCATCCCTATATTACGATTTTGCAATTTTCGTTTTGGCAGTCACCACATTTTTTTGTCCCGCTCTGTAGTTCAGTCAAAATTCTCAATTGACCTAATAATTGTTTGTGAGGTTTTCGACGCAAACTATTCGTCCCCGATATCCACAATGTGTGTTTAGCCCTGACTTCAACATGCTGATGTACATAGAGTCAATGGTTATGGGTTTATTTTTGCTGAGCGACAGGCGTCCTAAGTTTTCCATTCAATGCTACTCGTGGAGAAACCACGTTCAGCAAGTTGTTGACCCAACTGTGTATCCTACTTTTGATATCCTAGCTGTAACATGCCGGCTTGGCTGCCAACAAAAATTTGACTGCGTCCAATCCATTTCTTATCACATACCACGTTAGGTTTATAGTTTTTATCGAAAAAGTATTTCACAGTTAGGAGATATGATCTTAATATTCGCCTTGTAAACACAATTCGCAAGTGATTTTTGCAAGAATTTTTACAGTTACCTGTTAATTGTAAAAAATTGTTGGTGTTTCATGAGATTAAGTCTGCTTTAATTAAGGCTTTTTTGTTTTGGTTTAATTGGTCATTATTGTCACTTAGTATCTTATCTAATAACTGATTCACCATTTCCGGAGATCAATCATCTGGCTACTAATTTTTCGGCCCTTTTTTTGTTATTTTCAATAACCTGAGCAAAATCCAGCCAAATATTGGCTTTAAATTAAATAGGCGCGTCTACTGAAATACGTATCTTATGCTGAAGTGGTTGAAAACTTAACATTATGATTCCACTGTCAGTTGCTTTTTGACACCCAAAAACAGGTAATTTTCTCATGAAAATTCTATAAATTTATGTAAAATCTCAGTTATTTTCCGGGTTACCACAAACTGTGTAAACGGTATTTTACATATACCTTATGAAGATTTTTTACCTCTATTTCCTCGCAGGTTGTTGACATATTGGTACACCATTAGCAATTTTGTAATTTGTCATGAAATTACGATATAATTGATGAAAACAGTGTTTAAGCCTAGATAGTTTTCTGTTTTTAGTACAAAATTTGATGTCAGATGCAAAACGTCATGTTAAATGTTGTTATAATGACTTTGATGGCGCAAAATAAAAATAAAAATAGATAACGGTTTCAATTGCCAAATTATTGCAGTCCCTTAAACGTTTCTGCGATAAATTAATGTGGCGTTTTAAAATAAACTACATTGAAGACTTCTTTCGGGACCTTTTATTATATTATTGATTTCTTACATCATAAAAAAATCCCATTCAAAATAAACTTGTAAGCCCAAAAGTCAGGTTTCGGCGTGAGTAAGGTCAAGTATGGTCAAAATCAAATCCAACCAACTCCTTAAAAACTTTCATAATTTTTATTTTTTTCAGCTTTCTGTTGCCAACAAAAATAAAACAAAAAAGACCTTCAGACGACGATACAGGAAAAATAACAACACTTAATGCGAGGTTTTGGAAGTCTGCAAAACATTAATTGACGCGGACGCCATAACCTTTTGTCTCAAAACAGTACGTCTTTGCTTTGACTGGTCAGATTTGATCAAAAAATTTGGTAAAATGTACACTGCTGTCAAGACGAGAAAGACTACAACATTGTTGAAATAACCTGAAAGGAAAACAATTGCAACAAAAATCTTTAACGAAACAAAGTTGCAAAGAAAATTAGTTACGAGACTAGTTAAGTTAATTTTGATTTAAAGTGCTCACTAAAGTCGTAATTTTGCATTGAAGAGATCTTGGTAACGTTGAAAAAGGTGAAAAAAGCAGCTGGCGCTAAAACGTCATGAATTAACTCGTGATACCAGTAATCGAAAACTAAATATCCAGTATCAGATCGACCACCCACGGTAAAAAAATCATTTTAGCCAAAAATGACTGCCAAAATGTAAGACTCCAGAAAACGTGTTCTTCTCTGTTTGAGGTCATATCAATTGGGTTCAAAATAGCACAAAGTATTTTCTTGTTTTAGATATCAAAGACCAATTAATTGCAAACTATTGAGCCCACAAAATGAAAACACATCAAAAAGGAGAAAAGAAACGGATTAATACTAGGGGGCAAAGACTTGTTTAATACCAAAATTGAGGTCCCAGGAATAATCGCAAAAAGTAATAATCAGTGGAGCTTGTAAACAGAATTCCAGTTTTTTCGTTAACAATGCAAAAAAGCTCAAAGATTCAAAACATAAAATATCATTTTGTCTGACAATTCAGTTAAATCTTCATACCGCAATAAAAAACAAATCAACGATAACAAAATGGCCACATTTGAAAAGATGGCCGAAAAATGGTAGGGTTCAGTAAACAGACAAAGTCAAAATATGCCACGAATTAACTCATTATGCTAAATGTATGTATTGATGAGAAAAGAATTTTCGCTCTACAAAAAATAGACAAGTATCGCTTTTGCAATTTTTTTTATCAATTGTGCGAAACTATCAAAACAGGGTGCAAACACTACGAGTAGTTACTGCAATTGTCTCCACCATCATTTCAAAAGCTTTAGAGTAGAGTTTTAAAACAGATAAAATAGAGTCCTTATTATTAATCGTATTTAAGAATCTAAATCTAAATCTAACATTTTTAATTCTGGTTATTTAAAACTTATATTTTTCTATCCCCCAATTTCAAAGAAAACTTGTACATTTTCGTTTCAAAATACTTTGAATTTAAGTGTTTTGCTTCAATTTCAGCAGATGAAAAACAACTAGCGTTTGTTGTCAATTCTCACCATAAAACGCTGTGCTTAGTTTTGAAATCTTTTTGTTAGAGCAAAGCAACATTATTGTCATTAACTTTCCGAAAATCAAGAATAACGCGTTTTTTACCTTTTTCTTATTCAATATAAAAATCGATTTTGTTGTTCAAAACTTATTTTCCTTTGTAGGTTAATTCCTTGTTATTTTAAATGCAAAATGTTTTGTTAAAAATTGCTATATTTAACAACAAAGCGAGAAAAACTGTCGGAATCTGTGCAAAATAGACCTGTGCTATACCGAAAATAGACAAAAACAGACGAAGAAGTTATTAACAATTTTTTGCAGTCGTTGAAAAAGTTTCGCTATAAATTGAGTTCAATATCTCAACGTTTACCTAGGATTCAAACTCAACTAGAGATAGCAGTTTAAAATATAAAAGTACTTCATGATTGCGCCTGCATGCGTTAATTTTTTGAAGTCGATTGGAGTTTGCGTTCCGATCTCTTTCTCCCCTGTGTAAAAGCAGAGATTTTTTGAGTCAATTCAGATACCGAAAAACGGTTTTACTCTGTACCTCGTATTTGAATTCAGAAGACACTAATTAATTGTTTTTTCTCATTCCAGTTAGAAATTAAGCAAGATCAACTAAAAAAAAAACATGTGTTCTATAAAACATTCCACTTTTAGTGAGAACTAGCCCCATTTTGGCAAATTAGAACAAGTGGCTTGTTTGTGTCAACATGCGCCCTGGACACTACTTCTCTGTGCTTAGTTGAGAAACTATTGTTTCAAAGTAAAGAGATTTTATTGAGCACCTGGAAGAGGTATCAATTCAGTATAAAAAGCATAGTTTCGCAATATTTGATTCCATAATTCATTATTCTATGCAAAGTTACTCCCCTAGGATCATTAGCCCTTAGGATCAAGTTGGTAAAATGACCAAAGTGAACAATAAAGTCAAGAACCAGACTATGTACAACTGACTTCTAACGACAATTCTTACAGGTCTCTTTTCTTCTATCAACTAAAGGCCTCGATCCATCAGAATAAGGCGTGAAAGCATTGGTGGAGACACTTCGAACGACATGTGGTGAGAATCCGGTACAAACAAGCGACGGGAATATCACATTGCGTCCAAAGTATGAGAATGCCTTAAAACGCTATGACCGCAATGACGTGTTGCAGTACTGCAGAAAAGATTTTGATTACTTTTGAGAGCAATATCTTCCATTGTCAAACTGTTGCCTATGTTAGCTTGCTTACTGTTTGTTTGCTTGCTAGGTTAGGTTGCTACAAATAATCATGCTTTTTAGTATCATTAGCTCACTGTCGTCTTTTCTAATAACAGAAACAACTCTGATCTGCTTAAGAAACAAAGAATACACGAATCCTATTGCGTATCACCTCTCAAACTGACCCAAACATACTGAAATGTGTTATTACAATTAAACGGTGATGTGAAAAAACCCTGTCATGTTTTGAGGTATGATCAGAGTGTTTAAAAGTGTTCAAGTTTAAAAAGGAACAGGAATCAATCAAACAACTTGTTGCCTGACTTTGACAATTACACCAAAATTCGCAATATCCGAAACGTGGCTGAAGGAAAAAAATCATTCTTCAGTCTGAAACACGTTATATAGATCAAGTTTAATGTTTAGAAAAGATCGAAAACCTCGCCAAACGGAAATGATGTGGCGTTGCAATTTTTATACCAGGAAATCTTTCTCCTAGCTAGAGAAGACATAGACAGAGTAGTATTGAGTCAGTTTGGGTAGATTGTTACGAAACATTTGACAGAACATGAAAAGCAAAATAAAAATAAACGTTGCATAATCGCCTTAAAAACAATTAATGAAAAATTTCCTTGAATCTCTGCTCTGCAACTCAGAGAAGGCTTTTGTTGAAAGCATTTAATTAATGTTATTCAGTGACTATGACATAGACCTGGCAATAAAACAATATTTGCAGTAACCAAAACAAGTATGACTGAAAACGATGCCTTTTAAGTATGGAACACGTTAGGGGACCACAATTAAATGATTATTAAAACGGACAGCCACACCAAGAAATAGAGGCGGCATTTTTTAACTTTGGTAATAAAGTTGTGCTTCTGGAGAGAGAGAGAGAGAGAGAGAGAGAGAGAGAGAGAGAGAGAGAGATAGAGAGAGAGAAAGAGAGAGAGAGAGAGAGAGAGAGAGAGAGAGAGAGAGAGAGTGTGAGAGAGAGAGAGAGAAAGAGAAACGACATAGATAACTTTGAGTCAAATAGTTTGAAGTCAGCTTGCACAGATTGTAACAACAAAATTGGCAAATCGTGCACAGAAAGAAAAATAATAAACTTTGCATTTTCATCTCAAAAACAGTTAATGAAAAGTTTCCTAGAAACTCTAGATTGACGTTTAGACAACGCTATAGTATGATGCAATTTATTAATGTTAATGGGCAACTATAACATATATAACCTAAACAATCATGAAAAAATTTCCATGAAATATTATTTGTTCAAAAGGATCTGAATGCAGCTTCAATAAACGACAAAAAGAATTGAACAATCTGTCAAAAACGCATATAGAATAAATCATAAAAGAAAATGAACTAACAGAGGCATCTTTATTTTTCGATCCTTCTACTTGTGAGTTCTGCACATATCCCCTATCAGAAATCAAGAACAAAGACAGCAAAATATATTGACTTTTAACACAAAAAAAAATTTTGTGCAATAAAATTCAGACAATCTTTAGCCTCAGATCAATGGCACATTTTCTATTATTCTTGTCTCAGTGTTGTAATTAAACTGCAAATACTTATCAACATCTTATCCCTAGCACAATAAACAAGACATATGGGAAAAACTTAACAAATTTAGTTCATATGTTGAGAAAACAGTATGTATCTAATTTAGGCTAAGCTGTAGACATAAAGCTAAAGATTTGGAATTTTCAATAGTTGACAATAGAACTGTTATTGAAATGTAAGTATTGAATGCAAGTACCTCGGCCTAATATTTGATAAAAGATTTCAGTTTGGATCTCAAGTAAAAAATCTGCGAAACCAACTTCAACGCGATTGTGCTGTCGCATTTAAATTACTCAACTTTTTCAATTGTCATTTTTAAGAAAAAGCTTACTTCTTGGCTTGAACGGCAAATAAACTGGGTTTGAGGAAAACGTTTTTCAGATATAATTATAAAATTTCGCGGGATCTGAGAATCCATAAAAATGTTTTAAGTTTTCAACAACGAATCGACATACAATCAATTTTTATTTTTACGACTACATCACCAATCAAAAGCTAGCTTTCAAACTTAAACTGAACCTCCCAAGTGTAAACTATCACGTATAGAGTACAGCAAAAAATGGCTTTCCAAGATCACAGGGCGGCCAACCATCTCAACAAAATTTTTTTTCCACACAACAGCTGAAAAAATGAAGAAATCTACCTAAATCTCTAAAAATGATGAGCCTTAAAACAACAAAAGTGAAATATATGTATTAAAATATATTCTTGACTGTATTTTTATCAAGTTTTAACGTAATCCAATTATTCACTTTTGAAAAATTTTAGTTTTTGTGTTAAAAAATTCACAGAGCCCAGTAATCTTTTATTTTCTTTTTCTAATGCTGAATATGTGAATTAATTTGTCTTACGCCATTTGAATATTTATGCAACGGTTTGAATTATTGTACTTTCAGTCAAATTATTGCGTCGTTTTCTTTCTTTTTGTAATTGTTTTTTTTTTACACTGCGATGAAAATATAGTATTTCCCGCGGCTTTATTGATTGTGATTCCATAAGGTTCCATGTGAATTTTAAACACTCGAATTTTCGAAATTTTTGCTCTCAAAACCTGGCTAAAGGTTCATTTAATTGGCCGATGTATATGGATTTCTTTCAGAAAAACCCTTTCATAGAGAGGAAATTGACTTGTCAATTAGAAACTCTGATTTCTAAAACAAATGTTTTTGAACGCTACGTTCATCGTCATATTAAAACAGTTTCGAAAGTTTCTGGAAGATAAAATGTGCATCAACTTGTCTGAGACCACAATTTTAACAATTGTAGGAAACATTAAATCAAATGAATTTTTTAATGCATACACAATATTTAGCGTATTTACAACTTCATAATTGCATCAGTTATCATTTTAGATAAAACTATCCCACACCGGATTTTTTTCCATGTTTTTTGCGTTTCTGGGGAAATTAAGATAATTGCCCTGAACCTAGGCATCCCTTTTTAGGGGTTTTGCAAGTTTCGTTTTGTCGTGCCCTAAAATGTTTTTTCCTGCTCTGTAGATTAGTCAAAATTTTGACTTGAATTATAAATTTAGCCTGAGTTTTTCGTCGAGAGTTATTTGCCCCCAATATTTGTTGCGCGTATTTAGCTCTTCTTGCAACATGCTGATGTATATAGCTTTGATTGTCCTGCTTTGCATCCAGAATTTTTCATTCCTTGCTACTGAGGTAGCCACAACTGTCAGCAAGGTTTTGACACTGCTGTGAATTATACTTTTGATGTATTTATTTCCTAGCAGTAACTTGCCTAATTGGCTGCCAACATAGTTGAATCTGAATCAATTTTATATCTGTGTCATAACGTGAGATTTAAGGTTTTGTTGTCGAAGGATGATTTCAGCGTGGGGAGGCATGATCTTAATT
>NC_134480.1:20130220-20162720 GCF_964194025.1 Convolutriloba macropyga
ATATATATATATATATATATATATATATATATATATATATATATATATATATATATATATATAAACAAACGCAAAAACAGATTAAGTATAACAAAAACGACAATATTCCTTTTGTTAAGAAAACCGTTTTTCTCCTTGTAGTGTCGAAAACTTTTTCCAAGTTTTTTAAAAAATCCTTATGTGTAGAAAATTATTCAGCAATATTATTATTTTGAACATTTGTTTGTTTTTTGTTAACTAATTTTTTGTCAAATTTGGATGAATTATGGCATTAGTACAAATAAACATTGCAACATCAGCGGCTCAAAATACAAAAACCGTCGAGGTGGGTCCTTAATATGACTTAAAATCCAGTTGAAATGGTCTACCGATGCTCTCATTTGACTGTTTAATTTGTAGCACTCTTTAACAACTTTTTATCGCACAGACCTGATGAAAATGAAAAACGGAGTAAAAGTTTTGAATCCTGATTCATAGCAAAAAGTCTTTTTTTCTCAGATCATTTGAGTACAATTTCATTTCTTCAACGCTAGTTACGCCAAGTTCTCAGTTAGAATTAACATAAAAAATATTTTTGCTCTTTATAAGACCATTTATTGCGGGAGGAAAGCTTTATAATAAGAAATAGAAATTAGATCACTTAGTCAGTTTAGGTCTATTCAGATATTCATCGCAAAGTCTTTCTCAATTCCTATATTACCAAGAATTTTACTGTCACAAAGAAACATCGTTGCTCCCACGGGAAATTTAAAAGTTTGTTTTTAAAATTTTTGCATCAATTCTATTGGAAATCCAATTGGCTAAACTTAATAAAAAATTTTAGAAATAAAATTGTTGAAATGAGAATTTCGAACATAAGTCAAGTGGTTTTGAGCAGCAACCTGAAACCTTTTTTTGCTACTAAAGAGCAAAAATTTTGGTTGTTTGAATTGGTATGTGGGCAATTCAGAAGTAATTCAGAATCTTTCTTGACTTTGACACTGCGTTGTCATTAAAATTCTAAAATATTTGAATTCTGACGTTTTTTGTAAAAAAAAAATTGGACGAAAATTTGAACTCCTGACAGATCTCATTAACATTCTAGTGGTTCTATAGGGACCTCTAAAACTTCTCCGTTATGTGAGTTTTGGTTTATATTTTGTTCGTATAGCGCCTTTTTTAAAGGAATTTGTAATTGAATAATGGAGCACATGGTAACCTATTTTTTTTAGAAATTGATATTTTTGATGCTACTATCATGTTGCTATATAGATTTGGAACTGGCGCGTCTTGAATTCGTAAAAATTTGGAGAACTCTTAGGATTTGACAGTTTTTGGGTTTTTTTAATGTCCTTTCATTTCAGTTATCACATATCGCTTAATTCTTAAGAAATCGAACTCTGCTTGCTCACATTGTCTTGCAATCTGGCATTAAAAAAAATTGAATGTGTCCATTTTTAGTTAATAGTTTTTCAGGTTTTTTTTCAAAAAAATCAATAGTTTTTTTACACGCACGTTTTTGTACCTAATTAATATTTCTGTGTAGCTGTAAATTGATCTACAGACAAAAAAAAACAAATTTCCTTCCAAAAAAATAGGTTGTTTTATTTTTTTTATCAAATCCCTAAGTTTTATTTGTGTTTAAATGAATAGTGAAGTTTGGTCTTCAGCCAATAACTGTTGTTTAATGTTGATTTTTCTCTGAGTCTCGAAAATTAGACATGTTATCAACTTCAGTCGCTCAATTAAATTAGCGAATCCAAGATGTTGGACCATTTTTTTGACCAAAGAGCTTTCTTTTTGCGGACAGTTTTTCGTTTTTTCTATGTATCTATATTATTAATCTCAATATAAAGTGCGTTCAATTGGGTTTTGCCTTTATCTCGCTCATTGAATTTTTGAACCATTGGTCTCTAATTTTTAACATTAATTGGTAGAGAGTGATCAACGTTTGGCATGGTTTTGCGTTTATTTTTAAATTTTGAGGCCTTCATTTTTCAGAAGGATGTTTAAATCCAACAAACTTTTTATTGTTTCTTTATATTTCTTCCTTTCTTCTAAAAACGCTTGTTTTCAATTTTCATAAAAGTTTAAAGTTTTGTTTACAAATTTTGCACCAAAATATTTTGGATAATATAGACTTCTTTTTTCCAATAGTTTTCAGTTTTTTTGCCATATGTGGTTTTATATAATTCGATAGCAAGTTTGTTATATCAATGATTTGATATGTTTCATAGGCAAACATGATTTGACTCATTCTTCAATGCTATCTGTACTGGGTGACCTCTTTTAAAATTGATCTGGTTTTGGACTTTCAAATTAGATTTATAAGTTAGGGCAGGGTTCATTTTTGACGTAATCTATCTATGCCTCATTTTGCAGACAATTAAGGCAAGGTTGTGGATGAGTGGGTGCGCGATGTTATTTACCTAACATATACCTGCTAGAGGTTGATTACATAATAGATTTTTGAGGTGCTCTGACTGAAAATTTTTGATCCTGGAGTGCAGATAGTGCTTTCGTTACTACAATAGTAGCTACTATTAATCGCATCGAAATCAATTGAAACTTCCATCTCTTTTGATTTTCCCCCGACATTGTTTTTTGTAATTCCAAATAGGGCTTGATTTTGTGCTGTTGAAATTCAATGCTTATTTTTTTTAAACCTTCGAACTATAATCAGTTGTGCTTGCCTGGAGTTTTCCTGCACAGCATTTCAGGACTTAAAAGTCTTATATGAATTTTAACCAGCTCGAATCATAAGAAATCAAGAATAACATAGCAAATCTATCTTGGTAGAATCTTCATGTTCAACAAGATTATGCGAAGCATGCACATTAAAAATTATTAAATTATTTGTCTTGGTCTGCAACGAATGATTAAAAAAATTGTCCCTGTCTGTGAAGTCGGTTTATAAACGTGTCTGTCCGTGAAGAACGATTTATGAGCTTTTTGTTGACTGCAAAGGACGCTATATAGACATATATTTGTCTGCAGAGAACCATTTACGAACTTGTAAATGACTGTGCGTTAACATATAAAAACGTGCGAAGATAACGTTTTTAAATCATTCTTCACAGATAAAGACAGGTTTATAAGTTAATCTTCACAGAGAATGACAAATTTTTAAAACATGCCATACAACCAAAGGACAGAAACTGGTTCTGCAAGTCACTCTAAAATCTTGATAAAAAACGATTATGTTTTGTTACTGAATTTTGCTGCATGCGAACGGCGTTTTCTGCGCAATTTTCAACAGTCAATTAACTATAAGTGAATGATCGGCTCGAAAACTAAGAACCCTCGACATACGGCCCGGTGAAATCACGAAGGCGTCATGAGCAAATTTGAGAAGATCAGCAAATTTGTTTATGTTCCCAAGTTTAGACCGTGACTTATGTAAAGACTCAAAAAATCTGGGGGGGGGGGGTTTGATATTAACCAAAATTACATAGTCAAGCATTTTGTTGTAGTTGAGCAGAAGTAATTTTATGAGTCGAGTAAAGGTACTTTTCATAAGCATTTTGAGTCAAGCATGGTTTTTTCCATGTGTCGAAGAATCGCACTTTAGCAGTTCAGCCGACAAAAATTCAACGTTCGAGCAGGGCTTTTTTCATGGGTCGAGCAACGGTCTTTTCATAAATCTGCTTCGTTGCATAGTTGGAACATTTTTATTTTTCTGCTTCTTTCCGTACAGAAGCAGAAACGGAGCAAAAATTACACAATACTGCCTCACTGCAGTCCCATTTAATACACAGTTAGAAAACTGCCAAAATATTTAAGAAAAATTGCAACTTTTAATATAAAGCAATTATCGCAGATCGACTATATTGCCAAATTAGTTGATTAAATAAATTTACGAAGTAGTGGTCTTCTCATTAGCCACGATCAAAATGTGGCGTTAGTCAGATGTTTTCACTTCCAAATTGATGAATTACAATACTTCAAAATAAAATGCAGATTTTTGATAGATTATTGACTCTTCTGAACCCCCAAAAGAGTATGCATGCTGACTACGTTATAAGCAATGATGAGAAATAAAATTGCAGACTCATGAAAAGAGTTTTGCTTGACTTATGATTTGACAATAAGCGACTCAATTTTTTTGAAAATCATTATTTTGAGTTCATCAAAAAATGGAGCATGGAAACTTGCGTCAAACTAAGATTCAGGAGCAACTTTTTTGTCAAGTTAAAGTCCAGATGCGAAAAAATGGTTAAAAGTAAAATCCAGAAGCAAAAAATGTATGAGGCAAAAAGTTTCATACAATAACTCAAAAACCAAATATTTGGTCAAGTTGCAACTGTGTAGAAAATTGGTTCGAGGTAAATTCCAGAATAAAAAAGTTGGCGAGCTGAGTTGAAGTCATTTTATAGGAAATTTGGGGCAAGCCTGATTTTTTCATACATATTTGGGGTTGAACAACGTCTGTTCATAAGTAGAGGTTTATAAAAACTTCGTAAACTCTTAGGTTTTGACAGTTTTTGGGGTTTTTTTTTCTAATGTCCTGTCAATTCAGTTATCACATATTGCTTAATTCTTAAGAAATTGAACTCTGCTTGCTCACATTGTCTTGCAATCTGGCATTAAAGAAATTGAATGTGTCCATATTTAGTTAATAGTTTTTCAGGTTTTTTTCAAGAAAAACAAGAGTTTTTTTACCCGCACGTTTTTGTACCTAAATAAAGTTTCTGTGTAGCTGTAAGTTGATATACACACAAAAAACAAATTAATAGGTGCAGAAATTAGTTTGTTTTATTTTTTTATCAAGTCCCTGAGTTGTATTTCTGTTTAAATGAATAGTGAAGTTTGGTCTTCTGTCAATAACTGTTGTTTAATGTTGATTTTTCTCTGAGTCTCGAAAACTAGGTATCTGATCAACTTCAATCGCTCAATTAATTTAGCGAATCCAAGATGTTGGACCATTTTTTTACCAAAGAGCTTTAATTTTGCGTACAGTTTTTCGTTTTTTCGATCCATCTATATAATTATGCTGAATAAATGTGAAATCAAGTGGGTTTTGCTTTTATCTTGCTCAGTGAATATTTGAACCATTGGTCTCTGTTTTTTAACATTAATTGGTAGAGAATGATTACCGTTTTGATATGGTTTTGCGTTTCTTTTTAAATTTTGAGGCCTTCATTTTTCAGAAGGATGTTTCTATCAAACAAACTTTTTAATGTTTCTTTATATTCTTCTCCCTTTCTTCTGAAAACGCTTGTTTTCAATTTTCATAAAAGTTTGAAAATTTATTTACAGATTTTTTCACCAAAATATCTCGGATAATTTAGACTTCTTTTTTCCAATATTTTTCAGTTTTTTGCCATATGTGGTTTTATATAATTCGATAGCAAGTCTGTTATATCAATGATTTGATTTGTTTCATAGGCAAACATGATTTGACTCATTCTTTACTTACCTCAAGATTATCTATCCTGGGTGACCTCTTTTAAAATTGAACTTGTTTTGGACTTTCAAATTAGATTTATAAGTTAGAGTAGGGTTCATTTTTGACGTAATCTATCTATGCCTCATTTTGCAGACAATTACGGCAAGTTTGTAGATGAATGCGTTCGGGACGTTATTTACCTAACCTATACCTGCTAGAGGAGGATTACATAATAGATTTTTGAGGTGCTCTGACTGAAAATTTTTGATCCTGGAGTGCAGATAGTGCTTTCGTTACTACAATAGTAGCTACTATTAATCGCATCGAAATCAATTGAAACTTCCATCTCTTTTGATTTTCCCCCGACATTGGTTTTTGTAATTCCAAATAGGGCTTGATTTTGTGCTGTTGAAATTCAATGCTTATTTTTTTAAACCTTCGAACTATAATCAGTTGTGCTTGCCTGGAGTTTTCCTGCACAGCATTTCAGGACTTAAAAGTCTTATATGAATTTTAACCAGCTCGAATCATAAGAAATCAAGAATAACATAGCAAATCTATCTTGGTAGAATCTTCGTGCTTAAAAGATGCGCAATAAAAAATTATTAAAATATTTATCTTGGTCTGCAACGAATGATTAATAAATTTGTCCCTGTCTGTGAAGTCGGTTTATAAACGTTTCTTTGTCCGTGAAGAACAATTTATGTACTTTTCGTTGACTGCAAAAGACGCTTTATGGACATATGTTTGTCTGCACAGAACCATTAACGAACTTGTAATTGACTGTGCGTTAACATATAAACACGTGCGAAGATAACGTTTTTAAATCAATTTTCTCAGATAAAGACATGTTTATGAGTTAATCTTCACAGAGAAGGACAAATTTTTAAAACATGCCAGACAACCAAAGGACAGAAACTTGTTCTTCAAGTCACTCGAAAATCTTGATAAAAAACGATTATGTTTTGTTACTGAATTTGGCTGCATGCGAACGGTGGTTTCTGCGCAATTTTCAACAGTCAATTAACTATACGTGAATAATCGCCTCGACGACTAACAACCCTCAAAATACGGCCCAGTGAAATTACGAAGGCATTGTGAGCAAATTTGAGAAGATCAGCAAATTTGTTTATGTTCCCAAGTTTAGACCGTGACTAATGAAAAGACTCAAAAAATCTAGGGGGGGGGGTTGATATTGACCAAAGTTACACAGTCAAGCATTTTGTTGTAGTTGATCAGAAGTAACTTCATGAGTTGAGTAAAAGTCCTTTTCATAGGCATTTTGAGTCAAGTATGTTTTTTTCCATGGGTCGAAGAATCGCACTTTAACAGTTCAGCCGACAAAAATTCAACGTTCGAGCATGACTTTTTTCATGGGTCGAGCAACTGTCTTTTCATAAATCTGCTTCATTGCATAGTCGGAACCTGTTTTTTTTCTGCTTCTTCCCGTACAGAAGCAGCAACGGAGCAAAAAATTACACAATACTACCTCACAATACTGCATCCCATTTAATACAGAGTTGGAAAACAGCCAAAAAATTTAAGAAAAATTGCAACTTTTAATATAAAGCAATTATCGCAGCTTGACTATATTGCCAAATTAGTTGATTATATAGAACTATGAAGTATAATAGTAGTGGTCTTCTCATTAGCCACGATGAAAATGCGGCGTTAGTCAGATGTTTTCACTTCCAAATTGATGAATTACAATACTTCAAAAGACAATGCAGATTTTTGATAGATTATTGACTCTTCTGAATCCCCAAAAGAGTATGCATGCTGACTACGTTATAAGCAATAATGAGCAATAAAATTGCAGACCCATGAAAAGAGTTTTGCTTGACTTATGATTTGACAATAAGCGATTCAATTTTTTTGAAAATCATGATTTTGAGTTCATCAAAAAATGGAGCATGGAAACTTGCGTCGAACTAAGATTCAGGAGCAACTTTTTTGTCATGTTAAAGTCCAGATGCGAAAAAATGGGTAAAAGTAAAGTCCAGAAGCAAAAATTGTATCAAGCAAAAAGTGTCATAATATAACTCAAAAACCAAATTTTTGGTCAAGGTGCAACCGTGTAGAAAATGGACTCGAGGTAAATGCCAGAATAAAAAAATGGGCGAGCTGAGTTGAAGTCATTTCATAGGAAGTTTGCGGCAAGCCTGATCTTTTCATACATATTTGGGGTTGAGCACCGTCGGTTCATAAGTAGAGGTTTAAAAAAACTTGGAAAACTCTTAGGTTTTGACAGTTTTTGGGTTTTTTTCTAATGTCCTATATCGCTTAATTCTTAAGAAATTGAACTCTGCTTGTTCACATTGTCTTGCAATATGGCATTAAAAAAATTGATTGTGTCCATTTTTAGTTAATAGTTTTTCAGATTTTTTTTCAAGAAAGACAAGAGTTTTTTTACACGCACCTTTTTGTACCTAATTAATGTTTCTGTGTAGCTGTAAATTGATATACACAAAAAAAATAAATTTCCTTCCAAAAAAAATATATGCATAAATTAGTTTGTTTTATTTTTTCATCAAATCCCTGAGTTTTTTTTTCTGTTTAAATGAATGGTGAAGTTTGATCTTCTGCCAATAACTGTTGTTTGATGTTGATTTTTCTCTGAGTCTCGAAACTAGACATCTGATCAACTTCAATCGCTCAATTAAATTAGCGAATCCAAGATGTTGGACCATTTTTTTGACCAAAGAGCTTTAATTTTAAGGACAGTTTTTCGTTTTTTTGATCCATCCATATAATTATGCTCAATACAAAGTGCAATCAAGTGGGTTTTGCCCTTATTTTGCTCAGTGAATATTTGAACCATTGGTCTCTGTTTTTTAACATTAGTTGGTAGAGAATGATTACCGTTTTGATACGGTTTTGCGTTTCTTTTTAAATTTTGAGGTCTTCATTTTTCAGAAGGATGTTTTTATCAAACAAACTTTTTAATGTTTCTTTATATTCTTCTCCCTTTCTTCTGAAAACGCTTGTTTTCAATTTTCATAAAAGTTTGAAACTTTATTTACAGATTTTTTCACCAAAATATCTCGGATAATTTAGACTTCTTTTTTCCAATATTTTTCAGTTTTTTGCCATATGTGGTTTTATATAATTCGATAGCAAGTCTGTTATATCAATGATTTGATTTGTTTCATAGGCAAACATGATTTGACTCATTCTTTACTTACCTCAAAATTATCTATCCTGGGTGACCTCTTTTAAAATTGAACTGGTTTTGGACTTTCAAATTAGATTTATAAATTAGAGCAGGGTTCTTTTTTGACGTAATCTATCTATGCTTCATTTTGCAGACAATTAAGGCAAGGTTGTGGATGAACGGGTTCGGGACGTTATGTACCTAACCTATACCTGCTAGAGGAGGATTACATAATAGATTTTTGAGGTGCTCTGACTGAAAAACTTTTGATCCTGGAGTGCAGATAGTGCTTTCGTTACTACAATAGTCGCTTCTATTAATGGCATTGAAATCAATCGAAATTTCCATCTCTGAAAGTTTTTGATTTCCCCCATTGTTTTTTTTGTAATTCCAATTAGGGCTTAATTTTGTGCTGTTGAAATTCAATGCTGAATTTTTTTTAAACCTACGAACTATAATCAGTTGTGCTTGCCTGGAGTTTTCCTGCACAGCATTTCAGGACTTAAAAACCTTATATGAATTTTAACCAGCTCGAATCATAAGAAATCATGAATAACATAGCAAATCTATCTTGGTAGAATCTTCATGCTTAAAAGATTATGCGAAGGATGCATATTAAAAATTATTAAATTTTTTGTCTTGGTCTGGAACGAATGATTAATAAATTTGTCTCTGTATGTGAAGTCGGTTTATAACCGCGTCTTTGTCCGTGAAGAACGATTTATTAACTTTTCGTTGACCGCAAAAGACACTTTATGGACATATGTTTGTCTGCACAGAACCATTTACGAACTTGTAATTGACTGTGCGTTAACATTAAAAAAACGTGTAAAGATAACGATTTTAAATCATTCTTCACAGATAAAGACACTTTTATAAGTTAATCTTCACAGAGAAGGACAAATTTTTAAAACATGCCAGACAACCAAAGGACAGAAACTTGTTCTGCAAGTCACTAAAATCTTGATAAAAAACGATTATGTTTTGTTACTGAATTTGGCTGCATGCGAACGGTCGCTTCTGCGCAATTTTCAACAGTCAATTAACTATACGTGAATGATCGCCTCGACAACTAACAACCCTCGACATACGGCCCAGTGAAATCACGAAGACATCGTGAGCAAATTTGAGAAGATCAGCAAATTTGTTCATGTTCCCAGGTTTAGACCGCGACTCATGAAAAGACTCGAAAAATTTAGTGGGGGAGGGGGTTGATATTGAATAAAATTACACAGTCGAGCACTTTGTAGTAGTTTAGCAAAAGTAACTTCATGAGTCGAGTAAAAGTCCTTTCATAGGCATTTTGAGTCAAGCATGGTTTTTTCATGGGTCGCAGAATCGCACTTTAATAGTTCAGCCGACAAAAATTCAACGTTCGAGCATGGCTTTTTTCAAGGGTCGAGCAACGGTCTTTTCATAAATCTGCTTCATTGCATGGTCGGAACATTTTTTATTTTTCTGCTTCTTTCCGCACAGAAGCAGCAACGGAGCAAAAAGATACACAATACTGCCTCACGGCATTCCAATTTAATATACAGTTGGAAAACTGCCAAAAAACTGCCAGAAAATTTGCAACTCTTAAGATCAAGCAATTATCGCAGCTGGACCATATTGCCACATTAGTTGATTAAATAAAACTACGAACTATAACTGTAGGGGTCTTCTCGTTAGCCACAATGGAAATGTGGCGTTAGTCAGATGTTTTCACTTCTAAAATGATGAAATACAATACTTCAAAAGACAATATATATTTTTGATAGATTATTGACTCTTCTGAACCCGCAAAAGAGCATGCATGCTGACTACCTTATAAGCAACAGTGAGCAATAAAACTGCAGACTCATGAAAAGAGTTTTGCTTGACTTATGTGATTTGACAATAGGCGACCCATTTTTTTTTTGAAAGTCATTATTTTGAGTTCATCAAAAATTGGAGCATGGAAACTTGCGTCGAGCTAAGATTCAGAAGCAATTTTTTTTTGTCAAGTTAAAGTCCAGATGCGGAACAATGGGTAGAAGTAAAGTCCAGAAGCAAAAATTGTATCAAGCAAAAAGTGTCATACTATAACTCAAAAACCAAATTTTTGGTCAAGGTGCAACCGTGTAGAAAATTGGTTCGAGGTAAATTCCAGAATAAAAAAATGAGCAAGCTGAGTTGAAGTCATTTTATAGGCAGTTCGGGGCAAGCCTGGTCTTTTCATATATATTTGGGATTGATCGCCGTCGGTTCATAAGTAGAAGTTTATACCAGCTTTAGGGGCCCTGCTGCATAATTTTATAAAAAATTTGAGATGTAATGTCTTTTTCAATTCCGCTTCATAAACTGAAGAGCGATTTACCTAATTATTTGCAAAGCACGAACTTGAATTGTATTGGTAAGCTGTTTTATCAATAACTCAAAGAAGATTTATGAAATATTTTTCTTATTTGGTCGAATTGTTCCGAAACAGGATCTAAAATTTGATGCCTCATCTGATTAAACATTGGTTTTTTTGTTCTTTTTTGAAAGCATTTTTACAGTCTTGACTCTAATTTTTTCGGCTAAAGTGGTTTCTATTAAATTTGTAAACTTAAATTGTGCGCTTGGAAGTTTTTTGGCCATCGGAAGCAGTTATTAGATTTCAGGATGTACGTTTGAGCTATTTTTGTCTCTTTGCAGTTTTAGACAGACGTTTTTTCCTGTCTTTTCTATAAATTTTCATTTTTTTTGAAAATGAGGTAGTGTCATAACGAAGTTACTTTGTTGAGCTAATTTGATGACCAATTCATTTGATTGGAAATAGTTTTCAGTTGTTTTTGATGAAACCAATCGATTCAATATAGACCAAATTTGGCGTATTTTGAAGTTTTCTGCTTATTTCTTCTATTTTAAATCATTTTTTGAAATCTTTTTGGTTTCAATTGTTTACAGTTTGCCTTAAAATTAATTTCACTGTATGTTTCTACAAAAGCAGGTTTTATCTGCAATAAATATGTTTTTTTTTTCATTTCACTTCTTTGTGTGTTTTTTGCGGATGAATAGGCGTGTCAGTTGTCTATGATTGATTAGACAAAGTATTTAAAAATTTTCCTAGAAAAATAATTTTGATCTCATAACTTCTACAGAATTTTCCCCAAAACAAGTTCAATCGGATCTTTTGATTGCTAAAAATACAGTAAAAAAGAGAGAATTTTTTTTGGCTTAGATGGAAATTGTTGGCTGAGTTTGAATATAAATTTGACTCCGAATAGGTTCCGCATATTCAAAAAATGACTTAAATACTTTAAAACTGATTTGAAGAACAAATTTCGAAGGGTGGTGAAAAATAGTGGTAAATTTATACCGTCTTTTGAAGCAGAGAACGAAAAATTTATGTGAAAAAAATTTTTGTACGCGAGACGCGAGAGTAATTTTTTGAACAATTGAGTCTTTTTCAAGCTTTTTTCAAAAAAATGGAGCCAATAATATGGGGCTTTTCAACAAATTTTATTTCTTTTTGAGCTATTTTAGCTGAATTTTACTTGTTGCGTTCTTTTAGTTTCTTCATGATAACTGCATTGCAACCCAACGCTTCTGGGCATTTTATATAGAAAGTCTTGGTGCCAATTTATTTGAATTTAATCTATTTCTGTATAACATGACAATTAAATTGAGATATTTAACAGATTTAATTTCCAACTTTTTAGTTTTTTTGCTATTTGTTTCCCAATTTAGAGATTTTTAAGAGCCAATATGCGTCGCTTAATTTTGAATGACAAATTGGTTGTCTCGATTGCACAAAAAAATGCTTCTCATTGATATGCGTACCCGTGATAAAAAAAGTGATAAATTTTTTAAAGCTTGTTTTAGGTTAACTTAATTTTTTGGCAGAATTTTCTTGTCTTTAGATTGTAATTTTATCATTTTCCATTCATTTTCTTCTGTCAATGAGTACTGTTTATTCAAGAGGTCAATTTTTTTGGTCAAACTGAATTCGATTTGTTTCTGGAATGGTCAAACTGAATTCGATTTGTTTCCGGAATGTTGCTGTGTTATTAAAATCGCTAAAATATAACACAAACAGGATGCAGAAAACAAGTGCCATTACGTGAAAAAAAACTAAGATCAATCTGCAGAACAAAGATGAGTACAGAAGACAAGTGGTTTTTTATGAATGTTTAATTTTTTTTGAGCTGTAAAAAAGTTGTTGTACTTTTTTTAGCCTGCGAGTGAAGTTTTTTGTTCACATGAGATTTATTTTGGAAGAATTTGTTTAGGAAAAATTACTTTCAAAGATGCTGTTTTGGTCTTTTGCCTCTCTACCTTCTTGGACCTCTTTTTAGTAGGTTTTCTTTTTTCAATTTTATCAAAACATATAGGGAGATATGTGGTTGCGTGTTGCGTTTTGTTTTTCTGGATCAAAAAATCTTTTAATTTGTTTGACTTTGTTTTTAAGTATTTCTTGTTAATGAAAAACAAGTAATTGTAAAACGTTTTTAAAATCATTTTCTGTGTTTTTCCCATTTTTTCATTATTTGCTTACGGTAATAAACTTAAGTTTTTTATTATTTAGGTTAAATCCTTTCAAAGAAAACTGTTTCGAAAGAAAACTGTTGGAGGCTAAATAGGGAATCTTTCTAGCGAACTAAATAATACAAATTACAAATGTTTTCAAGAAATTTTGTTGTTTTGTTTTTAAAAAAAGGTTTTTGTGTGTCTGTGTCAAGTAATGGCGGGTCAATAGCTGAGCATAAGTTGTAAATGATGTTCACAAAATTCTTTTTTGTGAACTAGTTTCATATCTCTCTGTGTAAGAGCCCTAAGTATTGTGGCATAAAAACAGCCGTGAGCATTGTGTCATAAAAATTTTCAAGTCAATTGACAGAGTAGGTTTTCGAACAGTTTTTTGGTTTATGAGAGCATCATTTCTTCAATTGCTGCTGATTTTTAACTTGGCTGTTTTCCTGTTTATTGTCTCCAGGAAAAGTTTTTAAAGTAATAGACACGTGTGCTTAAAAAATGCATAGCTGCGTTTATGTTAAATCCTCAGAAGGCAGCTAATGGTTTTTGAGAATTTTGTGCTGTTTTTCCATGATACATAAGGGACTTTGAGCTTAGTCCGCTTTTGTATTTATTTTGTTTGTTTTTTTTCTTAGTCTCATTGGTCACAAGTTTCAGTGGCTTTCTAATTAGGTTTGCTTAAAGTAGTTTATTGGTTTGAATTGAAGTAGAAGGTCTCCACGATTTTGACACTGCTTGTTTTCGAATTTTATTAGGGATTTTTTTTTAGTTTTATATCGTTGAATGGACTTTGTCACTGTTCTGTTCAGTCTCATTACTGACATCATTTGCTCAATTATGAGTCAAATTTGAATCTATATAAGTATTTTCATATTTAACGGTTTTCACGACCTTCATACTATTTGTTATTGACAAACTTTTGTCATTTTTTTTCGTTTTATCATTTGACTTAGTTAAAGATATGTTTCAATGAATCTCTCGGTAGGTAGAATGGCGATACATTTTTGGATTGTAAATTTTGTTCTATCAAGTAATCTTCTTAATTTTCCAGGTCTTTGAACGAGTTGTATTTATATATTTTTAATCGGTTCTATAATTATCTAACAAAAATCATAATTTCACAAGATTTGTGCTCGAAAAACAGTATAAGTTTTCGGATTTTGCCAGATTTTACTTGTATTCGTTGTTTTGTCTACTAATCTCAAAAATGACTGGTCTAAGTTGCTCACTTATGAAGCATAACTGAGTTCATTTAGTGTTTTGAATGTATGTTAATGATTTTGTGAGCTTTGACAACATTTGTTTAAAATTATTTTCGAATTTTTCATTAATGCCTGCTTTTGTTGTAAATTTTCTCATTGTCCGTTAATTGCTTCAATTAAATTTGATACACGATTTCACTTCGAAAAACGCTTTGATAGATGTTGAAGATTTGAAGTTTTAGATATGTGCTTCAATGACTTTGACGTCACTGGTTGACGATTAAAAATCGATTTTTGCCAACTGTATGTGTTTTCCGTTTAATTTGTCTTTCAGTCGTTCACTACAAAGTTGTTGCTTGCTGTCTTAACTTCCATTGTAAAGAAGTTTCGAGTTATCGGAACTAATGAATTTGACAATTCATTTTTCTAAAAAGGAAATGATTTTTTTGATAGCTACAGTCAGCCTCTCAAAGGCTAATATTTAAGCGGCATTTTTCGTAGTAAAGAAATAGAGGTATTTTGCGAGGAACTGATTTTTCTTAAAGCTTTTTTTTCTCTTTTTCCACTTGCTTTATCTCACCTTTTATTAAAGTATTGTTTGAGTTTTCCATGCCCTATTCAAGATGCTTCTAATGAGCCATTAGTTATAATTAGTTGAAAATGGCGAATTGAAGCAGATTTTTTTTATAAAATAGCTCAACCCACGGATTTTGAACGCATGCTTGAATAACTAAATTCACGATGGTCTGTAGGTAAAAAAGCAATCTTTACCCGAGTTCTCGAAATTCCTCACTTTTTATATTGATTCAACCGCACCAGTGATTTGAAAAATTGCCCTTTTGTCCCAGAGGGGCTGTATACTTCTAATAATGAAACCCATTTTTGTGGAAAATAACTTGTTTACTTTGTTATGATAATATTCTCTTCCCGACAATTCCCTTGGAGTGAAAAGTTATCTAATATAAACTATTTTCATACCTTTTGAATTTTTTTTACTGTATTGGTGCCGAATATCTTTCTTAACCATTGCTTTACCTATTGCGAAAAATTCCCAACTATATTAGCTCAACATTGGATAATATTTGCCTGAAAATCTCAATTTAAAATATCAGCTTATTCTGTCTTTCAGATTCCCAAAAATGTACAATGTTTTTAGTTTTTATTGACTAATATCTACCAATCACTATCAAGGTAATAAAGCAATTTCTCCTTAGCTTATCACTTTGACAGAGATTAAATTCTACAGCGCCTTATATTTCAGTGAAATTCAATTTCAGTTTTATCTCACTCGCCGTCGTTGGTCTAAAGAACAGATATTTTTGTGCAAAACCCTTTCCCCAGTTTTCAGTTTTGTGGACCCAATTAAAGATTAACGTTGGACAAAAAAACTTGCATAAATCAAGACATTTTATACGGCCCCGTTTCTTTTCAATTATCGTATCGAGTTTCAGTTCATTATAAGCTCGCGTTTCAGTTTGAAAGGGAAACGATTGAATAATTAATTTGATTGTTATTTATAAACAGTCTGAGAACTTTCCAAGTCTCAACACCAGTTTCGTAGTTTTTGCTCTTTCTCTCTCCAATACGAAATGAAAAGCTATCAGCAATCTGTTTCGTTCGCAGTTTTCACTTCAGCTGTTGTGCTGACCACGTTTTTCATCGCAGTTTGTCAGTCGATCAGCGACGGTAAGTCTGAAAACTTTAAAAATACACGTGTGTCTCGGCTAAAAGCTTTCATTTCTGGGACTTTTGTGGACGACAGTGACAACAGATTCAACTAGCTTAAAATTGCATTCACACACCTCCTGTACCACTTGTGTGTGTTTGTGTGTTTGTGTGTGTGTGTGTGTGTTTGGTGTGTGTGTGTGTGTGTGTGTGTGTGTGTGTGTTTGTGTGTTTGGTGTGTGTGTGTGTGTGTGTGTGTTTGTGTGTTTGGCGTGTGTGTGTAAGGGTGTGTGTGTGTGTGTGTTTGTGTGTTTGGCGTGTGTGTGTAAGGGTGTGTGTGTGTGTGTCTGTGTTTGGTGTGTGTGTTTGTGTGTGTGTGTTTGTGTGTTTGTATGTGTGTGTGTGTGGTGCGTTTATGTGTGTGATGTGTGGGTGTGCCTGTGTGTATGTTTATGGTGTGCGTGTGCTTGTGTGTGTTTGAATTTGTGTGCGTGTGAGTTTATGTGTGTGTGTGTGTGTTTGCGTGTCTGTATTGGTGTGGGCTATTACAGATTAGGCATGCTTTCTTTCATCTAGGTGTAATTGAGAGGTTGGTACGTTCTTGGCATTCTTAAGGTTTTGTGACAATCTGTGAAATTTGTGAAATATGCGATCACTTATTTTTTGGGGTTCAAGAAAAGTCAGATAGCTGGAAACTCTTTATCAGATGTTCAAGCAAGCTAAAAGTTTCTCATTCACTTGGAAGTTTTGAAAAATTACGCAGAAAAATAGCATTTCTCGACTTTATTTTTCAACAAAATGATGCTTCTGTGCATAAATTACAATTTTTTGTCAATTTCGTCATTGAATAGTAGCCGAAAGTACTCAAAAAGCAAATTTGCCATATCTGAACCAAATTGAAAAATCGGGTGTCATTTTGAAGTACCAATTACAAAAATAGACACTTCTCTGGGAAGTTTTGGAAGAAAAAGTGTTGGAAAATTGACTCAAATGTAGTAAAATTGCGTGTGAAAACTATACAAATCATCTAATTGATATTTAAAAAGCTAAAAAAACGTATTGAATTGTTACTAGAGAAATGATTTGAACTCTAAATGTTGTTTTATTTGATGTTTGTGGAGTTTTTTAAGAAAATTTTTCAGTACACAGTTGTTTGATATCATTAGTGTATCATGAATCAACTATTGCTTTGGCGACGTCTTTCATCACAGTATGTCAATTGGTCAGTGATGGTAAGTCGCAAAATTTCGAAATAAATTTGAACCTATGATATGAGTGTATAAAAAATATCCTTCATATTACATTTATTCAATCACGTCAAATTTAGACATAATTATCACATTTAGTTGGTTCTACTTGCGCTCACTCCAATTAGTACCCGTATGCTAATCGGATTAGTGGGCTCAATCCATTTTGTTGTACTAATACACGAGAGGAGAACTAATACACAGTTTTTCCATGCCTTTTTCTTTCCAGACTTTTGAGAAAATTCTACCGTATGCGAAAACTATGGATGTCATCCTCTGTAATGTGCTCGGGAAGTTTGATCAATGCTATTTGGGAGTAAATATTATCCATCCTTGTTTGAAAACCCACTTTGATCTTAAGGTGTTCACGTTAGTTTGAGGTTTGAAGTTATGCTGTCAAGTTAAAGCAAACATTCAAGTTTCGCATGTTTTCGGCCATTCAGTCAACTAAACTTGCGACCTGTGATTGAATTGTGAACGCTAATAAATTTGTACACAGTAAAACCATTAAAAATAACTGCAATTCCGTATAAGAAGTCAACTCTTCGGGTCATTTTTAGCTCTGTCTTAATCAGTCTCCCTGTTCATGTAAAATTTGACGAGAGGAAATCATATTCAAGCCTCATAGAAAATGCCTGTATATTTGGAATTTTATGTTCGGAATTTGGAATCATAATATTTGGAATTTTATGTTTTGGAATTTTATCTAGTGCGAGTGACCAATCAGATAGTGTTTACAGCTTAAACTCAAACGGGTCCAAATATGAAAAATTCAATAACAACAGTCTACATTTCAGTTTTTGACTATTATTTATTGAAATCTGATAATAGAGTATCCTGTTAAGAGTACCCATGAAATGGTCTTTTCATATTTATCAGCTCAACTATTCGCTCATAGGTTTTTTTTGCTTAACTGTGATATTAAAATGAAGTTATTGGCGTCAAGATAAACGTTCAAAATGTTTTAATGGTGATAGGACAATTTACCCAATGCCATTTACCCAATGCCATTTACCCAATGCCATTATACCCAACCTTCTATTTTACCCAATGCCAACTTTAATTTACCTAAGAATTCATTGGGTAAAATGGCATTGGGTAAAATGGAATTGGGTAAAATGGCATTGGGTAAAATGGAATTGGGTAAAATGGAATTGGGTAAAATGGCATTGGATAAATTGTCATGTAACCATTTTAAGTCTGGTATATTAGGTGACAATAAGTACCAATTAAACAATCAAAATCACTGTTCTCAGAGTAATTTGATCACTTATCCGAACGGGTGAAGACACTATCTCGTTGTGTGAGATAATGTAAAATTAATAGACACATCAGCACATATTTAACTTTTGTCCAAATTTACTGTGTCATTCAAGTTTTTGCCCTCCTACAATATTTCAATTTTGATGCTTTTTATCAACATTCTAGATTTGAATTAAAGTGAACTGTAATTAATAATTAAAATTTTTTAAACAAGTAAATATTTATCTAAAAAAGGTTAAATTTTTTTGCATCAAAAATTTTTTTTTAAAAACGTAATTTTCATATTGTCTTCATTAATTTGTCGTCATTAATAAATCATAGTCACATTAATTTAAGTTAATTATCAGTTATGTTGTCAATTAAGTGTTCAGTCAATTAAAAGAAGTGATTTAAAAGAAGATATACCTTAAAAGTTAAAAATAATTTTGGTCTTTTAGTAAAAAACTTTTTCCACTCGTTTTGAAAGGATGTTATGAATGAAAGAAACCACAAAAGCATTCCATTAGAACCTTCTTCAGAATTAACTTTAATTTAAAAGCATCCTAAAGGCACATATTATGAAGTTGTATTAAACTATAGAGGTCACCTTGACAAGACAAAAATGAGATCAACTAGAAAGAAACAACACTGTTATTTGTTCCAAACACAATGATACAGCAAAATAATCCACAAAGTCTCGGGGGATGAGAAAATATTTTGGATTTTAATGGACTAATATGAATTATCCGGTTGTCATATGTTATGGAAAAAGTATTTTTTGGTACAAACTATTATCATTTTGAAGTAAATAGGCGGTATTTTTCAGCCATCGAAAATAAACAATTGATGACAATGCGTAAGTTTTGGAGCAGAATTACATAGAATTAGTTTTCTACTTCCGTTGAACAATCTGGGATTTACAACTGCGGCCAGAAGTTAATCAAAATTGTAATATTTTTGCAAGAGTGAAAATAATCAAAATTTCATCTACACATCAAAGACAAGCCCCACCTGAAATCGTATTTTACGGCTCGAGGGTTTTTTGGAGTGGATTTCTTTTGATAAATATGAATGATAACATGAAATAATTTTTCTGGATGCTATATTAGCAAGGAATTTGAGTCAAAACTTATTAAAGAAATTGTTTTAAGGCGATGTTCTGATATTGCATATGTACAACATGCAAATGTACTTGTGTATGTACATAAGTTTTCAAAAAACACAGAGTTTTCTACTTTTTTGGACATCTAACAACCAAATTCAATCCGTCTGATCAAATTGTTTTAACAAATATAAAATATACGCGATTACGTCTCATTTCAATTTTTTATGTTTCTTTTTCAAGAAAGTCCGTTCAATTAATTTAAATCAATTGCAAAAAAATTGGAATCTTTCCGTCACTGGAGTTTGATCAGTAGAAATAGTAACCCACCTAAACACTCTGGATCTTGATTTTACTGTCATTTGTATCCCCATGAAAGTCCCACATTACGAAAAAAATGCAAGTTTGAACTATCTTTTCTGTGTAAGTGTGAAAAACGAGAGTCAAATATGTCTTTTAAGTTCAAATTTTTACGATCTTTTATATTTGAGCAAATTTTACTTGTTGAGAACAAATCCCACTGTACGTAGTTCTTTGATGCTATGCAACATACAAGATTTAAAATTTCTTCAATAAAAAATTGTAAAATCAAAAAAATACTTTTTCGTTTACAATTATCCGGCAATAACACTTTTTTCAACATTCATAAAAAATAATATAGACTCTTGTTTTGGATGTTTAATTTGTAGGTCATTTATTTGTTGATTCTACCGGTTTAGATCATCTAACTTTGTAATTTCATATGCAAATTGCAGAAAAAGTCAATTTTGTTATCAAATGACAATAAACTGAATGAAAACCGTTTTTGGTTTTTCCGGCATTATTTTTCGTTGCGTGCGTAGCAAACTAGGTGCACTGTGCAAAACCAAGCTGAAATATTTTTTTTATTCGAGTGGGGTGTAAGAATACGACTTAGTTAGACTGGTTCTCGCATTACGTAGCTAGATTTTTTGTGTTTCGATTTTTTATTTTAATTTTAAATAAGTGGATTAAAATCATGCTGCGGAACTCCATTGACAATAGTGCAATCCACTCTTTGGAAGCTAGCAAAGTAAATTATATAATTACATAGTTGAAGAGGCAGATAGTTCTTTAGTTTTTTTCCTAATGGCCACACTGAATTAGACGTCTTTCCTCACATTCTAGTGAAAAATTTAGCATTTAATTACTATTGAAATATCTTTAATGGATAAAGTGACTAAGACGTGCTCTTATGATTGAGAGCAATACTGATTTATTGCTTTAGAAGCGATAGAAAAATAATTTGGCTAAAATTTAAGACTGAAACAATTTTATCAGTTTTATTGAAAAACATATTGGTCTACAAAGCGGAAGAAATTTCGTTTGAGTAGCGATATTTATTAAATATTAAGTTTTTACGTTTTTACGCGCTAATTTATTTGTATATATAAATACTGGTAATAATCATTTTGCGAAAGGTTTTTACAATGATTCCAAGGAATTGTTACTTTTTTAAAAAAAAAACTTAAATGTTCATGTGTCTTCTGATAATAGGTATCAAGGAAAATATTCCGAAGAAAAATTTACTGAATTGAGGTCTCCGTCGTTTTTCATTGGGCAGAGCTTCTAACGAAAATTTTTTAATTATTTGTATTGGGAAAAGTAAACATCAGCAAATGAAAAAACGATAAAAATTACCGCTAATTTTATCCCGCTAATTTTATTGATTCCCTGAAAAGGACACCAAATCGCACAAAAGTTCTATCATAGTTCTCAGTTCTCCCCAATTGTTAAATATTCTGAACTCTTTTTTAATCAGTGATGCAATTGCAAAAAATTTCTTGACGTTTTCAAATAACCTTTTGACAGTTCGAGAAATCTAAGATTTTTAATTTAACTTATTAATTTATTATGAACACAAATCATGAGAACGGAAAAGGAGGCCATTCTTGGTCATTAAAAACTATTAAAAAGTTATAAAACGTAATAAATGTAATATTTTTACTGATTGGCATAAACTTTCTCATTACTGAACTACTTTTGTCCTGTTTCAGGTCAGATTTCGTTAAAAAAACAGTTTGATGTCACTTCATACAAAATATTCATGGTTCTTACGTCAATCAATTCAATCAAAACGCATCAGCATTTCTTATGTTTGTTTCATCAGTTTAATAGGAGGCAAAATGTTCAAAGTCATGCTAAAACTTTTTATGACGTCACAAAGAGAGGTCCGCAAAACTTTTAACATTCTGATTCTTCCTAAATTCATTAAATTACGGCTTTTATTATAGCTATAGATTGCGAGGCTTATAATTCTCATATTGATACTTAGTTGCTGTTGAGATTACAAAATTTTAACCACCTTTTCTTGGTTAAAAAGGAAATATATAAAAGAAAAATTGTAGGCTTTTCAAAATATGCTATTATAGGGCTTTGAATTGCTCGGTTTATAAAACTGGGTTTTCAGCGGTTAATGGTCCCTAAATTTCAGCTACCAAATTACTGTAAAATGCCATAGTAGGAGGCAATACAATCATGGGTATGACAGCAATAACCCCAAAATGAGAAAAAAGAGCTTCGTGAAATACAATTGGGTTGTTTGCGTTTTCCGCAGCTCTCAAATTTTGGGGTGTTTCTGATTATACTCTTGAACGTACTAGGGGTAGTTTTAGGGATGAAACTCCTGGCCAATTATAATTAACGGTATCACACACATATATTCTAGATGTATCAAAATGCATGTCATTTTCTTAAGGACCGGAAAATGTACATGCGCATTCTAACAGAAGAATGCCTACATACCAGAAATCAAAAACTATTGACCAAGAGCAATGTTGTGCCACAGGCACGTCCAATAATAAAAACTGGAAACTTTGTTCAAAACAAGAGATAATGTTGATTTTTCTCGTGCACAGAAATGGCTCAATTTTTCACGGTATTAAACGATGACTTTTGACGCAATTCTCAACTGTTGCCAAGGCGAAACAGTGTGCAAAGGATAGCCCAGGTATAATGAACTATAATGACATTTCGGATCTGTTCTGATCAACCCTCTCGATGTTTTTCATGTCACCACCTACAAATTATGTGTTGTTATATAGGGCGCTGCTATGCAACAAAAAACGTGCGGATTGAGGGCGTAAAAGTCACATACCCATTTAGCTGGGTAAACAGAATTGTTTATACCAAGTTTAAGTAGGTATTACACCTGTGAAGTCAGTGACAAAATGGATACGCTTGGATATCTGATGTTCAATTGCAGCACCACCCATGATGAATTCCGCGACCCAAAACAGGTATTGGCCAGACCGACATGGGTCGCGGACAGGGACCAAACCCACAAACGTGTAAAATCATCCAACAGAATTATAATTCGTTCATTTAAATTTTCTGAATGAGAAATGAAAATGAGATTTAAGAATATAATTTAATGAAAAAAACAGCCGATTTAAAGAACAATGCGAATTTCAAAAAATGGGAGGAAATCAAACAAGTTGTTGTTTTTTGTTTTTGCTACGCCCGCAGAAGAAATTTTTTGGAAATTATAAAAGAATTGGTTCAACAAATTCAACATATAGTAGTCTTTATTGCGTTGAAGTCTGAAACTGTCAGACCTTTAGGATTTTTTTTCTAGTTTTGAACCCTTTTTTTTGCCTAGAAGCAACAAAGCTTATTCAAAAATAGTGGTTTTCATTAAATGGAGACCAGCTTCGATTTGGATGAAATTGTTTATATATGGTGATACTAAAACACCAAGAGCTTTTAGTGTAGCTTCTCTAGATAAAAATTTAATCGTACAAATTTTGAAATTCACATCACATTAGTGAAAAAAATTGAAAATTGGGTTTTTGTCAAAACAAGGAAACTTTCAAAACTGACAAAACTCAAATTCTAATTTTTGATTTAAAAAGAATCAAATAGTTGATATTTTTAAATTAAAAGTGTCTGTGTTTTGCTAATTAAACAAAAACATAAACAATGAGTGTAATTTTTTTAAGGAAAATTACATAACAGTTTGCCTTTTTTGTCAGCTAAGAAAACGCAATGAAATGTTAAAAATTTGTTTTTAAAATGGATGAAAAAAGTCAACTAGTTTGAAGCTTTTGTGCTGTTTATTTTTGCTAAATAATTGCAGGTCAACAAAAAAAAGCAATGAAATGTTAAAAATTTAATTTTAAAATGGATGAAAAAAATCAACTACTAGTTTGAAGCTTTTGTGCTGTGTAATTTTTGTAAATAAGTGCGGGTCAACAAAAAAAATCTATTAACATTATAGAATAAGAGTACTTTTAAACTTATAACTTTTGTACGTTTATAGTAGGGTCAAAAAAGCTTTCAAAAAATTTCAGATCAATCGGTTGAATAATAGCTCATTTTCACAGCAGTCAAATGTACTTTTATAAATTCTACAGTTGTAAAACATCCCACTTAGTGAAAATTAACTGAAGGCGGAACTCCCCGACAAATATTATTTGAAATATTTGGCATCCAAAAATTTCAGAAGTGAACTTCAAAACAGAACTTGAAATGACTATCAAGGTTCCGGTGATCGCATTTAAGAAAACATATAATACCATACAATACAAGCTTTTATGATAAAATCAAATTCATCGCTAGCAGCAGTATGCTTGGACAGAGGTAAAATTTTACATGCCGTCTTTATCTTTATGACCCTGCAAAAGTTCTCCACTCTGGATTTGAGTTCATATCATGGCACCATTTTTGTTTCAGCGCAAACGAAGGTTGAGGAGTATAGATTTTTTTTTTCGTTTCCTTTTTGGTTTTATTGCAAATAGTGTACCGTTAAAAATTATAATTGTCCTCTCGTTTCAACCTATATGGATGATGTACTCGGAAATTGCATATATTAAGTAAACTAAAATTTTTACCTGCTAAAAGCATAAGAAATGACAATCAGAACAGGGTGAAATTCAAAAAATATAGAATGCAATATTGAGTGTAGCAAAACTAATGTAGACGAAATTTAATTTTTGTTAAATCTCAGTTCATGAAAACGACCCCAGTTTTCTCTGTTTTTTGATGGAAAAGTTTACTTAGTGTTTTCAGGATACTCGACACCAAACTTAAGACAACAGAGAAGCTTATTTTGCTATTCAACAAAAAACTCACACAAAAATGTTGTGATAATTTTTATTGCAACGCTATGTTTTATCATGTATGTTGGTAAAAGTTAAAAAAAGATTGTCAGAAAGAGTTGATAGAAGTTTGAAAAAATGAAGGTTGAGGTTTCTTTGGTTGAAGAATTATCCTAAACAGTCGCTAATTACAAGCTTTAATTTTCGGACGTTTTTTCTCACTGTAAGCAAGTAAAAGTTTGTAGAAAGTTTGTAATAGGCAAAAAGACGCAAAACGGCAGCTTTCAACCTTTTATGCTTTTTGCATGTATTATGTGCACCTTCTCCAGCTAATTTTGGTACTTAACCCCATGATGTCTTTTTGGCTGCTGTTTGAATTTCTACCGGTAACATTGCCCGATTTTCAGGTTTAATTTAAGATTCTCTTCAAATGGATTATATTAAAAAGGAATCTTTTTTACTTTTTTATCCCCGATGAATTCAGAGCAATGGGATGCATTTTTTGAAAAAAAATTATAATCCTCAGTGTTCGAAGTTTTGATCATCTGAGGTTAATAAGACTCGGTAGGGATTACTAACTCAAACAACGTTGATTCTTTGAGGACGAATAACTCAATGAAGATAATTGACTACGGAGGATAATTTTTATTATTTGAAAAATACAGATGCATTGACAAAAGAATGAAGTTTAGGACTTAAAAAACGACGAATAAAACAAAAGTTCTATTAAATTTTGCTAGAAGATGATGTCGAAGCAGTTAAAAACATAACGTATTCGCTGAAAAAAAGATATGTTCCTAAGTGAATTCTTCTTAAACGCCAATAATGAGCCATTTGATCTTTCCATAATATGGCAAGACAAGAAAAAGAATCTTAAAGACGGGAAATTGCGCAAAAATTTATGGTGAAAACTTGTTCTTTTAATGGAGAAAAACCGTTATTTTGATCTGAAATCCATAATAAAAATCAAAGTTTTTATCAATTAGAAAGACGATGCAATTTGTTTTTACTGACTTTAAGCTACAAGTTGACCAATTTGAAGTGTTCGTTTATTTAATTCACGTACGAAAACGAAGAATGCGAAAAAATTTGGAAAAAACATCGAGTGCTTTTAATCCGAATAGCTTCGGGGGTTTAATAAACAACGATTAGACCAAAAGTGGCTTCGTTTTTGCCTTTCATCCATTTGGAACCCGTATACGTTCATTATATTCAGTATATGGACAACTTGACAATTGAAGTCGATATATCAGAAACAAATGCGTTTTGCATAATTATCGAGTAAAATTAGCAAGAAAATTTTAGCAAATAAGCAGAAGTTTTAATTCAAGATCATTTTGAAACGATGTATAGATAAAACTAGGCTTCATGGAATGTTAGAATAATATTGTTATTTGTTTTTAGGTGAGTTAACCTGGCAAATTTAAACATAAGGACTAAAAATTTGATTTCGACTCATTTTTGATGAAAAAAGAGCTGAAATTTTTTTAAAAATTGGCAAGAGTTTTAGCCAAACATTGGATCAAACAGTTTAACAAAGTTTTTTTGTATTTAGAGGTAAAACCAACAAGACAATTTCTACAAACTTTAGCATATTTTTAATTGACAAAAAAATTGCGTAAAAATTTTAACAACAACGAAAATCAGTTAAATATTCACAAAGTTTTAAACGTCAATTACTCCGTGGAAGACACAAAACTCAAAAAAATCTATTTAGGTATATAATCTACGCTGGAAACATTTTTGCCAGATTTTATTGAAGGAATTAAATGCAGCGAGATGTTTGCATTCATTGATAAAACTGACGGTTACAGAGTTATTGTAAAGCTTGAAATTTTGTGCTCCTTGGTGTCCGTAATGGCTGTTCTCAACTCTCAACTAATCTTTCTATTTTTTTCGGCGTAACTATGAACTTGAAGTTCTATCAGAGCACGATTGAACACTGTTGCTGGCAAAATAGGTGGCCTTGTTGAATTATATATAAAGTTTTTATGAGAAGAACAAAAAGTACTTTTTTTTGGTAGATTTTGGTCTATTGTAAGTGACTTCATTTTTACCCTATGTTTTTTTATTAAATTTTAGTTCTGATTATTGCTTAGCTTTTTAAATCTTGGGAGCAAATCATCACGTATTTGCTTCAAAAGTTTTTTCTTCTTTGATTTTTGAAAATGAAAAATTGCTCCAATCTATCGGCATTCAGAGAATGCAAACTGTTTTCAAAACGTGTAAAAAAATTTATGAAAATTTATGAGTTACATGAATGAAAATGGCTGAATGAATGAAAAGTTAAAAGAATGAAAAGTTTTTCAACTAATGGTGTAGTAATTACCTGATAATAAACCCGAGTGTGTTAAAAACCTCAGCAGAAATGTTAATGGAACTATCTTATGATTTACAGAGTAGCTTTGAGGATTAAGTGTATTTTAGGACTAGAATTTTTCAAACTACAAAAAGTTTTACCGCGGTCAAACGTTTCAGCGGCCCCTTCTGTGGGTATCCAGCGATCTTTATTCTTATGCCCCTTGAGAAAACAGCGAGTTTAATTTTTGTTTAAATTGTGGAAAACCTGAGTATTTTGTCTATCTATCTATAATGGCTCGTCTTCAAGGCTTGAGGAGAATTACCTTTTCATTGCTTCTTTTTGAAGCATGTTTTGTTAAAGAACAATCGAAATGCAAAGAAAATTGAGCCTTTAATGCATGCCTGATTCCCACTTAATCCATTAAATGATCCTGATTCCCACTTAATCCATTAAATGATCAGCTTAGAAATTCAACCAATGACTTTTTAGATTGAACATAACTGCACCCAATCAGGAATAGAACCTCTCTCAACATATAAACCCTATTCTTTGACTTAATTAACAACTATCGCGCCTTGTTTATATTTCCGACCTTTTCATATTTGACCTTAAACTCCATCGTGAAGTTGCAGACTTCTATCAGAAATGAGCTTTAACTTCAACATCAATTTAAAAAGACTTTAGTATTGTAAAAGTGAGAAATATTAGACAAAAAGTGTGTTCTCAGAAAGTATTGGCAAGCTTTGAAGTTGCTTTTGATAATGATCGGCTTGCTGAGTTTTAATTTTGAACATCAAAGAACAAGTTTTTACACAATTGCGGCAGAATCAATGCTAAAAAGGGTGCTAAGGGCGCCTGCGCTTGGAGATGAGTAAAATTTTCCAAAAGCTTTTTTTTTCATTTTACGCAGAGAGAAGTAAAAGTCATACTTAGCAATAAATTTTGGAACTGAGACGCATAAAGATGAGATGAATCTTCTCGCATTCCTAAAATTTCCATGGCTAAGAAATTGCTTGATCCTATTTAAAATCCCGTCTGCTTTTCATAAAAAATGGCCTGTTTTCAGCTACCATATTATTAGTTCCCCAACATTTCGGACAGTTTTTTTCATCGCTCTTTTTTACTGGCTACGCAACGACCAATATTCAAAAATTAAAATCTCAAATAACTTGATCATTGAGCAAATTTAATTTGCATTATTTGCATTTTCATTTCTGTTTATATCTCCTGTACCAACTTAGCGTCATATTCCTTTTGAAATGTTGAATTAATAATCATTTCTAAAAATGCATCTTATAATTTAAATGGTGGAAAATTCGGTTTGTAATCTCCTGCAAATGAACTGCATTCAATGTATTTTGTAAGTTTTCCAAATTAAATCATGGATTGGATTCAGTTTTGTCGGATTGAAAGTCTCTCTCTCTCTCTCTCTCAAACCAAGACATGAGGTATATGCACTAAATACTGAAGATTTGAAAAAAAAAATTTTCATCAACAAAATGTACACTCCTGACTGTAAGTTTTAAACTGACATGATAGCTCAGCTCAAGAGGGCACAGTATGACAGTCGTAGTGTGAATCAGTCGGCTCAGGGGAGACCACAGGATGGAAATCAATTAAGGGATTGTGAGGTCACAACTCATGAAGTTCCCATCTTTATTCTCGGTAGACTAATATTGGCATAGAATAAACATAGCGAAAAAAAACAATTTTTAGCTAAAAGAAAATAATTTCACTTATGAGAATATTTTGTTTTCATTTTTTCTTTACGCAACAATTTCGTTCGCTTTCAGATAAACTATGTTATTGGTGTTTCAAGAACACAAAAAAAAATTTCTCTTTATAGAACTTTATATTGAACATTGTTGGAACAGCAAACGCAAGAAAAAATGTTGAACAATTTTCTTGTATTTCTGTCATCTGTAACTTTCTCTTTGTTATTTTTTTCGATTCGAGAAAAAAGGATGAGCCTTGAAAGATAAAGAAAAATGTTGTTAACTGATGAACATTTCAAAAACCCCTTCCAAGTTTCTACTTCAAACAAAAACGTTCTCAACGAACTGTTTGATACCATTTTGAGCAAAGTTGCAATCACCACAAATGGGTTGGAGAAAGCATTTCAAGCAGTAGATAAAGAAGAAACCACGGAAAAAGAAAAAAGAGATTAATTCAATTTCTGTTATTGTCGCTACTGAAATTGGATTTAACTGCTGTGATAAAGAGTGATTTTCGTCGGATATAACGATAGTTATCTTGGTTAATCAGTTACTATAAACACAAAAAAATAGATAATGGTGAAAGTCAAAAACCCAGAGAAAAAACACTTGAAAAAAATTACATTATCGATGGCCTGTAATAAGCGGGCCAAAAAACAATGTTTTTTTATTCAAAAAAGCTTACGAAGAGATTTAAGATGACAAATGTGTATTCTGAGAGGCAAGAACTGTTAGTGAAAATATGAAAAATCAAAGAATAAAAAATTTAACGTACTTTGTTTCAAAAAATTAGAAAAAATAAATTAACATTGATACCAGCTGACACAAATAGTCACCAAAGCTGCACAAAATACTAACAATTTTGGAGCCAATTTTATTCCGTACATTAAAACGACACGAATCAAAAATTTCAGTTCAATCTAAGATTCCAGTAAATCCTTAAAATTTTTAAATTGCTCTTCTACTTATAAATGCTATAAGACACCGTAGTTAGAAAACTTAAGCGTAAGCGTTACAACTACAAAAAAACAATGAAAAGACAGCTTTTGAATAAAAGAATTTGCAAATATATAAATTTTACACACTTTTCTCATTTATTTTCAAAAAAAAAATAAATACTGCATGTGCAAAAACGCAATACGTTTTTACAACGCTATTCGTTTTTCATAATGAGTCTTATTTCAATTTTTCTGTACTTTTTTAACAAAAAATTATTTATCAATTTGCTTTTTTCCTAGATGATTAATGATCCTTCGATATTTTGGTATTAATTTACGCTTATCATGTAAATATTGTACCCCTTTTATTGCTACTCCAAATTTTTGCATTCATTTCAAGTTAATCAGGAAACAATTTGAACCCATCTTAATCTATAATTTGTGTCAAAATTTCATCAACTTTTGACTTGCTTGGTCAAAAGGGTTTGCGCATAATTTTTCAATTTATCAGAGGATTTCAACTAAAATTGAATCTCGATAAGTTTTCTAGATCTGCGATGTAAAATTTTCAGCACAGACATGACAAATTAAAGGTTTTTTAAGTTGCTTCTACAGAGTTTCAATCCATAGAAATGTTATGTTTCCTTCAGCATCTTCGCGTTTTGTCTCGCTTTTATTTACTTATCGACTGGAAAGAGGGTACCTCAAGACCAGTCACCAAAAGTGACGTTTGGAATCACAATTAAATAGATTTGAGAACAATCGGTTGTTTTTATTTTCGTGTAGGTTGCTAACAATGTTGTTGAGTTTGAAATGACTTGGATGCTAAAGGTTTTCGCATAATTGAATCAAGTTAACTCCCAATAATGATCGAACAGAAAATAAAATAAACAATTATTCTTTTTCATTTCGCCCTTCAACACATATTTGAATTGATAGAGAAGGAACGAAATTTTACGTGCAAATTATTAAATTCAATATTGTTATACAAAAATTTTAACTCAATTTTGCAGGTTGTTAATGGTCTACATTATAAAGGGTTTTCATCCATTTTGTCATCGGACATGAAAATGAGAGTTCAAATCTTCTAATTCCTCATCATGTGTTCAGATAGCATTTTTTGTATGCTTTTTCCTTCAAGGTGAACAATCCTTTAAGAGGAGCTGATTTTATTGCCCTATTGAAAAATAGCCCGTTTTAATTTTAGGTTTGAGCTTTGAGGTTTTCATTGCAATAATATGTCCTATTATATTGAGTGTCGTTCATTTTTGAGAGAAAAGGTTTCATATTTGTCCAACACTAAGCTTTCTTAACCACTATATATTCGAGCGTAGTAGCGGATAATTCTCAGTTTGATCAAGCATATTTTTGTTTGTTCAGGAAATTGTTAATAAAATCAATAAATTGGAAAAATTCACCTTCTGTTAAAAAAAATATGGAGTGAATCGATTTTGCAATAAGAAATTCCTTTTTTTCTTAGCCTCTGCATTTGATAATTTTAACATGTTTACTGTCAACTGATAAATTCGATAAATGGCATGCTAAAAATGGTATAACTAGTTAATTTAGCTTGATAAATCTCTTCGCGCTCAAAGTGCAAAATGAGTTCAGACTGCTCACTGCCCTGTTTGAAAACGTGAAAAGAAATATCCGAACACATAATTCGCTTTAGAAATTTTCAGAACAAGAAACAAAGTTTGAAAAAACTGTGACGCCCTGTCTAATTTTTTACTTCAATTTTGAGTTCAAGGAAATGTAAGTGTTGGAATCGTTGAAGAAACAATGAACCAGGGTAAATCAGAACTGAATCATTAGATTTTCAGTCGGTATCTGTACAATGCCCAGACTAAACCAAAATTACCAATAACAGTAATATCTAATCACTTAACACTAAAGCTTCCTTCCAGACTCGAATTTCTACCCAATAAAAATGAATCCAAAGAGGGTACTCAGATGGCTACTAAGTGAAAATTCTTACATTATTTTGGGGGCACTGGGATGAAAGCGGCTTAAGTGTGGGGTTAGTGGGATAAAAACTATATATAAATAATAATGATCCAAAAAATTGTTATTTTGGAACAAGTGTACAGATAAACAACAAATTCGAGATGTCACCAAAAAGGCCTTAGCCTGTCCATAGGGTGGTTCCTCTATTAAACTTGCAGAATAAAAAAGTTACCTTACGCTACTGATAAAAATACCAAAGCTGTCCCGTCAACGTTTCGTTTCACTGTATGTATTTGTCACGTAGGTTATGTAGGTTATTTAATAGAACAGATTCGTTTACTTCTAAAATTTCTCTTACAATGTGTTTGTCTTGAGTAACCAGAATATTAAACAATTTTCTTGTTCGGTACATGAGAGCTTTTTTTCTTTTGGCATGTCGTCAAACTCAAGGTTTTTACGGTTTTAAAACGCTTCTCATAGGATTGAGTATTGTGGATTTCTTCAACGCTGAAAAGTTATGATCCAAAGCCTCAATCAAAGTTTGGTCTTGAACTCTTACTCATCAATTTTAACAACTCGTACAGATGTTATTCCATAAGTGTCAGTAATTTAGATTTCCCTTTGACCTGGTGGAGGCTTTTTAGGTTTTTTAGTGCAAAAATTATCCTGATTATGTGGGTTTGTGACCAGTTGAGTTGTTTAAGCTATGTTTTGTTTGCACAATCATAAATTAATACACCATACTGCAAAAATGGTTGGACATTGAGTTTGTAAAGTTAATCGAATTATCTTTTATGAATCTTTTTTTGTTTCGGTAGAAACAACAGAATTTTTTCAAATTTGCTCTTGATTTCTCGTATGTGCCCTTTAAAGCTCATTTTTTCTTCAATGTGTAAACCAAGGTTTGTCGCACTCTTCTTGCCATACAAAGCTATTTCTTGTATTTTTAATGTATTCGCTATTTCTCTCTTTGCAAAACATGTCTTGTTGTTTTGTGAAACTTATTTATTTCTGTCAAACCAACCGCAAAACCTACCAATATCGTTGAGCAAGTCGTCGCTTTTATGTATTGTGGAAGAGAA
>NC_134480.1:20167720-20257713 GCF_964194025.1 Convolutriloba macropyga
CAAAGCTCGGTAGTGATAGGTTCAAAATGCTTCCTAATTAGCTCCAAATTTGAAAGCTTATGCTCATTTTGACTTTTAAAAATATTTTATTTTTAAATAGATAATGGCTTTTTGAACTTTGCCTCCTTTTTTCTCTTAATTTGATCGTCTTATAGCTAAGTGTCCGCAATGAAAAACTGTTTCTTATTTCTAGTGAATACAGATGCATTCATAAATGAAGTATACACCTTATGTTATGATTTACTGGCTTTGATACCACTAGATTTCTCATTTTTTCATATTCAGGTATTTGCCCCTTTTTTGACGTTTTCTAGTTTTGTCAAGTTAGCACGTTATTGACAGTTCATATAACACATTATGAGGTTTTTCATGGAAGAATAGATGGGCCGATATTCTGATATTAGTCGATAGCTGACGGCTTTCATGACTTTGAAAACAATTGTTTTCAAAAATAATAAAAACACTTTTTAATTACGCAATTTGGTTCCGTTTATATTCTGTTTGTTTCCTAGTCTCTGGCGTTCAAAATTAGGCACAATTGATAATATTAAAATTTCTAAAGGTACAGATAATGGTTTTAACGGCTCCGACGCCAATTTCTCGAAGAATTTAATTGAGGTTTTTTTTTAATTTTGATTTTAACTGCCGCCTTCACTTCGTCTTTTAGTCGTTTCAAAATTTCATGGAAAAGGACAGATCTCAATTTTTTATGAAGGAATAGAAGAGCCTATATTCTGATATTAGTATATAGCTGATGGTTTTCATGACTTTGAAAACAATTGTTTTCAAAAATAATAAAAAACACTTTTTAACTTCGCAATATGGTTCCGTTTATATTCTGTTTGTTTCCTAGTCTCGTTAATTACAGGCCCAATATGATAATATTGTTGTCTGAGGAAGGTGTCAAAGGAATTGGTGTCAAAAAATCTAATGTTTTAAATGAATTCGGTATGACTTTACTGGCTTCGAAAAGGTTTTATTACAGAAGAAAATTACTTTTCGGTTTTTGTTAGATTTTACGTTGTTTTTGTTGGCATTAGATATATTCTGGATAAATGCAGGTCTTATTGGTTTCCTAAGGAAAAATAAACAAACCTATTTAATTATTTATTATGTTTTTAATGGCTTTCATGTCTTTGGAACTAATTTTTTTTTCGAAAAAAAACAAATATTATTTAATTTTGATTTTCTTTTGTCTACTTGTTACCTAGATTCTTTCAAGAGAGTTCACATAATATCTTATTGGTTTCCAAATAAGGCGCGATTGAACATGTTTCGAGTGCCAAATTATGGCTTTAAGGCTTCGAAAGCGTTTTCGGGCAAAATTTAACTTATTTTTTGTTTGTTGTCTATTTGTTGTTCTTTTTGTAACCGCATAAATATTGAATACCTACAATTCTTAATTCCCATGTTTCAAAACACTGGTAATACTGGATCTATGGGATATTTTAGTTGATCCCTGATGGTTTTCATTACTTTGAAATTAATTGTTCTTAAAAAAATTAAACGAATTTTTCAAATTTACTGTTTTGTTTTTATTGTCTAATTGTTACCAAGCCTTATTATGGACTGGTCATATGTCTTTTCTGGTGAATTACAAGAATTTTGTTTAATGGTAGTTTTTTTTGACGCTATTTTGACTTTGTTATTAATTTTTGTTTTTTAAAACGGACATAAATTTTTGATGTAACTATTGTTCGTTGTTCTTGTTTGATCTTGCTGATCGTCTTGACTTGCTTCCTTCATTTAGGCATATCCCATAAAACTAATGCGTCATTTTTACTACACTGAGTTATTTGCCTTGGAGCTATCTTTTCTTCCATACTCCAATGTTTTTTGAAAAATACTTGAATTTTTGGGGTTTTCTATCTGTTCCTCATTTGGTAGACAATTATGCCAAAATTGTAGATGAGCAGGGTCGGAACCTTATGTGCGTTCGCACATTACCGAGCCTCCTTGTTTATTTTCTTATCGATACTGTGTATAGACAAGTACACAAATAACTTTTGAGTTTTTTTTTGTCTCAAAAATTCCAAATCATCATCATGATAAACTTTGTTAAACTCACAGACTGAGTTGATATTCAAATAAAAAATCTGCAACGCATACCTGAATTCAATAAGCAATTTGTTTTCTCCTTGGGAAAACCTAACAATGTTTTAAAGCGTTTACAAACTTTTCACAATAATGCTGTTGGTCATAACTAAGGTCCTCATTCGCATTCAATTTCACCAACTTCATGTTACTTTTGCTCATAGCTTCTATAAAGACCACAGGGAAGAAAACGACTAATCTTTTCAAAAGTTTAACCTTATTTTAGCTTGATGAAAAAACGTTTGAAGTCAAGGCCATTAGCTCACAGACTTGTTTGTTCTCGTGTTAATTAACATGTACGGAAATATAGGAAAGCCAAGTATGTCTAGAGAATTTGAAACCCGGTAGCTTTTGTGATACTGAAGTGTTATTCAGAAACAAAATAACGGAAGCATTAAGTTTCTCTTGACCTTTGAATAAAAGCTCATTCCTCGCAATTAGACACACAATTTTGCTTTAAGCGTGGGCTGAACAAAAGAAAAAAACTGAAGATTTCAGGCTTGATTGAACATAGTCTACAAAAATTGACAAGTACTGTTTGTCATACAAACTACATTATTCACAATATCAATAAGAACCTAGTAAACAAACAAACTGAAATTTGTATGCAACTTCAAGATTTTTGCAGAAAGCATGATCAAAAATCATTTACATCGAAAGTTTTATTATTAATTAATAAGATATACGATTAATTTTTTATCAAGAATGTTGATATTAATTAGATTTTAATACGTTTTTTCCAAATCTTTGTCAATTTGTGTTGCAACTTTTGTCTTGGCAACGTCGTTTGAATTCTGTTCAATTGAGATATCAATGTCCTTCTATAAAACCTGTTGTTTATAATTGATTCGAGCATCATTTGAAAAGTTTTCTCTTAATCAAATAAAATAATCAAATGCAAAAAATCTATATTGGCATATAAACTCAAAAATGTCATTTTAGTTTCTTTTGTTTCCAAAAGAAAAAGCAATCATGCTTTGAAAATTTAGATCGAGCGATAAAACCACCATCCACTGAAAATAGAGTATCTGAGCTTTCAAGATAAACTGGCTTTTTATAGGAGCCAAGACTCTTAACAGTCATGCGAAATTGAGAGTTGGTTGCGGTGCAAACAACAGCAAAGAAATCTTTGCAAAAAAAATTGATTTAACATTTTAAAAACGGCTAATTGACTATAGCTCGTTTAGTGAACTGCGCTAGAATATGTTTCGGTCTTGGTTATAATTCGGGGAAATATAAATGAAAATAAATTTACGAAATAAGAGTTTAATTAGAAACAAAATTACAATACAGAAATTGCCTCTTCAGTTCTTTCTAAGTTGAGATAAGGCATAATGGAGAATTCTCCAGCCCCGTGGCATGCATCTTATTATTTTGGCGGACTTATATTTATTTCAATTATTTCAGAAAACAACCTTTCGGATGTGGAGATTGTCTCGGAAGAGACAAGCTCAGTTTCATTTTTACTTTAATTTTGGACTCAATTGATTTCTTGTTGAAGTTTAAGAGAACCTCTCGCTCAAATAATTAGAATATCAATCGAATATTTCTGAATACAAGTCGGTCCATTTTTGAGGACAATTTAACAATTTAAACTAAAGAATTCATGAGCACTGCGAAAAACACACGCAAACACACACACACACATACACAAAAACAAACGCACACACACACGAGCACACACATGTATATATATATATATATATATATATATATATATATATAAATATATATATATATATATTTATATATATATATATATATATATATATATATATATTTATATATATATATATATATATATATATATATATAAACACACACACACGCATATATATATATATATATATATATATATATATATACATTTATATATATATATATATATAGGTATATATATATATATATATATATATATATTTATATATATATACATTTATATATACATACATATATATATATATATATATATATATATATATATATATATAATATATACATATATTATGTATATATATATATATAAACTACATTTACAACTGTTCTAATATTCTCGGATCAAACTGTTCTTAAAGAGATGGTTGATCCGTTCACTGCACGTCTTAAAATAATAATCTGACAATGTCAGTTTTGAGTTGTCTTTAAAAAGTTTGCTTAATTTAGAATACAATTTTTTTTTCTCAGAGCAATAAAGTGTTTCTAGTCATTCGCAAAGTTTTGTCAATTTTGTGATTCATTCAAAAATGAAAAAGAGGATAATTTTGAAAAACTTTTACACTGCGCTCATTTCAAAACTATCATTTTCATCAAAAATATCCTGATATTTTGAGGTTATAGTAATCATAAAGATTTTCCACCAAAAACACATCGCAATCTTTCTTGCCTTAACTTCTGCGAGTCTAGAAAAATTATTAGCTTTGGTTAATTTTCCCAGACACATTCCACAGGCGGTTAATTGACGCAAAATGAAGGAGAGTTTTCAAATATTTTCTTGTGAAAACACCAGGCAAAGCATCAATATTGGCACGATTCACCGGATTGATTTAAACCAATCTTAGAAGACCCATAGGCACTAAAAATCAAATAGGTATTTTCAACTCAATTTGTGTTTTTCTGTCATAGCAATGATATAAAATATTTTTGATTCGGGGCTTTCATTTTTCTACAACTTCCTCAAACTCGTTAATACATAATATATATTCAAATTATTGAAATTAAATGCATTAAGCAGTGCATTAAATTTGAGTCTCTGTTAGAGTCTTTGAGTCTCTGTTTATAATTAACTCTCTGTTTATAATCAACCAGCAAAAATCTAGTGCACTAAGTTTGTGAAAAAATAAAACCAAACACTTTTGGCTATTACTGATCTCAATTTGAGTCTCTGTTTATAATTGATTTGACAATAAACAAAAAAGACTATTATTTCATATTTTTACCATTTTTAGGATTCATGCTTAATTGTTGATGATAATATGTTTTTTCAACATCTCAACTGACTGGAGACGAGCGGCCATAGAACTTGATGGTTTGCAAGTGGTTTCAAAAATTTGTAAGGGTTCAGTTTTTGCAATAAAAAGAAACAGAAAGCTATATCTGTCGGCTATAAATGTCCTCCAGTCAGTTTACCTTGATTTTTTAGCAAATAACAATCGTTTGTTTTTCCATTGGTTTTTGCTGAGGTTGGACAGTGAAAGAAAAAATTTTCTCTTCAAAAAATTCCAAAATTCAGTACTTTTTCTAATTTTCCATCAGAGATTCTTTTAATAGTTATGTATTCTACATTAGATGTGGAAAGACATAAATATTCTCCACTTGCGTATCTCGACCGCTAAGAATAAAGTATAAAACTTTCCGTGTTTCTGATTTTTGTCATTCAAATTGAGTTTCTGTCTTGGCTTTTGCAAAATGATTTTTTTCAAGAGAATTATTTGATATTTATATTGACTATGCTGGAAAAAAGTGAAAATTCTTTGATTTCTTGAATTTGCAATCTGCAATACATATATATCACGTTTGTTGGCTTGATTGTCATTTAAACAAACGAATATTTTTTAAATTGCTTTGTTCTTCAGGTTAATTTTTTGGGAGTTTATTGTTTGAATTTTTTTGTGTTCAATTTGGAAAAATACACTGGAAATTTTATTTAGCTAGTTGAATTTAGAAATATGCCTGCTTAATTTTTGTCTCTAATGGGTAAAGAATCTGCTTTTTCCTTTTAACCCCTATCCAATTTTTTTTGCAAAAAAAGGATTTGCCGAAGAACTATTATGATGCAAAGCTATCCGAAAAACTTGCCTTTTACTTGAATAACATGTTCAGTAGTATTAATTTTTCAGCTTAGCTTGCTTTATCGATCAGAATTTAAAAAAGTAAAATACACCAAGCTACCCTTTGTTTAAAATCATCTCTGCTGAGGCTTTGGTAAAATTTATTACGAGATTGCTCATATTTCAGTAGAAGTAATCCGATGAGTAGTTTTAGAAGTTTTGAACGAATATTACAATAACGTCAGAAATGTTGTCCTCCTCTCTGATCTGCTAACTTCTGAGTTGATAAATTTCATTGAGTTTTTGTAATTGATTGCTTCTCTTTATTGAAGTTTCTACTCTTTATTACAAACGCGGACGATGAACGAACTTTCGACAACTTTGCCCCAATATTTTCAACAAAAATTGTACCAATGATTACATTTTTGCTGACTAGTTCTGAAGCTTAAACGTAATTGAAATTCAATACATTTAACGTATATCATTTTAATAGCTCTCGCTGAGTTTACTTACTATGATGCCTTTTTAAGGTCATCGCGTCGAAATAAGTTTGAGTAATCTTAAATTTGTTACAGGCCATAGCGAGTACAGAATTTGACATTTGAATTATTTTGTTTTGAGTAGATTTCAAAAACTAATTGGTTTGCGTAACGGCCAGTCTTGTCAAAATCACAAAAACTGATTTCGAAATTGTTCAGACCATCTATGGTCTCATAAAGACATGAATTATGCTCTACAGATATATTGATTGCCATTTTACTTATTAGGAGCAAATTTGGCGATATTATTTATTTATTGAACTTGTTTGCTTTTTTGGTTTCAGTTGGTTTTTCAGACAGAGTCCAACTTCTCTCGTAATTTTGAACAGTAAATAAATGTCTATTGCAAAATTTAGAAGACAGCAAAAACTAACTCAAAAATGTGATGTGCTCCAGTTATAAACAGTTATAAACTCCAGCCGTAATGATCAATAGTTTTAAGTTTGTTTCATAACAGCATAAATGAGGAGGGCTCTAGCCCGCAGAAAATCTAGGACATAAAAACTATGGGCTAAGATTGAGACCAAAGTTTAATTATATCGTTAATTAGCGTACGCGATGGAAATCTGAGCTCAAAAATAATTTTGGTACTAACTATAAAGAACCGCAAAACTTTAATCAGATATTTTATCAAGAATCTAAGGTCTGGTCAAACGCTACTTCAAACGCAAAAAATACTGCCGATTCCTGACAAGGATTCAATTAAGACGCAAATTTAATTCTTTGCAAAATTTGCACTGGAAAATTGAACTGCATATAAACAACGAGAACATGAAAACTTTTCATAAGAGTAAATGAAATCAATCCACGCTAAAGTCGCGAGAATTCAGAGAAAATTTAAATCCTAAAGTAATTGCTTCTGAATTTCAATTTTTATTTCGAGCAGAAATCTAGTCAGAAGCTATTGATAAAAAGCTGTTGCTCTCTTTAAAACCATCATTTCTTTATTTAGACTTTTAATATCAGGAATCTGCAGCTAGAGATATTCTCATGCACTTCCGACCTTCACAACTCAACCATGAACTTTATGCAAATAACCCTGCTGAAAACGTTTGCACAGATATTTGCGGCGTTTTGGAACAATAGGAGCGTATTGGTCAAAATATTGACAAATTGAAACTTCGGGGCATGAGCGAATCAATTTTTAGTGTTAAAGTTTTTTGGCATATTAATTTTTGTACATAGATTTCACAGATGAATAGCTTATGTTCTTGCAGACCCCATTTTTTCTTCAATGATTAAGATATTGATACAGAAAAATGAAATATTGTAATCGACTCAAGACGTCCGCGTATGATAATGAAGATATCAGGGTTACGTACTCGTAACTTATGGTAATTTTAGCAGGTTTCTAAGCAGAGTAAATTTTGGGATAGAAACTTTTTAAAATTCTGCAATTCGATTATCCTTAATAACCACAACTATCCGTTACTTAGTTAATACTTATGGCAACGTAGTTTTTCATGAGAAGTTTCCAGATCATTTTATCTAATTTTCCTCCGGTTTTCATGCCGAAAAATTCTTGTTACAAAATCGGAAGCGGTTCACTAAGGGATCAGTTTTTAATCATTTTTACCTCACAACATTGAAAAAACTCTATCAAAAACGATACCTGAGTTTGATCGGCAAAATTAGAAAAAAATAAAAAAAATGGGTCTGCTTAATCTGCGGCAAAAAGTGCAAATTTTAAGTATAGTTAAAAACAATGAAATGATAGATCATTTGAAATATGAAATGAACCATATCGCAATTATCTCATAGCAGTTCGTATTCAAGATAAAAAGAAAATAAAAAACACACTTAAAATTTGCATCTTTTTTGACGGTTTTCCTATTTTTGAAAAGATTACAAAACTACCTTATTCAAATCAAAATTTTTGTTACTCATGTAAGCTAAAAAAATAGTATGAGATCAAAAACCTATCAAAACCAAATTTGAATGATGAAAAAGATACTTTTTAAAGTTAAAAATGTTAACTTTTTATTTTTTTATTTTGAACAAAATACAAGGAAACATTTTGACCAGAAGGTTCGTTTTAAGATATATATGAGAATTAACATATTTATTATTACAATTTTTTATTTCATCAATATATCTAATATATTTAACCAAACTCTCGTTAAAATTTATTAGCTAATTCTATCCATTTTTTAAATTTGCATGTGTTAGCAATGACTTTGATCAACACATGACCTTTGACATCTGAAGAACAAAAATTGGAACTTAAAATTTGGGTATTTAAGAACAATTTTGCCTCAGCTTTTCTTTTTCTTAATCAGTCTCTAGACGGCTGTCCAGATCTCTGTTTTTTAATTTATCCGTCGCAAACATTCATCAAGAACCTTTTATGCTATGAGTTTTTGCCATTTGTAAATAGGATTAAACTTGAAAGACATTGTCCAAACATTTAAACCCAGTTGAAAGGGAGTTTAAAAGAGCGTTTAAACAGCTTTGAACCTTTCTGGAAAGTAAAAAAGTCCTCTGCTTTTTAAAACTATTCAGCAATTTCAAAATTACTAACAAATGCTAAAATGATGCAAAACACATGATTCTGAAAATAAAACCATGAAAATGAGTTCGTCATGTCGGATCATGGGTGTAGACTGCTTGATAGAATAATGAAAAAAGCACATGCAACATAATAATATAGTAAATCAGCGCTGATTCATAATATTTCAATTCTGTATTTCTACTATGGCCATATTCTGATCTCGTTACTTTTTAGAATAGAAGAAAAATCAGAGTAAAAATTTCGGGTGTCTGAAAACATTCTGCGCAATTTGAAATTTAATTTTTGAATTTCTACGCGAAGTTAAGGTTTGAATCTTGTAAAACTCTAAGCAGAACATCCTACAGATCAAAACAGAGAAAAGTTTTTTTTGTATGCTGTTTCAGAAACTTTAAAAATGCACCACTTGCGGTACAGAATGCATTCTTTTTTAAATTCTAGAAAAATTTCTCCAGCTTTGAATGCCTTGAACTCAATTTTTTTACTGTAAAAATCATTTTACTGTTAAAAATCATTAGGTCCGCATTTTTTTCCATATAATTCCGCCGTTAATTAATTCTTCTTCTTTGACCGTAAATTTTGAGGACATGGTTAACAAAATTGTTACCTTGAAATACTTTTAAAAACTTTTATTCAAGCACCATGAACAAATTGACCAGGAGAAAATCCAAAATTGATAATGGAAAATTTGTCAAGTATTGTTAATGTTTGTATTTCAATGCGGTGCTTATAGCTCAGACCTTTGTGTCTGGTAACTTTGAGTCTATTTGTTTCAATCTCTAGTTCCTGTTCTTTGAACCCAGGGTTTGACTTTGGTATCGATTTGCACTCAAGTTGCGCCGATAACCTCAACAGAGCGGAAAAATCCTCTAATACTTTCGTGGAAATAAATATTTTAAACGGGTAAACTTCCATAAGTTTATGTTTTACACATATACATGTTTTGATTCGGTGGCTTTAAACATAATTTGCTTACTATAGTAAATGAACTCGATATTCGGTATGACGTCAAAAGGTAACTCAAAATGTAAAACAACATATTGAACTGTGAACAACCCAGGTCAGGGTGCGTGACCAATGTCATCCAGACCAAAACGGACGCTGATCAAACCGAGCTGAGTCGAGCACAGGGGTTGGGTAGACTTATACGAAATTAAAACTGATTCAGTTTTTTTTTCAGTAACTTTAGGTCAAAATGAGTATTTGAATGTATTCAGTAATAAGGGTTTCAGTAATATGTGTTCCTGTGTTGATTATAAGGATCAAAATCTTTAAGTTGTTATTTTAAATAGTTTGTCATTTTAAATTTCTAGCTGCTTCAGTGCTTTCTTTGAGTTGATAATACATTAGCATAATCCATTTAATCTTATGTAAGGAACTATTTTTCGTCGTTTTACAAAAACTTAAACTTTTTCCGTTGTGATTGTCGTTCTTCAATTAACAAATGCTCTCTAATGATCAGGTTTCCTAATATACAGTGTTTTGATGCAAATAGTTTTGATTATATCATTTCTTTCGGTCCTACCCGGGTTGACCCCATAATTCAAAAAGTTTTAAAATTACAACTTCATATTATGGCTTCTATGAAAAGTTGTAGTCATAAAAATTTCCCAGCCCGATTCAATTAACCCCAAATAGGTAAACATCACATTGTTCCATCCGAACAAAATCTGACGTCATTATTTTTTGATTCAGATCCCTTTCCTCAAACAAAATGTATTTAAATTTTGGTTATTATTTCTTAAAGTTTTCACCCGAATCATACATATCTCCCTTATTTTAAATTCCAATCATGTTTGTTATACAAAAACAAAACCCGACTGAAATTATAGAAGTTTGAGTATGATTTAATTGGGGATAAATAATAGTGGGCATAACTAAGAAGGATTAAAAAGCTGGTCACCGTCTTTAAAAAGCTGGTGGCGTGATAGCCGAGAGGTAAGGTGTGTGATTCACACGCCAATGGTTGAGAGATCAATCCCCTGCCTCCGTGAAGCTGTCTGTGTAAGGATGAGCTCTTACTTAACCATAGCTTCAGGTTGACCATAGCCTGACCAGTGTTGGCTGCAATAATGGTACCACGTGAAAGTCTCAGACGCAAAAAAAGTGGACAAAGTCACCAAAAAAGAGCATTCATTCTCGCCAAATGAACTGTCTGAGATATGGAGAATAATTGAAAAAGGACGGCTGAGAACAGGCTACTGTTAATGCACTGCAGAGTGAAAACCCTAATTCTGCTCCGCTGCGATTACCCAGAAACATATTTATTTATTTATTTATTTACTGTATTATTGTTATCTTATACCAAAGTAATAGTATCAAAGATATATCTTTTTTTAGACGATTTTCGTATCCATCACATAAAAATGTTCTTCAATATATGCATGGCGCTCAAAATGAACACAGCTGAAACGCACAGATTTGTTTGGTTTTGATTAATTAAATAAAAACTGAAAAACAACCATTTTGATTGTCGTAAACACCAGTTTTCTATGGTTAACTTTTGAATGATGATAAATGCTCAATTATTGCTTCACAATGGCTCTACGAGACGGTCCGTAGTTGCCAAATTGGCATATGATTAAATTGCGAGGAGGTCATGAAGTTACAAATAAGAAGATATTGACATAATATTTTCCAAGATTGTGCAGGTATCTAAACCTTTTCATCGCTCTTGAATGACAGCAGAAGATGAAGTATTTTATCTGAGATATCCAAACTTTACAATTCAACATGTGGTTCAACATCGCTCATCAAATTTTTGCGACTAGAAAAAGAGTCCTGATTGATTTTTATATACAAATCGAAGTGAATTATTGAAACTATGTTTTTTTGCATCAATACTTTTCTGGAATCTGAATATCATAGAAGTAATGCCACAAATGCTAAGATGAATTGGTTTTCACCGCATTGAAAATTTCAGAATTGTAGCAAAGAGTGTGGTTGTTTGCTCCCAACGAGAGAGAGAGAGAGAGAGAGAGAGAGAGAGGGAGAGAGAGAGAGAGAGAGAGAGAGAGAGAGAGAGAGAGAGAGGGAGAGAGAGAGAGAGAGAGAGAGAGAGAGAGAGAAGAGAGGAGAGAGAGAGAGAGATAGATAGATAGAGAGAGAGAGAGAGAGAGAGAGAGAGAGAGAGAGAGAGAGAGAGAGAGAGAAAGAGAGAGAGAGAGAGAGAGAGAGAGAGAGAGAGAGAGAGAGAGAGAGAGAGAGAGAGAGAGAGAGAGAGAGAGAGAAAGAGAGAGAGAGAGAGAGAGAGAGAGAGAGAGAGAGAGAGAGAGAGAGAGAGAGAGAAGAGAGAGAGAGAGAGAGAGAGAGAGAGACAGAGAGAGAAAGAGAGAGAGAGAGAGAGAGAGAGAGAGAGAGAGAGAGAGAGCGAGAGAGAGAGAGAAAGCGAGACAGATAAATATTTTCGATCATATGGGTGCAGAGAAAAGCTAATATGATAAAGTTACGCAGGTGTAGTTATTGATAAGTTCAATTCTAAATTTTCTGCAGCTAAATTATATCTTTTTTCTAAAAATTTAGTTAGCAATTGTAATATGGGACTTGTTGGATTGCTGTGAACGTTTTACATGGTTTTTGAGGCTTTTTTTTATCACAATGGGTTTCTTTTCAAGGTGTTTAAGGGTTCTTTTGTTTATTTCGGATATGTCTGCCCATTCGCTTTTTTTTTCTCGAAGTTCTTATCACAGCAGGTCTTTTTGAGAATTTGCTAGTTTTTGAGTTTTCAACATTTGGAAGATGTTCTCCTTGAGAGGACTCAATTGAATGATCAAAAAGCACAAACGTTTATTTTTTTGTGTCTTTCACTTGTTTTGCGTTTTCTAATTTGATTTTGTGTGTTTGTTGTTGTCATTGTTTCCCACAGACTGCTGAAAAAATTTTTCTGAAACCGGAGTTTTTGGAGAATCTTGAAAAACGATATCGGATTATAGGTTTTTAGATTTTGCTTCTTTTGTTGTTAGTTTTGCTGTTTTTTTCCGAAAAAAAACAGAAAAAAGTTAGCATCTTCCACAAATGGGTTGTTGATTGTAGCAAAAATGAAATGTTCGTCTCTCTATGTTTCGACTTTCTCCAGTTGTGTTAATTACCTTCACAAAGTATTTACATTAATGTAACATAAGCTAATTACACCCAAATGAACTTGAAATACACCACATTTTGATATCAAACCTGCTTTTTACTAACGCGTTCGTAAGTTTTCAGCGTTCTCAATGTCCACTAAAGCTTTCTATAGTTTTAATTCAAGCCTCTATTGATATCTCATGTTTGTGAAATCTTTGCTTTAAAACCGCCAATAAATTTTAAATTGGATTTGGGTCTGGACTACCTGCTGCCTTTGCAAGTGATATCCATTTTTTTCTTGGAAAAAAACTTGCGAACAACTTTTGGTTTACGCACAGCAGCATTATCTTGATCTTATTCTTCTTAATTGTTCAGAAATTTCAAATGATCAACAACGTTCAGCTTTTTTGAACATCTGAAAAGCAGTTTTTGTCCATTTCATTTTTTTACACACCTTATACGGCAGAATATATGAAAAAGTAGCCAATTTCGAGAACTATTCTGACTGTAATTCTTCATGGCAAAAATAGCCATTCATCAATCTGAATCGTTCCAATGTTATTGTTGGATTCTTTTAGCCATCATATACTAATTTTTCGTCCTTTTTCTTGACAATTTCTTTGCTTTGCTCGGGTTTCTGACCTCGAAGCTGTCATTTTTTAGACTAGGTTTATATGAATGCCTCGCACTCGATATTGATTTTAAGTCAGTTTTCATGAAAGTCCAATATTTCTTAACACAAATGTTTAACCATTTTTTCTGTTTAAGTCAAAAAAACGAGAATGAAAAATCTCATAAAATTTCAAATTTTTGACAGATTTTATACGCTTTAGCGTAAGTCATGCTTACCAAGCACGAGCCATGGCCAGGAGCAGAAATAAGGCTAAACGTATCGTTACCATTGCATATTTTTTTTCTTTCGAAACTTTTAACTTTTTCTTTTCTTCTGATGCGTCAAATCAGGTTTTCATCATTATTATTACTTATATTTTCTAAATAAAGAGAGAGAGAGAGAGAGAGAGAGAAAGAAATAGAGAGAGAGAGAGAGAAAGAGAGAGAGAGAGAGAGAGAGAGAGAGAGAGAGAGAGAGAGAGAGAAAGCGAGACAGATAAGTAGTTTTGGTCATATGAGTGCAAGAGAAAAGCTAATGTGATAATAATTACGCAAGTGTGGTTTTTGATAGGTTCAAAGCTAAAATCTGCTGCTAAATTATTATTCCTTTCTACAAATTTAATTAGCAATTGTGCTATGGGACTTGTTGGATTGGTGTGAATCGGGAGGCTTTTTGATTACAATGGAGTTCTGTTTAATGTGTTTTTCAGAGACAAATTAAAAATATGTGAAATACCATCACACTTTTTTTTCGGATTTCTCTGCCCATTTGATTTTCTTCTCACAGTTTTTATCTCAGCAGGTCTTTCTGAATATTTGCTAGTTTTTGAAGTCTCAGTCTTTTGGAGATAGTCTCTTTGAGAGGTTTCAATTGGATGGTCAAAAATCACAAAAGCTTCAATTTTTGTGTTTTCAACATGTTGTGCGTTTTCTGCTTTGATTTTGTGTGTTTTGTTGTTGGCATTGTTTCCCGCAGGCTGTTGAAAAAAGAATTTTCTGAAACTGGAATTTTTGGAGAATCTTGAACAACGATATCGGAAAATGATTTTTAGATTTTGCTTTTCGGTTATTAGTTTTGCCTGTTTTTTTCCGAAAATAAAAATAGAAACAAGTTAACATCTTCAACAAATGGGTTGCTGATTGTAGTAAAAATGAAGTTTTTTGTATGTCTATGTTTCGATAATCTCCAGTTGTGTTATTTATCTTCACAATGTACTTACATTGTGGTAGCATAAGCTAATTACACCAAAATGAACATGAAATACAGAAATACACCGCATTTTGATATCAAATCTGCTTTCTACTACCACGTTCATAAGTTTTCAGCGTTCTTAGTGTCCAATAAAAGCTTTCTAAAGTTTTAATTCAAGCCTCTATTGATATCTCATGTTTGTGAAGTCACTGCTTTAAAACCACCAAAAAATTTTAAATTGGTGTTAAGTCTGGACTACTTGCTGCCTTTTCCAGGGATAATCATTTTCTTTCTTGAAAAAAATTTGCCGAGAGCTTTCGGTTTACGCCCAGGAGCATTATCTTGATCTTATTCTTCATAATCCTTCAAAGAGTTCAAATAATCAAAAATGTTTAGCTTTTTTGAACATCTGAAAAGCAGTTTCAGTCCATTTGCTTATTTTACACATAATTTACTGCAAAATTTCTGGAAAAATAGCCATTTATGAGAATAATTCTGACTGTAATTCTTGAAATTGCATATTGGCAAGAGAAAGAGCCATTCGTCACTCTGATTCTTTTCAGTGTGATTATTGGATATTTTTTTAAACATCATATACTAACTTATTGTCCTTTTTGTTGACAATTTTCTTCTTTTCTCGGGTTTCTGACTTCGAAGCTGCCATTTCTTAGACTATGTTTGTATGAATGCTTTGCACTCAATATTGATTTTAAGTCGGTTTTCTTGAAAGTCCGATATTTTGTAACACAGCGGTTTAACCATCTTTTCTGTTTAAGTGAAAAAAAAACGAGAATGAAATCTCTAATAAAATTTTAAATTTTTGACAGATTTTATACGCTTTAGCGTAAATCATGCTTACCAAGCACGAGTCATGGCCAGGAGCGGAAATAACGCTAAGCGTATCGTTACCAAAGCATATACTATTTCTTTTGAATATTTTCCATTTCTTCTGATGCGTCAAATCAGGTTTTCATCATTATTATTACCCTTTTTTTCTTCCTTTCGTTTTTGACCAATCACAGGTACTTATTTCCTTTCCATCTTCCGCTTAAAGACTCAATTAAAATCTATGCCTTTTGTTACATGACTTAAAGAGCGTTGAACAAATTTCAAAGTGTTTAATTTGATGACTTCATTTTCTCGTGAAATCTTCTGATGTTCACCCTCTAATGTAATGAAAGAATTGATGATTAAAAGCTGATAATCTTTGCTTGCGCTTTTAAAACGTGATCGAATGAACGTTTCTTTCAATCCGTAACTGATCATACATTAGGAGAAGAAATCATTTAGCAGTATCTAAATCAATATGAAATGCTTGAGAATAATAGAATACGTTTTTTCCAAACATGTAAATTAATAATATAACCGAAAGGTTAAAGTTTACATGCCTTCAGAATAATCACGAATATTTATTGAAATAATCAAAATTATACATCCAACTTCTGGTTGTTAAACGATGTTACCCATTAAGCTGTTCGTTCTACTATATAAAAATATAAGACACGAATGATCCTACCTGTCTATCTATTGGAAAATTTTCATGCTGACGTTGCAAAAACTCTGTTAAATTTCTTTTGAAAAGAATTTTGTTCTCCGTCGCTCTTACGTTAGGGTAACTTATTCCATTTTTGTATGCTCTTCAAAATCAAAGATCTTTTACTCTGCTTAGTATACTTTTGCGTTCTTATTGCGTACTTGATAGAATAATGGTAGCAAGATTAGATAAAATGATTTTTAAGAAAAACTGGTTGCTGAATTTATCCCGGACCGTGGAGTGATGGGATAAATTACTCTAGAAGATGGCGTGCGGCTGATGTAAACGTTAGCATAATCGAAGCTACTTCATCTTTTTTATTGAAATGCTTGGGAAAGATGCCAAAAAAGTTTAGAACTCCATTGGAATAAATTGAAATGAATTATCGGGTTGTATGCTGAACGAGTAACAATATGTCGGTTCTTTTCGTTCGTCAAGCTTTTTTAAGAAACCTAACGATTTAGCCAGCTGCCAACTGTTTTTAAAAACTAATAATAAAATATCAGCAGAAAAAATACTAAATCCACCTTGCCGCATCTCAAAGGTGCTTTATTTTGTGGTAATTTACTACATACAGGTAACGTGACTCATCTTGAAGCCACTGAGAACTTCTGGCGTTTTTCCAGAGCAGCGTAGCGGCTGGAGATGTTGAGGTACAAATTCAGGTACGTCTGCGAAGTCACGTAACTTTGCTTAAAACACCAACTTGAATGTTTTAAAATCATTGAATTCAACGAAAGTCGATGAAAGTCAACTGCTGGTATTTAACCTTCCGCAACTCTTTTCGATTAGACTTTCGGAGGATCTTTTCCGTTTGTGCCCCCCCAAGCTTTGTGGGCGCATATTATTTGCAACCCCCAAGACGCACGTGTAATATTTTACATAATGATTTACTATGTAATGGCACGTGTTCTGTAACGGGGGGGGGGGGGGGGGGCATAACGTACTGGGGGGCGGCACAAACGGAAAAGATCCCTTTCGGCATATAATTTGCACGTGCGTGATTTTTTATAGAAACCGAAAACTGGTGTTGATTAAAAGCGTCCAGAGAAATCAAAGACTTTTCTTAGCAATTCATTTCATTTTTCAAGGGATAATTCAAATTAATTACTTTATTAATTACTTCAATTACTTTATTCAAATTAATTACTTTAATTACTTAATTACTTTCAATTAATTACTTTCAAATAAATTTCTCGGCAAGGTTTTCGTTTCAGAACAAGACACAATTGCGCATTTTAGATAATTTTGCGTGCAAATTTCACTTCTACATGCAGTTTTTCTTCATTTATGTCTTCGTTCTGATCTTTTCATTTTTTCAACCGAAACCTACAAATGTCTATTGACAAAAAAGAAACAACCAAGAAACCGCCAATCTTCTTACTGCTTTAAGGGCAATTAATTGACCGCAAAATACGCATTTGTTTGCAAAACAACAAAAAATGAAGCATGGCACTATCTGGTAACATTTTTTTTGTTACCAAGTCCAAAACGTTAAACCTGGCAAACCTATTCTTTGAAAAATTGGATCAACTCTGTTTTGGCGCCCCAAGTTAGTGAGCTTATATTTTCTACGCCCCCAGGAGCACGTGCTATTTTCTTACATATTAACGTGCTATATAACATATAAGTTGTAACTGGGGGCGTAAAAGACACTGGGGGCGGGGCAAAACAGAATAGATCCGAAAAGTTATTCGTGGCCTGTTTAAATTGCATTTCATTTAAAACACGAGACTGAAGCTTCTATCGAGAAAAACATTTTGTTTTTTATTTACGAATTTATCTGAAACTTCGATTAGTTTACTCTACATTTAGGTTTTTTTCTCAACAATCAATTTCGTGTTTTTTAAGTATTACTGCAGTATCTAAAGAACGTAAAGATAGATCACTTCAAGCAATAGTTAAGGCATTTTTCTGAACAATGAAACAATACTGTTATCTGCAATATAATAGCCATGAGAATAACTTTTCCGCAGAATAGCTTAATTTTTAAAAATACGGGATCAAGGCATTGTCTTAAAGTCTTAGGTGATTTTATCAGGTAATTTGTCCACCTACACTTTCATAGCCTGCGTCACTCCAAAACAAAGCTTGGAGTTCTTTCTATATCTAATTGGATTATGAAAATTGACGGGTCTTTCCCATTATACCCCCCTCCCCAAGTTTAGTGGTGAGATAACCTATAGCCCCCCAATCATGGTAAATATACGATAATGGGGGGACTATATTTTTATGGGGGGCTATAATAGGAAAGACCCAAATTGACACCATAGATGATGTATTTTGTTTTGGTTTAGCAACACCAATTTTTTGTATTAAGGTACACAATTGAACGTGTTAGCCAAATATCTTGGTGTATACTCCTCTTTGACGCTAATAAAGTTTTGAGAATACCTGTTTTTCTTTCTGACTTTTCAACGTTTATTGTCGTGTTTGCGCTTTGTTATCTTTATGTCAATCATTAGAAATCAATAGGTTTGACAAAAGTGGGCTCAGCTATTATAATTTGAAAATCTTCGGAATAATTGTATGCGACCACCAAATTTCAAATGCAAAAAAATATAGTTTTAACTCATTTTCTTACCGTTGTAACAACCAATAAATCTATCAACGTGACCAATATTTTTGAAAATATTCCTTTACCTGACAGAAACAAATTGAATGTTTGAAATTGTACCATTAACTAGCCACGCTACTGTTTTCTTACAAGATGTTCAGTAAAATCTTTTGTTTGCCTCTCAGTTCCTTGTCAACTAACAAGTCCAATTTTTTGTGTTCGGACTTTATTAAATATGGTATAAAATTGATTGTGATTAATATTCGAAAACATTACTAGTCAATAGAACGAAATTTTAAAACTCTGAAATCATTCATTAATTACGCTGAGGATAATTATTTAGTTTGATCTGGCAAGAAGAGTGGTCATTTTGTGGAAAGCATTTCAGCATGGTAGAGAGCTCAGCGAGTTCTTGATGACACTCTTGCAAGACCGTTTTTGATCAAGTATTATTTCCATTGGTTTTCTGGTACACTAATTTTCATTTAGTACAAATAGAGTTCATGAAAAAATTGCATTAATTTAGAGCCAGAAATGGAGACAAAACCGTACGCGCATTACCATGTTTAGAAAAAATTTTTTTTGTCAGCTATGTATCAAAATAATGAAACAATTTTGGTACTGCTAAATCGTAAATATCGTAAAAATTTTGAAGCTCTCACGAGTAACTTGTATCAATACCATTCTTCTTCAGACTAATTTAAACCACGTTTTCAGTATGTGACACTTTATGTTTAAATTAGTACTTGAGCAAATTAGTACTTTCATTTTTGAATTAGAAAAAAAATTGCTTAGAAAAATAGGCCGTTAAGTTGATTGAAGTTAATGTGTTGACATCCTAAAAGACTGACAGATCATAGTTCTCGTTAAATGCTCATCTTGTCCAAATAAAAGTATAAACTTCACTGATAATTCTGAAAATTGTTTTATAAGATCTAGCCACTTAACCAATTCAAATTAGACTGGCTATTCTTAGCGATTAACTTTGTTTAGATGCAAAACTTCCTGGACCTGACATCCGCGCAGCCTCAATGGGAGCCCGAAGCGCGCCTGGGTTGATGCAAGCGCGAGAACTGGCTAATCAAATGAAACGAAACTGGAACTCAATGAGGGGAAAGCGGGAAAACGGTGCCTGGATGCAAGCCGCAGCTCTGGCCAATGGGTTGAATGACGAAAGCTACAGCCCTTACAGAATGATGCGACAGATGAGATTAAAATAGATGAACGAAATTCACAACGAACATTTTCAAAACAAAGTTTATCATGTTGAAAGTATATATTCGTTGACCTATTTGAAAGCGCTGAAGAGATACTACTTTTGAAAACAGACGCTCTAGTTTGCTTTCAGAGTTTCCTGATGCGTTTTCAAGGTCATTAAAATGTTGATATAACAGGACACAACGTAGAAAAAATTGGATTAAACCATAAATAGTCTTACTTTTTGTTCACAACGCATTATCAAATTCAGATATCAATTTTAATGGCAGAAAAATGTTATTAATATTATGTAACACTGTGCTTATTACACTTTAATCATGATTCATTCACTATCGTTGTGCTCTGTTGAAAACTAATGTGGCTAAAATCTGATCTATATGACCTGAAATGATTGGAGATTAGAATAAAACGTGGACAAAACTGAACATTTTTGAAGCTACACTTGACGTCGACATAATTAGGATAAGCTAATTTTTCATGCCAGATCAATAATGTTCATCTTAGAACTTTGACAATATGTAGCATCGACTTCAGACATCGAAGTCAATTTTTGTAGGAATAAAAATTCGCCATAGAGGGAAGATTTATATGGTTTGAAATAGAGCTATAAAATTAGCTACAGAAACAAATATGATACCTTTTAAACCGGAATAAAAAGTGAGCTCAGGATACAGCGCAACCAAAAAACATTTTTAAGATAATGACGCATAATCGACGCATAAACAGTTTTATCGTTTTTCAACAATTGTACTTTTATGCTGGAAGTGTTCTCCACAACTTCCGAATCATTAAGATAAATTTTCTCCTTTTTGGCTCATGTTTAGAAAAGATAATTGCGATAAAGAATGTTTTTTTATCATCAAATTTTAAAATAAACAAATAACTTATCTAGTTTCTGCAAAGAAATTTATAAATTAAACCAATAACGCAAAATTATAGTGGGCCTATATGTCATCTTTGTGAAACATACGGCAAAACTGAGAACAATACCGTGAAAATAAACCACATCACATCTAAGCAAATATTTAAAAGCTTACTTTAAAAAAAATAGAAATTTTTTAGCAAAATGAAAATTTCATAACGGTTTCATTTATAAAGATGCAAGTGCTCCCAGTTCTTTAGGTTCAACAAAACTTAAAAATTTTTATATCCAATTTTGTAATCAAGCAGTAAAATCAATTTTAAACGCATTTCAAACACCTGATTTAAAAAAATGATTCAAATCATATCCGCGGATCAAACTTTGTTTTTTGATAGTTGATACTTTTTTGGCGTTAATAATAATTCAGATGCGTTCGTAAAAATAAACAGATAAATGCTCAGTTATCTTAAATTTTAAATTAAAACCTGATGGTTCAAGATTTTCAAGTGCTCCGGACAGCAAATTTATCATTCCCTAGTTGCCAATACCAAAACAAAACTGACAAAAAGTTCTAAAAATTCTTCGGTATTGTCGGCTTTGAACGTTCGATTTGTTGTTTTTGAATGCAAGAGAGATTTGACGTTTTCAATTTTTGAAGACTTGGTCCGTTCGGTATTTAAACGTAAGAGATCTTCATTATTTCTGGTTTTAGACGTAAAAGTTAATGGTTTTTTTCCGTAGCAAATTTTGATTTTTCTGTTTAATATAGTCAAACGTTATCATAACGTTCTTTTTGCAGTAATTTCAAACATATTTCTCAGATAAAAATCTGTCAGAATGTGCAAAATTACTGAAAATTCATCCTAAGCTCGTGCAGAAAACTATTAGAACGAAATTGAATTTCTTGGTTATTTTGCGTTCAAAAATGTAACATGCGTGTTGGACGTTGATGAAAACTCTCATGATTAATTTTAATTCACTGAGTTTCGACATATTTTTTGTATTTTTTAAGCAAAGTTTATGGCGGTTGAGTTACGTTTGAAACCGAACATGCTAGCCATTTTTGGTTCGGTCTGCTAGACTAACCGTTTTCAAAACCCAGGACACAAAAGTTCATGATCTTTCTCTCAACGATATCGAATCATTCCTACGCTTAAAATGACGAATGTTAATTACCCAACAAGAACAACAAGGTGGACCGAAAATCGCAGGAACATTAGTCGGTTTTGGCTAGAAAAAACGACGACACAAACAAGTTCTTTGGGTATTTTTCTCGACTAAGTTTCACTTGGTTGCATAAACCAAAGTAGCAAAAGAAGTTTCCTTTATCGCTTTGTGACCATGAAACACTTCAATAATTTTCATGGTTTCAACGAATAGATCGTTTATAAAAAACATATTGTACGTAGCAAAAACTAGTTATGACACTTTTAGGACGAAATATATCTTAAGAGATCTTATAAAACGCCTTAGTATTTATGAGGTACTGTAAAGCTCGCTTAAACTCCCAATAATTTTCTATCAGATAATATTGTTTTTTTTTTCAAGCAAAGTACTATACAAATTTTTGCGGCACACTTGGTTTTTATAGCAACAATGTAACACAAAAAGCTTCAAGATTTCATCTTTTTTTTCCCACTGGGAGACGGCTATTAGATCTGACTCAACCATTTTCAAATGGTCAAAGGTTTGATGTAGTGCTGATTTTTTACTTGGGTTATTTTCAATTAAAACAAAAAATTCAGTTAAATTTTTTTTTGTCTAAATGCGACAAAAAGCTTCTGTCTGATCAATTTTCAGACTAATATCCGATCTCACACACGCAAATTTATTTCCCAATTTTTGAAGAAGCACAGTTATTTCAACCTGGCAGAAAATAAATCTAAGATTGCTTTTATTAATTCCGGTAGTCAGACAAAATAAACAAAAACATCTGTTTTAACTTCCTGTACGCAACATCGATCGAGAACTATAGTTTTATAATAATTGGTTGATTCAAGCGGCACTATTCAGTAAAATTTAGCTTATCGTTTAAAGAACGTGTTTCTGACGCTATATAGCACTTGCTATCAAAAAGAGCAAAAAAGATCTTAAAAGTTTTTCCAACTTTTAAAAGTTAAAAATCGCGTTTACCTTGCAAAATTTCAAAAACGGACGCTGATTTTTGTTCAAAAGTTTAATTTAAAGTGCCCAGGTCTAGGTGCAGACGCATGAAAAGTCTAATGGCGGGGGCCAATATTGACTATAATTACACGGTCCAGACACTATTTAATGTCAGTTAAGGTCTTTTCATGGGCCCAACTAAAGACTTTTGTGAAAATTTTTGATCCAACTAAAATCTTTTGTGAAAAATATGAGTTGAGCTCAAGTCCAGTATGTCTTAAAGTCCAGATAAAGTCTTCTCATAGCTCAAATGAGTCGAGCATTGTCTTTTCATAAGTCTGTACGTAGACCTGGGAGATAATTCGACTTTTTTTAATACGCTCATAAAATATGACGTTGATTTCGATTCGCAGCAATAGAAATATTTCCTACTTATTTTTAATCCTTGCCCTAATTACACATAATTGTATTTGTCTGGACACCCCAATATACTTGGAAGAATGCCCCTGTATACGAGGATATGGGAATCCGATGGAGGGAATATCAGCACCTCGACTGTCCACGTGTTACGCATATTGTGTTGTGAAAGGATGCTACGCACTTAAATATTCGGTTAACAGATGTTATGATACTTTTTGTTCCGAAACCTCTTAAGGGGGGGGGGGGGAACAATATACTCAAATGGGTTTTGTTGTTCAGTCAATTTTGACCAATTGATATGTTAGTTGTAGAGAGTTGTGAGTGGTTTCATTAAAAAGCCCGTTCAGCGTAGAATATGGAATTAAAAACATTTTTTTTAATTTTCCTTTTCTAGAGCGAAAAATCGAGGTTTAAATTTTTGTAAATATTGAGACTGCTTTGCGTTATTTTTATTCAGTTTTTCCCTAAAATTTAGTCAACTTTGCTAAAATATGCTAAAATTGTTAACAACAGTGTTGTTGATTTGATTTTCAAAAACAAAAGGTATTGTTGACTATTCTGATTTAACTTTTTGGCTAAAATTTTGGCTAAATATTTCAAAACACAAATTTTTTCATCAGAAATTGCTCTAAAAAAGCTTATTTGGTCCACTTTGATTAAATTTTTGGAAATACACTCAGAAACCACTGAAACAATCTTTGTAAACTCCAAAGGGGGCTAGTTCTACTTCCACTACCATTGAGAATAATCTTAAATTAAAATTTTGTCGTTTTTTGCTATTTTTCTTGAAGATTATCAAAAATTCAGTATTTGTTTCTGATTTTCTTACTAACAATTTATCTATAACTATGACATTCAAAACAAATAAGGGTTCTTAAAGAATGAACAGCAATAGCAAGGCTAGTTTGGGTCCGATTTTGGACTGTTAAAATCCAAAAATATTTTGGATTGTAATCAGTCGGTCTTTATTTTTTTTTTAAAATTGATCTTTTTTATGTTAATTAAAGAAACAAACAATTCAAATCAAAGCCCACTGTTGTGTGTTGATAGGTCCAATTGGGTTCCCAAGCAGTTCTAAATTAGTTGACTATTAAAGTCACTTGACTTCTAAGTAAACGATGACTTTTTGAAATTTGCCACTACTTTTCTCTTAATTTGGTCAACTTGAACTTTTGTGTCAGCAACAAAGACCGCTTCTTTTTCTTCCACGGAAACAAACCTTAATCTTTATCGAATGCGATTTTACACGTTAAGTTATGGTTTTCTGGCTTTGATACTACCAGATTTCACAACTTTTTTAAGGCCTTTGCCCATTTTGCATCCATTTTTCGTGCTTATTCACACTATTGACAGCTAACATAAGATATTAAATTAACAATAAGACACAATTGATTACATCAAAATCATTAAAAGTACAGATAGTAGTTATAACGGCTCCGACACCATTTTCTCGAAAAATTTAATTGAGTTTTTTTTTTAATTTTGAATTTAACTGCCGCCTTTACTTCGTCTTTTAGTCGTATCACAGTTTCATGGAGAAGGACAGATCTCAATGGTTTTTACGAAAGATTGAATGAGCCTATATTATGATTTGAGTAGATTGCTGATGGCTTTCTTGACTTTGAAAACAATTGTTTAAAAAAACACTTTTTAAATTAGCACTTCTGTTCATTTTTTGTGTATTTGTTACCTAGTCTCGTTAATTACAGGTCATATATGACATTAATGGTTTGGAAAGATGGCGCAAGTTTTCAAAATCTAAAGTTTGTAGAGAATTCGTTATGACTTGACTGGCTTGTACACGGGATATTCGCCAAGAAAAGTGAAATATTTTTTGATTTTTGTCCTTATTTGACTTTCTTTTTGTAAACGTAAGACATATTCTCAACAATTACAGGTCTCAAGGGCTTCGTTTGGACGAATAAATGAACTTGCTTTTATTATTTCATTCTGTGGCTAATGCTATTTGTGACTTGTTGATTTCGAGAAAAACAAAAGTATTTGTTAATTTTAACCCTCTTTCTCTTTTTTGTCATTTTTTTTACCAAATCTGATAAGTGAGAGGCAACATACCACAATATTGGCAATCAAAAAAGGCGCAACCAAACATGTTTTGAGGCACTCCGACAGCGTTTTCTCTCAAGTTTCAACTCAATTTTTATTGTCTCTATTTTTCTATCTTTTTTAACAGCATGAAAAGTTGAAAGAGAGGTTTTTTCTCCCTCCTATATAGACATTGTTGATAATAAAACATATAGATGTTTTCTGTTGATATCTATTGGTTTTCGTTATTTTGAAATTAATTGTTTTTAAAATTATATTCGATTTTATTAACTTTGCTGTTTTTGTTCTTTTTTGTCTTATTGCAACCGAGCCGTATTATGTATTGTTCTTGTACTTTTCTAAAATACAATTTTTTTTGTTCAGTTTCAATTTTATTTGACGCTATCTTGAATTTGTTGTCAATTTTTTAAAATTTTTAATGCACATAAATTTTTGGTTGTAATTAATGTTTGTTGTTGTTGTTTGAAATTGTTGTTCGTCTTGCATCACTTTCTTGATATTGGCGGATCTCATCAGTCTAATGCGGCATTTTTTACTCCACTGAGGTGTTTGCGTTGGAGGCGATATTTACGCCAAAAATATGGATGAGCGGTGTCGGAACTTTACGTGCGAACACACCTTACCAAGCCTTTTTGTCGGTTATGCCCCCACCACCACAATGCACGCTGAAACATCTAAATTAAACAAAGCAGTTTGTTAATGATACATGTTAGAAAGTTATAAATCAAACATTATTATCTTCCTAATTCATAACAGACTAAGGTTCGTTTTTTTAAATAAACAATTTTAATAAAAATGCTATTTTATATGGAAACTCAACCGCACATGCTATAATAACATACAGTGATTTGATATACATTAGCACTTTTTTTCTAACTACAGGTACAAAACGGTTGTTTTGGTTATTAAAGGAAAAAAGTTAAGATTTATTAACGGTCTGGCCAACAATAAACTTTCTGTATTATAACCATAACAATGTTTCATATTCTAGGTTGAGGTCCATGCATTTATTCCAAGGGTTTCATGCTTTCAAAGCTGCCTATTTCCAAACTTTTCTGAGTTTATTCTTGATTCCAGACCATTTGAAATTGGAAGACAACAATCTCGCGCCCGGTGCATTAAAGCACTCCCTCCCCCGGTGCGTTAAATTGGGTCTGGAGTTCGGTTTGGGAACACAACTTTCTGACTTAGCATTCTCGGCAAACACGAAAAATAATTAATTATATCAGTCTTGTGATATCTTTTGTAATGTGATCATGTTAACTGAGGCAATGCTCATTTTTATTAGGAGGACCGCTTTCAGTCAATGCTTGGCAGATTGTTCCACACAGATTGTTCCACTCAAAGATTCTGAGTTTTCGTAATTTTTAATGAAATTCTGAGTTTCTTTTTGAGGTTTTACATCATATGGAATCCTATGGCATAAAATTGTCAACCAAAAGTGCAATAGGCTTTCTAATGAGCAGTAAGGGAACCTATCTAGGGAGACCTGCTTTGAGTGGGCAACTAATGGCTGTTAAGTCTTTAAATAAATTTTTCGGAAATTTTTTTGAACTTTAATCGATATTAACGTATTTTTGTGAAATGTAAGTCAGACTCAGTAGTACTGCTAGTAAGTCAGACACCCTGCCTCTGTACTGCTACCAAGACTAATATGGTTGAAGTTTTTATCTTCTAACTATTGTTTTTATGATTTCAATTCCACGCGTTTTCACAATTGTTTTTTTAATTTTTTGGATATTTCTTTATAATTTTAGTTCTTTTTGAAACCTTATCACATTATCTGAAAATTGATAGTTTTTATTGGCTTAGGGAAGCCGTTCAATAGATCATAGATAAAATTTTTGGAGAAAAACTTAAGGTTTAAATGACTTGGACACTTTTTTTGCTCTTTTGTAATGAAATTTAGGTTTTGCCGGTACTTACTTTTTGTCTCCGAGTGTTTTATTGTGATGTCCTGTTGATGACCTTTGAACAACAAACATCATTGTCAGCCCATCGACGCACAATTTAGCCTATTTATAGTGGTTTTAAAATACTTGCTCATATTTGTTGATTTTTCGAAATCTTATTGTAAAAGAAAGAAGAATCCCATTGCTGTTAAAAAATGATTGAAAACTGAACAGTTTTTAATGAAAGTTTTTTAAGGCTTCATCTCTTTTTTCTCAGATTTTTCAATTTGCTGTTTTACTGTTTTTCTTGTTTTTGTAGTCATAAAATGCTGAGAGGTCTTATAAGCATCTCATTGAGGATTGAATAATTTTTTTAACTCAATGCATTCAATTGAAAGCAAATAATCTTTAAATTCATATTATTCGTTTTCAAAAATGCTTTTTAAACCTTACAGTTTTTGTTGTTCTTGTTCTCGCCATTGTGAGGTTCCAACCAATGAGTTGTAAATCAAAATTAAAGTGTCAATCGATATTATGTCGTAGCTGAAATTTGGTTTGTATGAAAATATGCGTTTTCATAAAAGTTTTGTTATTGTTCAATATATTTGTCCTCTTCTCTCTTGTTTTCAGCACAATCTCGTAAAAACAGCCTCAACTGTTCTCAAACGATGCCCAAGTGGACATTTGTAATCACTCAATATATTTTAACTGATTTATAATAAATAACAATTGAAAAAAAAGAACGGTTCTCACAAAATAGATAATGATTTTAATGGCTTCAATAGTTTGTGTTTTCGCAAACTGTTTGTAATTTTTTGAGTTTTTCTGCATCTGTAATCCGTTTGATTGGCTTAGTCTAACGCCAGACAAGTCCTATCGTTTATGCATTTTCTTTTTAATTATCAAGAATTATTTCGTTAAAAGCTAATGATTTCTAGGGCGTTTGAAATATTTTGGTTTTAAAAAAGTTGACTGATTTTTGAGTTTCGCTCATTATTTCCTCTGTGTGTCGACTTGTTACCTAGTCTCAACAGCAGAAATCCGATATGCTTTTTAGTTAAGAAAAAGTAAATTTGTGTAGTAAAGGTTTTACCTGGTTGCCTTTTGACGTTGTTACCATGTGCTTTTGAATTTAGATGAAAATTTTTGACGTCAAACGTTTGTCTTTGCATATTTTGTTGTTTGCTTTTCTTTCTCGTAGTTTTTCTAGTGGCAAATCTCATGAGCGTTGTAATTAGGCATGACTTCATGTAACTCAATAAGTAGTTTGGGTGGGTATATAATGAGTTTTTCAAACTTGAACATCTATTTTTGATTATCTCTTCATTTGTTTGACAATTAAGACAAAAATGTAGATGAGATCTGGTTGGGACATCATGTGCAAACACATAAACGAGCCTTCTTGTTTTGTTTGTCACTTAGCCTGAAAAAACGAATGAAAAAACGTTTTATCAATAAAGTTTTTTGACCATAATTTCTGTTAGATAGCTTTTCTGCTGTTGGTTGGTTGGGTAAATCAAGATGTTCGCTGGCCGTAGAATTTTTTTATAAAATGAAACCTAATCTTCAAGTTTTTTATGGACGAACGTTAATACTTTCAACATACTGATGTCTTTTGCTACACAAAAGAAGTGATATCATGGCATCTTGAAAATATCCCTTTTTGTAGAAATGTCGTAATTAAGAAAACGTAATTATTCGACTTGGAGTTGCTGTAAATCGGAGTAAATTTTTTTAGGGGGGCAGAGAGAATTGTTTTGTCGTGTCAATCAAACGCTTCATTTTGCGAATCAGTCTCAAAATTTCGTTGTGATATTCAGGTGAGTCCAATCAGCGGTTGTAAACGCAAATTTTTTAGGAATCATGAAACAGTTTGTTTTTCACCAGCTTTTAATGATATTTTTTCGCAAATTGTATTACCAAACAAACCGGAGGTACCACCTCATTTTTGGATGAGAAAATATGAAAAATTAATATTGGTTTGATTCTGAGTTACCTCAAACCGATTTGAGGAGAAAATCCAAAAATTGAGGAGAAATTTTTCTTTTATTCAATTGCATGTTGCAAGAAAAAATCCAAAAATTAAGGAGAAATTTTTCTTTTATTCAGTTGCATGCTGCAAGAAAATGTTTTTTTTCTACCGTAAAGTAAAACAAAAATATTCCCGTATTATTTGTTAATTTATATTTATAAGTCTGTGTTGACATATGAAGAAAGCCGTTTGATTTAATCCTAAAAAAGCTTTTTTTTTGCTTTTTCCGTGATGCCATTTTTATTTTTGATGACAATTTATGTGAAGGGTGACTGAAAATTTGAAAAATAATTTCTTCGAATGCTTTCTGATTGAGAGTTGAACTTGAAAGAAAGTCACCACAAAACTGTTATTGCCACCATAAATGTATCATTTTGATAAGTTTGACTGATGCGTTAAAGAATTTTGAGATGTTGGACACGAACATTCAAAATGGCTATTCAATTACAGCAAATAAATTGAAAAATATTACGTCAGTCTTTTCATAAGACCATAAGGTTTCGCAAACATTTTGCAGCTTTTTTCTTAACTATTGTCGTACAGATTTCGTTTATGTGTTCGATGTGAAATAGCGATGCCAAAACACAAGATGTATGGTTCTTATTTATATGCTATTTCGTGGACCGAATTCGTTATTAAATTTGCAATATGAGAATTCGTTTTTCTGAGTGCTAAATACGCTTACAATTGGCGGCACGAGTGTAGCTATAATTTATAGGTTTGTATTTCGCTTAGCGAATTACAATTATAATTTGTTTGAACAAATTGGAGTGTTTAGCGGAGCGATTTTGAGAGTAAAGAGAGGCAACTAAACTTGAATTACGAATTGAGCAGAATGAGGAAATCAGAGTTAACTAAATTTGATCAACAATTTGATCACAACAAAATATCTCCAACGCGGCAACTCAAATCACAACACTACATGAACAGACAGGATTTTCAGACAAATTTTGTAAACAAATTAAATAAACGTGAAATATGAAGATTTGATCTTGAAACAAGAAATTGACAATGAAAATTTGAACTAAATTAAATCAAATGAACTAATTTAAAGTAACTTTAAAATTAAACAGATTTGGTGTACCCAAATCAATAGCCCCTTTTTTATTTTTTAATGCATTGTCATACTATATCACAATTCCCCCTCGGCGAAAATAAACTACGAAGTGGTTTATCAGAAAACTAATTACATATTTACTGATTACTGTAAATAATACTTCAAAGGTTTTGCAAGTTTAATCTGAGTCACTTTCATATAATCTTTCAGCTTCGCCGACTGTCATGGATGTTTCTGGTCCCTCGTAGTTTGTTGAGATATATTACTGGGTTGGAAACGTCTGTACAGGGGAACATTGTCCTACTGTATAATCGGTTTCCACATCTTGGCTCTGAGCTGCTACTTTCTTGATTGTTGATACAATAGACTTATTTTTGATTTGAGTTTGTTTAATTAGCTGCCTTCTTTTGTTTCCTGAAGGTGCTGTAGATGGAGAAGTTGTTGGAGGGCATGTTTGGACAGACGCTAATGATTCGTCTGATTCCGTGATTGACGGAGAAGATCTTTTTCGTTTTAATGGCTGTATTGCTGCAGTGCTTTGGAAGCTGCTTTCCCTTTTGGTCTTGAGGGTGGCTCCGCTATTGTAGTCAACAGGAGCTCCATTGGCGGCGCGAAATCACTTAGAATTTCTGAGGGTGGCTGTGGCGGTTCTGGTACTACTGATCTTTTGGGTTTGGTCGGCATTCTCACTCTCAGTGCTCGCGTAACGTTAGAATGAATTGATGATACAGCAGTGGCATCATCGGCGATCTTTCGATGTTTCATCCTCTTATTTCCCTCTAAGTTCTCCCTTTCCTCTTTTGCATGTTGGTTTATCAATTCTTTCGTTATTTTTCCGGAGGGTACTTTTGGTCTCCTATTTGCGTAAATTTGGAGATCCGTTTGGCGCTCTGCTTTTGTCCCAAACTTCGCCAAGTCAGAGTTGCGGATTGTGACTTCTCCTATACCTGGTTCTTTGTTAATAGAAGTATATGAATCCGTCTTGACTACTGAGAAACCAGGTGCCAAGACCTCGTAAAGTCTATCAAGACTCTTCTTAGATCTTTTTGTTCTTCGTTTTTTTCTTAGCTAATTTGACTGATAAGGATTTTTCTGTCTGTGGCACTTGTACAGCAACATCAGGATGCGTTATCAGTCTAGACTCCTTCTCTGGGTCGGCGTTCTATCTCCGGGTCGCATCTTTGCTCAGTTTGTCCCTGTTGATTTCCAGTTCAGTGTAGCTTCTGGCGTCTACATCCCAATTTTCTTCAGAAATTAGCTCCTCCCAACGGACTGTCTCCGAATCTAATTAATTATTCAAAATACGTTTATACGTGAGGCTATTAGGGTCAGTTTCCGTTGAAATGTTACTTAACGTAGTATTAGCTTTTCTGCCGAAAAGTGCTTCAAATGGTGATATAATTATTGTCTTCTGTCGACATATACGTAGCTGGTAAATTTTAGAATTTATCGATGTTTTTAAGTTAAACTGCTTTTGCGCCGCCGTTTTAATACAAGCTAAGCGATTCTTGAATGTTTGAATTAGCCTTTCAACGAGTCCAATTGCTCTGTGATCGTGTGTTGGAGCTTCAATTAATAGTATATTATTTTGACTACAAAATGCTTTAATTTGCTTCCCAGTTTGGCATCGCGCTTGGTCTAATCTAATTGAACAGGGTATTCCGTGTAGCAAAACATATTCTTCAAGAAATTTTAAAATGTTGTCTGCGTTAGCTCTATCAAATACTTCCGCTGTCGGAAATTTAGAAAATCTGTCTATACATGCAAGAAAGTAAACTTTTTGATTTTTTTCATTATAAATGGATTTCTTCAATTTGAATTTCTTCATTTGGTACTTTGCAAAATTTTAATGGTACGCATTTGTTAGCAGGAATAATAAACTTTAAATATTTAGCAATTTTGACACAGGGATTGCACTTTGCTGTTTTTGATATTATTTCCCGATGCATGTATGGCCACCATGCATGTGTCGCCATGTCTGTCATTCCCCAGCTGCCTGGGTGTGTTGCGTGAATGGCCTCCACGTAGGCTTTTTTAATCGAATGTGGTATGGCTATCCTGTCATCGATACACACGCATCCATTCTTGACGTGCATGTCCTTCCAGAAAGGATGAATGTACGGTGAAATCTGCTTACATCTATCCTCATTTTCCGTCATAATGCAGTCTCTTATCTCTTTAAAAATTGCGTCCGTGGTCGTCAGGCTGGCCATTAGAGTGCTCGAGAAAGTTTTTGATAGCGCAAAATTGAAGGCATCTGTGTACAGATCATCTGTAGAAGGCGACGTGACCGTTTTGGTGTCGGTGTAGGGTGTTGAGGGTGTTGCCTGTACTGCGGGAGCCGTTGATGGACCTGCCTTGTCCGCAAATCTGACCTTTGAGGGTGTTGACTGCTTTACTTGCATCAAGGTTTCGTCATCAGAGTTGGACATCATGAGTACGTTTTGAAATTTGTTTGCGATTCTTTGAAAATTATTCAAATTGTTGGGCAACTGATTTGCAAAACGATTCAAGGCAAAAAGCGAGTGTGGAATGTTGGTTGTCTCGATTTGGAGATTAGAATTTTAGTTATTTGGTGCTAATTTTCTAATTGTATTATCATATTCCGTAATCGCAGAATATTCTGGATTTCGCGGTGCGATTTCACTGCCTAATTTATTAATGGAATTTTAAGTATTTGAGGCTTGTTTTAGAAGTGGGTTTCGCGCTGCAAAATCGATGTAATTCTCTGCATTTAATAAGAAGCGTTTCGCGCCGCGCTTAATCACATCCAATTTAGCAACTATGAATTGTTCGTCATAAGCAGATATATTAACAGCTTTTTCTTGTTGGTCGCGAGATATATAATCAACAAGTCCCATTTTTGAACCGGGTAGATGATCGATTGTGAAATCAAAAGGTTGTAGTCTATCTACCCAACGTGTTAGACGACTATTGTAGGATTTGCTAGCTCTATTTTCTCTCATAATCGAAAGTAGAGCCCTGTGATCAGTTATTACGGTGAATGGTTTGCTGTATAAATAATATTTGAAATGCTCGATAGACCAAACAACACCCAACAACTCGAGTTCGTTTATGCTATATCTATCCTCTACAGAAATCAAATATCGCGATGCAAATGCCACGGTGTGCCAACCGTTGGCGGTTCGTTGTTTTAATGCACAACCCAAACCTTTAGGTGAAGCGTCGCATTTAATACGTGTTTCTAAGTCCGGATAAAAATGCTTATTTTCAATTGTTTCAGCAATCTTTGCTTTTATGAATTTTAATTGTTCATCGTGGTCATCAGTCCAAATAAATTTCGTATTTCTCTTAAGTAGTGGTCTAAGTGTAAAACATAATTGTGACAGATTAGGAATAAATTTGCCCAGATGATGAACAGATCCCATAAAAGATCGGAGTTTTTTGAGGTTTGTAGGTGAAAATAATTTTTCAATTGCATCTGTTTTATTCGATAATGGTGTTATTCCTGCTTGAGTGATGCTATGTCCAAGCCATTCAATTTTATCTTTTGCAAAATGACATTTTGCGAGATAGATTCGAAGATTTTCTTGACCTAATTTTATCAGACATTTTCGAACTAGATCGAGATGTTGTTCAGTTCTACCTGTACTCACTATCAGTATATCGTCCAAAAAACAGAATGTATTATTTAAGCCGGCGAGTGTACAATCAATTGCTTTCTGAAATTCGGCTGGCATATCCGTTAAACCGTAAAATCCCGTTTTAAACCGATAAGTGCCGGTCATATCTCCGCTTACGATATTGAAGTTGCAATGGCGGGCCGTATCACTGTGTAAATTTAATTGACTATACGGGTATTGCAAATCGAGTGTCGCGAAATAAGCTGTCTCTTGCGGCGCGGTTTACAGTGTTTGTGAAATCGTTTGAATTAGCGCATCGATATTTGGCATCTGATACTTGTTTTTGTGGATAGCTTTATTCAAAATTTTTGAATCTAATGCTATTTTGATTGTTTGATCCTTTTTGACTGTAATTAGTATCGGAGATATGAAAAACTGATCAGAGCAGTTTGTTAATTTTTCAATATGTCCTTCATTCAACAATTTTTCGAGTTCGATTTTTACTTTTGGTTGGAGATGAATTGGCACTTTCCTCCCTTTTTGATGCGTGATTCGATAATTTCTGTGAAATTTTGAACTGACTGTATGATTTTTCGATTTACCTATTCGTGAGATTAGAGCAGGAAATTCCGTTGCAACCGATTTTTTTTTATCGCACAAGGTGTTTCTATGTTGTTGAGTTCTATATTTGGGCAGGGCTTTTGTGAAATTGTTATGCCCAATTGGTCAAAAAGATCTCGGCCTAGAATAGGTCTAAATCCGTCTGCTACTAACGTGATTTTTGCTTTTTGAATTTTCCAATCATTACATCGAACTGGCGTTTTTAGTGTTTCTAGAGTTTTCACTATGTTGTTCGAAAAACACTTTAATTCGAGTGGTTTTTTCTCGGACCATTGTGATTGCGCACAATTAAACATTATTTCTCCAGCGAGGGACATTTTGATAATAGTACAACCAGTGGCAGAATTAAGTAGCAAATGACAGTCTGTATTTCCAATTGTTATTGTCATATTTTAGACGATGGGTCAACATTTTGTACTGTTGCTACATAATTGTGGTCCGAAGAATCGTAATCAGAATTGAATTGTTCATTATAGTTCATATAATTAACATTTTGATTTTCAGAATGTGTGTTTTGTTCTGATGTTTCCGCATTTTCTACATTGTTGTTACGATTAACTTGACGAGAAATTCTTAAATTATTTAACTTTTTCCGACATACCTTGGCGAAATGGTTGAGCAAACCACAATGATTGCATTTCTTACCCAGAGCAGGGCAAACCTGACGATGTGTTGTTGTCCAAGCCTGGCCACATCCATGACAATGACCAATCGTTGCTCGATTGATTGCTACTCTCCCCGACTGATTTCCGCGTGCATTCGTGCCGCGAAATCTATTGAAAGGTTGTATTGCCTTTACCGTACTACCAGCTGCGCTGTTGTTGTTTGAGGAAATTCTTTGTTGATTCTGATGTCCCATTTCCAAGTTTACAGCTTTACTAAGTGGTCTTTCCGGGTCAACTGTGTCGCGACGGAGTTCGCGTTGGATGTCGTCGTCCAACATGTTTGTGATGAAGATATCTCTGATGATGAACTCTTCTCAATTTTCGAAGTCGCAATTTTCAGCCAATTCTTTCAAAATATTGTAGAACTGCTCGACTGTTTCGCCTTTCTTCTGCTTTCTTGAGAAGAACACATATCGATCAAATGTGATATTTCTAGGGCGAATGAAAGCTATCTCCATCTTTTCCCAGAGCTTGAGGGTAGTGAGATCGTAGATGTTATCATGTGGGAATTTTTGTGTTAGGAGGCGTCTTCCCTCTGTTCTGATGCTATGATACAAAAGTGAAACACATTTTTGGTCACAGAGATGCCATGGCCGTTCTCCGCATAAGACTCCCGCCTCCATTATCTTTTGACATTTCAAGTCCCATTGGAGTTTCAATTGACTATTTCGTATTTGTCGATCTCTCTCTGTTTCCTCTGTCGCATCTTCAACTGCCATCTCGTACTTCGGTTCAGCTGGAAGTCGTACCATTGGAAGTCGTTGGTTTCGGTTGGAGAAGTGTATCGAGTGTGATGTTTTCACGGGCAAGAATGGCAAGTTTTACTTGAATACGTCACTTTCCCCATCTTATAGGAGGGTCCGAAGTTGGTCGTTTCCAAAATGGCTCTATCGACAACGGTGTTGTTCGAGATTCACGTGCTGACTGCACCATGTCGTACAGATTTTGTTTCTGTATTCGATGTGAAATAGTATGCCAAAACACAAGATGTATGGTTCTTGTTTATATGCTATTTCGCGGAGCGAATTCGTTATTAAATTTGCAATATGAGAATTCGTTTTTCTGAGTGCTAAATACGCTTACAATTGGCGGCACGAGTGTAGGTATAATTTATAGATTTGTATTTCGCTTAAAGAATTCTAATTATAAATTGTTTGAATAAATTGGAGTGTTTAGCGGAGCAATTTTGAGAGTAAAGAGAGGCAACTAAACTTGAATTACGAATTCAGCAGAATGAGGAAATCAAAGTTAACTAAATTTGATCACAACAAAATATCTCCAACCCGGCAACTCAAATCAGAAGACTACATGAACAACCAGGATTCTTAGACAAATTTTGTAAACAAATTAAATAAACGTGAAATAAGAAGATTTGATCTTCAAACAAGAAACTGACAATGAAAATTTGAACTAAATTAAATCAAATGAACTAATTTAAAATAACTTTAAAATTGAACAGATTTGGTGTACCCAAATCAATAGCCCCTTTTTTAATGCAATGTCATACTATATCACAACTGTCATAGGTAAAGAATATTTCCTTACTTCAATTCCTTGTTCTGATTTTTCTCAGGACAATTTTGTAGTCTTTGACGTTTTTGTTCAATTTGAAGTACTTATAGCCTTTAATCGATAATTAAAGCAATTGTAACTCTATTATTGACGCCGTTTGCAAATCAGCAGAAAAATAATCCTTTTTTGTTTTGCTTTTTCATGTTCAGCAAGCTTTATAAATTGTGGGTGGCTCTTGTAGAAAAAATTGTGTCCGCGTTATTTTTGATTTCTATTTGCGTTATTTTCTGTAAAAAATTCCGGTCTGATTAAGTCAATGATTGAAACAGAAATGTCCTGATGAATTGTCGCTTGAAACAAAATCAAGAATTTTTTGAAGCAGTTGTAAAAATCATTAATTGGCGCGGCAATTTTTAAAAAGTAAGCGTATTTTAAGAAAATGAGCCCTTTTTCTATTTGGAGCAAATTGTTCATTAAGACCATAGCGTATTTGATCTCATCTGAACTATATACAAATTATGCAGCGAGCAATCATATTTACCTTGTTTATAAATACATAAATACCTTTCCATTCTAAAACACACCAAAACACAAATGAGGTTATCGCGATCTGATGTAAAACAGAAGAAGTACTCAAGAGAATAACTTGGTACTCAGGAGCTCAAAAACTTGAGGCGGCTGCAAAATCCTTTTGGAATGAGCATTACGTGACTCACAGCTTCTGGCATTAAGCACAAAAGCTCCAACTTGTTAAACTTTTCCTATAAGCATTTAACTACTTGCTAACCGACATAATCGGGGAAAACTCGGGTTGATGATTGCCAAAATACCTCCGATTACTAGTTCTAGGTTACAACAACAAATTTCACTTTTTAGAACTTATCAATTTCTTTATTAGGAAACTTATTTTTTTTGAAACAGAATTTAATTAGGTCATTTGTGGATCAAAATTCTATGTTTCGGATCTTATTGTGGCAGTTTGTTGTAATATACTTCTGTAGGTGTTACTAACTTCATGTAAGCAAATGATGAATAGCTGTTTTTCTCCACACTCCATCAAGTAAACACAAATTTTTTAACTCTGGAAAGAACCACTCAGGAAATACAAAATTTTTCAGAACAAGCAACTCTCCGCTTCGTCAGATTAAGAAGAAAGTTTTCAAGAGCAAGAAAATTTTTTGAAGACACAGGCAGCTCAAACCAAGGTAGATTAACATCTATATGTATATCATAACTCTTTAAAAAGTTTTGCTTTCTAAATTAGTAATTAATTGATACCAAAACTTGCTAAATACTGATTTAGTCTAACTGAAACAAATGTTATCGCATAAACATTGACAGCCTTCTAAAGTGTCATTTGACAAGCATAATGTGCTGTTTTAGGCCACAACCTACTCGTGCGAGATCTATTCCATAGACTCTGTGGGCTACACGACTGGAAGTGTGAACAACTTCGACTGTGACAACAACCCTTCTGAGCCCGGAGGGAGTAGTAACAAGTGGTATCTGCGTACGAGTGGGTCTATAGCAGACACAGAAGACTGTTCCTCTATACTCAATCAGTACCCACTCGTTCAGAGTTAGAGTTCTGATTATTTAATTATTTAGTTACTTTGCTTCCAAATTGAAATGCCCCATTTCTTGTTGTCAACGCTAAGATCGTTAAAAACGTAAGTTGAAGTAAGACTTGGTGGTGAAAATCAATGAAAGCTGTGAATTTAATGGAATTTTTTTCACCGCTTTCACCGCAATTCTTACAAAAATGCGCCGCTAAGTTTATCACAATATTACAAAGAATATTTAAGAAATGCAGTGAGTGCGAAATTCTTTTTAGCAGCAACAGAAAGTTCAACAAATCTATTCCGTGCATTCCTATTAACCGGAAATGATTTATTCCACCAAAACGTTGAACAAAATACATCTGGATTATTTTGAGCAGCCATGGTATACTGAAATTTAAAAGAATTGGAGTTAACCAACAACAAACTGCGGCGAAAAAAATAATTAAATTAATTTAAAAAATCAGCTCCAATTCAATCAATTAGATCAGCTCCTTCCTTGATTCACCTGGACAAGAAGTATTTGGATACACAAGCCCTACAAGAAGCTAAATTATGTATGGTATTTGACATCTTTACTTACCCGGGTCGAGACTGAATGGTTAACTTGTAAGAACTTGCAAGTTTCTGGCAGAAACTTACAAGGCGAAGCATCGCCTTGCAAGTTTTTCTGCCAGAAACTTGCATATTCTTACAAAATAACCATTCTGCATATGCTGTAAAAAAACAGAAAAACTTCGCAAGATATGAATGTACAAATATTCTGCGCATCGACAAAAGAACCAAAAATTTATCAGAAAACTAATAATCTATACCATCAGTAAAGGTGTTCGACCATCTTCTTTTTTCATTTCCTATTTCAATTTTCTTGATTTTTTTCTCAAATTTCTTGATTTTGTTTTTTTTGGGCTGAAGATGGGTTGACGATGGGCTGAAGATGGGTTGACGATGGGTTGAAATCCTGGCTACAACAATGAGAAATTTTTCATACGCACACACACACACACACACACGCGCATACACACGCGCATACACACACGCATACACACGCACACGCATGCACACACACACACGCACTCACGGACACATGCACACGCCCACAAATACGCTTGCACACACACTCACACATACAAACATGCACGCGCACTCACACACACGCACCGACACATACATATACACATGCACGCACACACATACGCACCCACACACACACACACACATACACGCGCGCACACAATTAGAGAATGTCAACAAGAAAGATTTGAAAAGTTAACCTCAAAAGTGTAGAGAAAGAAATCAAGTGTTTGTTTTTAAATGTCATCCCATAAAATGGCGGAAAACAACAATGATCTTTTTAATCGATTTAACCGGGCGCAAAAGATTATAATGTGGACTAAGTGCTCTTCCCAACATAACAAAAAATTACTCAAGTAAGAAAATTTGAACAGTCAAAATGTTAAAGGAATTTTTTTCTCTAGTACAGGTCAAGAAGACTCGTTTTTCGTCAAATTAACGTTAATTCAAGAAACTTTGATAAAACTGGCAATAATATTATATGAAAGGGGCCACAAATTCTTCTTTTAAGGCGTTTTTTTTAGTTTGGACTGAAACTTACAAGTTAACCATTCGACTTGCAAGTTCTTACGAGTTAACTTTTTTTGCAAGACTCTTGGAAGTTCTTACAATCTAACCATTCGGTCTCGACCCGGGTTCACAAGACTAAAGTAACCAAACTTCAATAGGCAACTTTTTCTGTATTTGTCCTCTTCCTAGACTACTTGGCATTGCTAATGGGTTCTGTCATACGTGATGGATATAACCCGTAGAATATCCATCACAGTATTCTAGTTCAACTTGACTTATTTTCACAATTTGAAGGGCGGGTGCTTTCATTTGGTTATTCATACTTCATTTGGTTCAGTTTGATGATGGATCAGGCTTCAGACAGCAAAATTTCTGTTCACTCATGTAAAAAAAATTAACTTCCTGTATTTTGCGCCATTAACTTGTGATCTTATGTAACTTCATTTTTAATCTTAATTTGTTTAAATCTTTTTATATTCCTCCTATTTGCGCTTCTGCAACTCCGCTTGTAATTTGAAATTAATCAATCGCTCTTCAAATTAGATAGCGCAACTTAAGCTGAGCCATTCGCATTGCGAATACTAGATTAGTAACTGAGAATTCAAATAATAGAAAATAAACAGGCAAAAGCGGCGCAACTGCCTTTGTCATTTCAACCAAGACGCATTCGCCACTCAATTGACTTGTCAGAAAGTAATTGAGTACAACATGCCGCAGTCAGCAGTGGACTCTAGAAAGGCTCCTCTTCACATTGACTCATTCTAGGAGAAACCGACCCTCACAGCACCACTTTCGTGGGGCAGGTGGACGGAACAATGGAAATTGGCATTGTTGGCGAAAGAAGGGATTCAATTAGAAACTTTGTTAAACGGAACACCTTCATCAGTAACATAGCCACCTGAACCGACATTTGAAGAGCCTGTGGAGATTCATACACAAGCAACTGAAAGGGACCCAAAAGTCCGCAACCAGCAACTAAAGGTAAATTGGCAAAACCGATGCAAAAAATCGACGACATTGGTAATTTGTGCGGGGATAAACCCTGGGGAATTTGCGAACAAAAAGCTGCTTCAATACTTCCCTTACGCATTGGGACAGAAGGTCGTCGCATCTTTCAGAGTAAAAACCCCCACTTCCCAATTGAGAAAGAGCCATTCAAGGAACTTTGGCAAGCGTTGGACGACTCATTCAATAAAATTAGGATATCACCTACGATCGATTTGTCTTCTTTTCATCCAATTCAAAAAAAGGTGAATCGTTAGAAAGTTTTTATGGGCGATTGATCGAACAGGCAGAAAACTTTAGTCTAGGAGACGAGGAAACTACTCTAATTAGAGATACACTCATACTCAATATGCAGGACCACGACACCCAAAGAGAATTGTTGAAAAAAACTGTCTTACCTACAAAAACCCTTGAGGTGGCAATACACATGGAAATGGGGGGCAAAATTAACAGAAAATAAATCAAAACCCAAATACCACCATCCATTCAGTTAATGCTGACAATAATAGTCAAGGCCGCAATCGCAACACGAATTACTAACCAGCTCGTAAGGACCTGATTCGATACCCAACTGTTCTAAAGAACTATCACTACACTAGCCTTTGCACTAATTGTGTCCAACGCTGGAGCCATAACCACCGTCAAGTTTGTCCCGCAAATTGAAAAAAGTGTAACAAATGTGGTAATACCGGGCATTTAGCACGGAAGTGTAGAAAGCCGAAATATTCGCAGACACAAACATCAAAACCCTCACAAACGAACGCTAACCAAATCGAAAAAACTACCGAAAAAAGCGATGATGAAGAATCTGTCAATTACATAACAAGCTATCAATAACTCTATGATCAAGTCTACGACTCCAACTACGACATCGACTCGGAAAAATATGTAGCGGCCATCTCTTGTTACTCGGAACACCCACTTGAAGCTCTCATTGTCAAAATCAAAATTGGAAGTGTCCGGGTCAACGCAAAGTTTGATTCAGGTAGTGTGGTCAGCTTCATCACTGAGACGCTAGCAAACAAGACCCTCAAAACTACACCGACTGCAAAATAGTTTACTACAAAACAAGTTAAAGACTTGAAAACCTTTTCGAATGAACAAATCAACGTGCTTGGACAAATTGCAACCACGGTGACATACAATGACTGGACTTCGAAACAGGCGTGTTTAACAGTTGTGGAGGATGCACATAAGCTAATAATTGGGAGGGACCTCTTCAACAGCCTTGGCCTGGCAGTGGTTCAACAACAGGCAAGAAGTGGTTTATATGTTACAATATTAATTTTGCATGAAATATTAGAGAAAAAATTGTGTCACAATTTCCACATCTGGTTTCAAGAATTGGCCTCTCAAAGACTCATGTAGCGAAATCAAAGTTTCATCAAAAGTTCACAGCAAAACTCCAAAAAGGTCGACGCATTCCAATTAGTCTACAACCTAGAGTTACAGGCCGAGCTGGATCGATTACAGAAAGAAGGTCACATTGAAAATATATCCAGCTGCTCTGATGAACATTTCATATCGCCCATAGTAGCCACAGTAAAGAAAGATCAATCTATAAATTTAGCACTAGATTAAAAAAATTTAAACAAAGCAAGACGCAAAAAAATATCAAATTGAAACGTTAATAGATTCAGTTTCACAACAACTCACGAACACTCAAAATGGTCAACAAGCATATTTTTCAACAATCGATCTCAAATACGCCTATATTCAACTACAATTGCACAAAGACACTGCAAAACGTTGTAATTTCAATATCACTTGTGGAGAATCCACTGGTACTTATAGATTTAAAACGGGATGCTACGGTCTCACTGACATGCCAGCAAAATTCCAAAAAGCTATGGATTATAAGCTTGTAGGTCTACAAAACACCTATAGTTTCCTTGATGATATTATCATTGTCAGCTCGGGGTCTGAATCTGATCATGTTAGTTATGTCACCAAATATCTCAAAAAATTGGACGAAGATAAATTATGAATTAATCATCAAAAATGCCACTTCGCAAAAACGGAAACTGAATGGCTTCGGTAAAAATTTACTCAAACTGGTATTTTACCACTCGAAAACAAAACGGCAGCTATATTAACAATACCACCACCATCAACACTAATTTGTCTAAGATCTTTTCCTGGTTCAGTACACTACATAAGCAAGTTCATACCAAATTTAGCACAACTTTGTCACCCTCTTAGACCACTCCTTTAAAAAATGTTAAATTCTTCTGTACTGAGGAACATACCAAACATTTTAACATGATGAAGGACAAAATTGTAGCAATTACTGAAAATAGCTATTGCAACCCTAAATTAGACATCCGTGTGAAAAGCGAAGCTTCTTGTTCTGGATTTAGAGTTGCGCTTGAACCGAATACGTCCGACGGATGGAAACGCATAGCATTTGCGTCGTGATTTCTGAATCCCCCAGAAGAACTATATAGTGCTAACGAATTGTAGCTATTAAGAGTAGTTTGGTCAATCGACTACATCAAATACTATTTGTGCGGTAAGGATTTCAAATTTATAACAGAACATCGCGCACTATTATCAAGGAACATAGATCAAATAAATCTTACAACAGCCGATTTTCTCGATGGATCGACCGTCTACTACATACAATTTCACAATTCAACACATGCCTGCAAGTGGAGCTTGCAGATTATATATCTAGAAATCTTTTTGCCGAAGCTAAAAGCTTTTCATCGTATGATGAACATTTCGTAGTAGCAACAATATACAAAATTCGAGACTCATTTAAACCGTTAATTTAAAATAACACGCACTCTGTACAGAAATTAAAAGGCATATTACAGTCACTTTCACCCTCATATTAATCGAATCGGTTAATCGCACCGAAAATAGCTACTTCAACACACCATCATTCACAATTTCGAAGTAAACCAGATGCAATACATCACCGTATCATAATAGATTACTACCAGTTGCACCGCAATTTGCACCTCAGAATAAAATTCATAATTCCCACTTAAATATGTCAATCGCATCACCTCCTAAAAACTTAGAACCGCAATTTGCTCTAAGTTATCAACAATTGATTAAATCACATTCCATTAACGAATTTGCTACAATTTTGCTGCAGAAGTCAGACAATAAAGAATGTGAACAATCTGAACAATTAGACCCAATAAAGCCCATATTTGACACCAACTCAAATAATCACCACAAACTCCTCAAATTAAGCATGAAAGTATCAAATTTTAAGTATCAATGTAACTCAATTTTTGCCCAAAACATACTCAGATTTCATCTGCGAAAAACTCAAGTGATTAACGCAATCTCTAAAATGCCACGAACTCATACAGCAAAACCCACGCTAACAAAGGTCCGAGTCAACTTTTCTGACAATTCCCTATCTAACACAGCAGCCGCAACAAATACATCATCAAACACGGACACGACGCCTTCCATCAGTGCCAAGGACACCATGGAGGATCTAAGACTCACTGAAACCATTAACCGAGTATTTAACAAGAAACTGCTGGTGATCCTAACCGGGAGTGTTGCCATATTAAATGAGGTTTGGGATTGTGTCATCTGAAACGACGAAGACAGACTGAAAGAAATTAGCCCTTACATTTGCTCATATTGGCGGAATATGAGCGTAAAGCACGGCTGCTTATGTTTACACGAAAGGATTGCAATCCTAAAGGCAATCAAAGACGCGGTGCTAGAAGACATCCATTCTAGGCATCCTAACAATTTTGCAATATTGTTTCTAGCGCAAAATTTTTGGTGGCGATACATCCACCAAGACATATTAGCCAAAGCACGCGAGTGCAAAGCTTGCACAGAATTCTGTAAGAACTTAAAACCAGTGATTCCACATAGCAAATGGTCACCTCTACCAAAGTGTATTTATTCAAACGACGAAATCAAAATAGAAATTGGTGGAGCCATTATTAATAAAAAAGCATAGAACATTATTTCATTACAAGCATAGATCGATACTCAAAATACCCCACAGTAGAAATAGTAAACAATGCATCTGGCAAAAAAGTTATTAACTTTCTTGATATATATATATATATATATATATATATATATATATATATATATATAATATATATATATATATATATATATATATATATATATATATATATACATATAATCATGGAGTACACAGAACAATTAGATTAGACCAAACCAGATGTTTGACAGGCAAAAAGTTTGAAACATTTTGTACAGAACATAATATTGAACCAATAAACGCAACTGCAGATGATCACAGAGCTATAGGTTTAGTTGAACATCTACTTCAAACTGTTAAACGTCATTTATCATGCATGAAAGCACATTAAAATAAAGAATTTAATCTTGAACAATCTATACATTATACAACGATTAAGAATATCTAAATAAAAAACAACTATAATCACAACAATCGAAGCACATTTTGGTTGACGTTGTAATACACCAGATTCAAATATCACAACAAAATCGAATACAAAAAATATAAATTATAACAAAATAATTAAACATTATTTAGATGAAGACACCATCCCGGGCCGATCTTACCTTGCGGACACACAAAGAGTAGCCACGGGCATGTGCTCGATATTGAAAAGGTCATTTGTGCAGCAAACACCAGAGCACATGAAGAGCACGAAAAAAATGAAGAATGGTGAATCGCGTCTTATGTGGTCAGAGGGTATCTCATGACCGATACCTTCGAGCGAACGAAGCGTGCAATTGAAGTTAGCACGCAACATACATGCAACACAGAGACAGAAAATGAACTTGGATGGGCTATACGAAGTCCTTGCACCTGAAGTACTGTCGGAAAAATTAGCCCCAAAACAAGTGTCATAAAGGAACCAAGCAGGCCGGAGGTTCGCGTCCGGAATTCTGATATTGCAAAATTCGGAACCCGAAACGAACGAGATACTGAATTAGGGGCAGTATATTGAGAGGCGACCCAAAAAAGTACAGGAGAAAACTCCCAAACAAAAGATCGTAAATCACAGGAAGGATTTACTTCGGACAGATTTGGGCAGCAATAACATAAAACGCCACAAAAGACAAACGAACGAAGTTAGTGATATTTCTTCCGGACGCTCTTGCATATCTGCTTCCAGTAATGTTGCCCGCGCCCTAAGAATGCGAATTCCAAAACGCAACCCCAAACACGACGACGCAATCGTAAATAGACCAGACTTGACACAGATACTGCATTTTAGTCCTCCAGTACCAATTGCCGCACCACCTACCCAACCTTATACAGCTGGACCATCTGCGCTGCTATCGACCCCATTGTCTAATTAACTGACACCAATATTGCGTATAAAAAACGTACAACTACAGTAAACGATACATCAGATTCTGATATATCGTCTGATAGAAGGAGCAAACACCAGCTCAAAAAGCAGGAAAAATCTTCAAAATCACCATCAATGGTAGAAAACATCCAAAACACAGAGGGATATTCTGCTAAGATACCAATATCAGATACTAATTTCATATAGGAAGTGTCTCCACGAAAAACAAACGATGGTCTGTCGACCTAAACCCCTCGCAAGATGACAGTATTAGAGGCGGAGGAACGTTCAGATTCGGAGTAAACTTTTCAAACTCTTTAAACTTACTCTACTATCTTACTCTACTATTTAATATCTTACTACTTATATATCTGGTGAATAGGTATTAATTTTTTGATTTCATTTATTAAATTTTTTATTTTCTCCTACAAGAGTAAATGTCATACGGAAGGGACATTAACCTTAAAATATCCATCTCCGTATTCTAGTTCAACTTGACTATTTTCACAATTTGAAGGGCAGGTGCTTTTATTTAGTTATTCATACTTTTTTTGGTTCAGTTTGATAAATGATCAGGCTTCAGACAGGAAACTGTATGTTCACTCATGTAAGCAAGTTTAAGTTCCTGCATTTTGCTCGATTAACTTGTGATCTTATGCAACTTCTTTTTTAATGTTAATTTGTTTAAATCTCTTTTCATTCCTCCCATTTGCACTGCTGCTACTCTGTTGGTGTTTTGACGTTAGTCAATCGCTCTTCAACTTAGATAGCGCAACTTAAGCTGAGCTATTCGCATTGCAAAGACTAGATTCATAACTAAGAATTCAAATAATAGAAAGTAAACAAGCAAACGTGGCGCAACTGCCTTTGGCAATTCAACCAAGAGGCATTCACCACTCAATTGACTTGTCAGAAAGTAATTGAGTACAACAGTTTTTTTTTAAAAAAAATTTTGATAAATCTTGATTATATTTATCCAGCGGTGCGAAAGCGCTAATGTTGATATACGGGTTTATTCGGGGTGCAAAAACAACCAAATGTCGTGACTGAAACAATCGACTAAATTGCTTACCAAATGATATGTGACAACTGATCTCGAGATGCAAAATTAAGAGAATGTAACTTATCAGTTAAAGAACAATAACCTTTCACATGCCCGGGTTGAATTTTTCCGCCCAAAAAGATGTAAGAGTGGGGCTGCAATGGGAGGATTTTTTAGGAAAATGCAGCTCAAAACTCTTACGTCTTTTTGGGCAGCATTGGGCTTCCAAGGCGGGTAAAATGGTGTAAGAGTGAGGGGGTAAAAGACAAATTAACCCCCCACTCTTAAATCTTTTTTGGTCTGCTAAGGGGGGTAACACGATGTAAGAGTTCGGGGATAATTTACCTCTTACCCCCTCACTCCTACACCATTTTACCCCCTTTGGCAGACCAAAAAACTATAAGAGTGGGGTGTTAATTTGTCTTTTACCCCCTCACTCTTACACCATTTTACCTCCCTTGGAAGCCCAAGGCAGCCCAAAAAGATGTAAGAGTTTTGAGCTGCATTTTCCTTAAAAATCTTCCCATTGCAGCCCCACTCTTATATCAATTTACCCCCCTTGGCAGCCCAACTCTTACATCATTTTACCCTCCTGGCAGCCCAACTCTTACATCATTTTACCCCTCAATCTTACATTGTTTTATCCCCCATATCTGAAGACTGCCAGTCTTGAACCCACAACCTCTGTACCCTCAGTTGCGTCGCCGTATCCTCCAGACCATCAAAATTGTCCAACTCTTGACGGTCTATATATATGAATAATACTTGTTAGACTTGCCCCATCTCAACAAATTACCCCTTCACTCTTACATCGTTTTACCCCCTCAGAACAAACTACCCCCTCACTCTTACACCATTTTATCCCCCTTGGCAGCCCAACTATTACATCATTTTACCCCCTCTGAACAAATTACCCCCTCACTCTTACACCTTTTTACCCCCCTTGGCAGCCCAACTCTTACATCGTTTTACCCCTCTGGACAAAATACCCCTTACTCTTACACCATTTTACCCCCCTTGGCAGCCCAACTCTTACATCATTTTACCCCCTCTGAACAAACTAGCCCCTCACTCTTACACCATTTTATCCCCCTTGGCAGCCCAACTATTACTTCATTTTACCCCCTCTGAATAAATTACCCCCTCACTCTTACACCATTTTACCCCCCTTGGCAGCCCAACTCTTACATCGTTTTACCCCCTCTGGACAAAATACCCCTTACTCTTACACCATTTTACCCCCCTTGGCAGCCCAACTCTTACATCATTTTACCCCCTCTGAACAAACTACCCCCTCACTCTTACACCATTTTATCCCCCTTGGCAGCCCAACTATTACATCATTTTACCCCCTCTGAACAAATTACCCCCTCACTCTTACACCATTTTAACCGCTTTGGCAGCCCAACTCTTACATCGTTTTACCCCCTCTGGACAAAATACCCCTTACTCTTACACCATTTTACCCCCCTTGGCAGCCCAACTCTTACCTCATTTTCACCCCTCCTCCCATTGCAGCCCATTGCAGCCCACTCTTACATGGCCATTTCAGTCAGGGGGGGATAATTCCTTAAAAGTCCTCCCATTGCAGCCCATTTCAGCCCACTCTTACATGTCAATTTCAGTGAGGGGCGTAATTCCTGAAAAGTCCTCCCATTGCAGCCCATTGCAGCCAACTCTTACATGGCAATTTCAGTCAGGGGGGTAATTCCTGAAAAGTTCTCCCATTGCAGCCCATTGCAGCCCACTCTTACATGGCAAATTCAGTTAGGGGGGGGGGTAATTCCTGAAAAGTCCTCCGTTTGCAGCCCACTGCAGCCCACTCCTACATGACAATTTCAGTGAGGGGGTAATTCGTGAAAAGTCCTCCCATTGCAGCCTATTGCAGCCCACTCTTACATGGCAATTTCAGTCAGGGGGTAATTCTTTAAAAGTCCTCCCATTGCAGCCCATTGCAGCCCACTCTTACATGGCAATTTCAGTCAGGAGGGGGGTAATTTCTCAAAAGTCCTCCCATTGCAGCCCAACTCTTACATCATTTTACCCCCTCTGAACAAATTACCCCCACACTCTTACATATATTTACCCCCATAGACAAATTACCCCCCCCCCCCACTCTTACATCAAAATGGGAGGATTTTAGGGAGGACATTCGACCCGGGTGCAAATGAACAGACATTGCCAACTGAAGACATCCTGAACTAAGAATTAGTTCATGAATTGAAAAGCAGGAAGCGGTTGATCAGCGAACAGTTTAAAACAAAATGGCTCGTGCAAGTGTTTCAACATAATTCTCAAGGTTCCAAAAGCAACCAATAATTTCTTGCAGAGGAACACTAAGAAGTATCCGAAAAAAAACTTAAATGCATTGGAGGAAATTACTTGTAATGTTTGAGCTAAAAAATATGCCGTCTTTTTTCGGCAAACAAAGCGAAAACTCCCTAAGACATTTTAGAGAAGAAAGTAGTACAATTTGAGAGACTCAGACTCAGAGAAACAATACAAACACACTCCGCACATATTAAAAACACGAAGAAAATCACATAATTACAAACCCCAACACCAAAAAAAGTCTTTAAAAAGTGTTTGTCACGAACAAATAGGTCTTCTTCTTGATATTCTTCTTGCTTCTTATCATTATTTTTCAATTCTCATAGATGTGCTACCACTTGGACAATTTTTAAGCGCAATTTGTAGCAATTGAAAGTTTTTTTTATCTTTTTTAATGATATCGACAGTGTTTTTACTCTGTGTCTGCTGGTGATTAACATTTAATCAATTTAACTCTCTCAGACTAACTCTGTTGTTCTTCTAAACACACAAATACAAATATCCTACACCTTACACATACGGAAGATACGCAGTTACATAGACATATCTACCCAAAAAAAACATTTTTAGGTTCTTTTTGATATCTAATCTTTACCCATCACATCGTTCATTTATGCCTTGATTAAACTATCTGGAAATCTTGGTGTGTACTTCTTGACAAAATAGTATCGGTAATTTTTAAACTTACACTGAAATTTGAAATGATCTCGAACTTTGAAATTGTTTTTTTGACCTTTTTATGTTTTATGAGAATAATGGGTCCATTCATTTTGTTCAACGTAATTCCTATGTGTTGCCAGCTAGATTTCTTGAACAAAATTTGGCTTTGAACATTTCAAACCGTTTTTTGCAGCAATTTTCGAGTAATTTTTCTAACCTTTAATATTTCTGGCAGGTTTTGCACTCTGCTTCTACTTTTGTATAACTCGTAAGGGAACGTCAAAGGCTGTCCTTAACAGTTCAATTTAGTAGTCATGAAGACATTTTACTTATACTGAATTTTACGTCTCGTCCTGACCACTCCTATGATTAATTTTATAGAAGTAAAAAAATTGAACCTATTTGTGGACTGAAGAAAAGAAACTTTCTTCATTCTTAAGAAATTTTTCATTTTTATATTAACATTTACACAATAAAAAACTTCAACTTTTAAATTGACAGAAAGAAATTCCAACAGTCTGGAAAGCATCATTTCGTTGATCAATTTCGATATACAAAGAAAAAATGGTCGTCTAACTTTCAAGAAAAAATTATGAACTTTTTTATTAAATTTTTCAACGTGGCGACCAAAATTCGCTAACTATCAAACTCTTCTCTATTGCAAAATGCTTGAGGATGTTAGTTCAAATGATCTGCTCTCAGAACCTAAAGAATACAAAAAAGGTCAGAAAAGAAATCTAACTTTACTTTTCAATAATGAATTTGGTTGATTTGATGTTCGTTCCAAATATCGATTTTTCTTAGTTCTCACTGGTTTCGAAATTACAGAAAAAGTTAATTCTCATGAGATTATAAGAATTATTGTAAAAAAACACTAGAATTTAGAAGTTAAACATTTTTCAGCTTTTAGTTTGGCATTTTTGAAGTACATTTGCCTGAAGTCTTCTGTTTTCCTAAAATCTGTTCGATGCAGAGAAACCTTTTTTGTTTAGTAGTTTTGAATCAGCAGAAATCAAAGACACTGAAAATAAATTTTCAACCAAAGTTTTGAAGAAAGAACACAATAATAAAATTTCTTGAATTTTTTGGTCAAATACTTAAAATCGTTAGTTTTTAGGCTTGAAACTGCATAGAAAAATTCGTGACAATCAAAATCTCTTCTTAACTAACTATTTATACGAAAACTTTTTCCGTTTAATTTTTTCACAAATTTCAACGTGATCTGTCATCCCCAGCGATTTTTCCCTTATCAATTTTTCCATCGAAATTTTAAACTTTCCTCCTTTCTCAAATTTTTGATAATTTCTTATATAAAACAAAACTAGATCACGAGGGCTGCAAAATGGTGTTTTCCTTTTTTATGTACGATGCGCAACCAAAATGGAAAATTTGACTGAAGAAAAAGCCACCCTCGAATATATATTCCCCTATTTTTGAAAAAAATGTTTGAACAAAAATTATTATTAACAAATTTGATTGATAGTATAAAATTGGTAGTGCACAACAATATACGTGGTCCAATTGTTATTTGAACCAATAGCTGTTTGAACGTTGAATGAGTTTTATACAGGAGGATACAACAATGACGTCAAAGTGCGGGGGTTCACTCTCCCATCCGGCAAGCACTACTGTCTAATGGACGAGGTGTCCCTAGGTTACCCCACCACATTGGGAAGGGTATACGGAAAGGGTTACACATACTGGACTGACGCATCCGGGACAGAGTACAACAGGTAAATTTCATCATATCTTTGGCATGTTACAGATTTTACCTTTGCGCTATCATCAGAACATGATCCAGAAATTATGCTCTGCTTATACAATCTTCCTGTCCATACCCATTGGTCGCCAGAATTTACGCTCTGATCGGATTATTTAGCAGACTTTATCAGAACATTTCCAGTATTTGCCTTCTGTTCAGATCCATGAGTCATCGTAAATGTACTTTTGTCGTTAGAAAGCCTCTAGCTGGTGACCGACTACCGCCCAAAAATCTATAAAAATGCCAAATGTTTTTTTGCGGGCTAACTATGTGTTGGGAGTGTTTTAACCCAAAATTGTTTCAATCTCGACAATTTTTACATTTACTTCTCTCATTATTGAACTAATAATCAATAAACGTAATGGCAACAATTGATTAAGCTTTTAGCCAGAAACTGATTTTATTCTTATGGCCAAATTACTTCAACTAATGTATCTTCAATCTGTATCCCAGATTCAAGTAATACTTTCCAAATTATCCATTTGGAAAGTATATGAGGCTTCTGGACATAAAAATATATGAGGCTTCTGGCCAGTTTCCACATTTCAGTCTGGTCGAACTGGTCAACATCGACACTGCAGTCTAGCCAACACCCAAACTTAATTCTATTTGGTCTGGTCTATATCACATTGGGCCATTTTTAAAATAAAGTGGAGATAAAATGTAAAATCAGTCTTGTCCGCTTTAAGGTTTATGATTGGAATATGGATGTAATTGTGGTGAAATAAAGATGAACTGGAATTGCAATTTCTCCACTTTTCCACACTTATCCCATTTTAACGGTGGAAAGCCGTGCCTACTCCTATCCCTGATTTTAAACTGTGGAATCGAGCAAAATCCCTGACCCAGCCAATCATAATACCCTTTAATTTCACTTTTCAAATGTAAACAAGTAAAGTCCTTGCAAGGTCTGAAACAGTTCTGACCAAAAAACAAACAGGAGAGTGGTGGTTGTTGAATGAGACTCAATGAAAGGAGTTCCATGCATATAAACTAGAAGAAAACAATCAAAATCCTTCGGATTGCCTACGGTTGCATGTTCGGCAATATTCGGTAATTTTATCTGTTTTTCTGCTAACAGAGGTTACTAAAAACCTTAAATCACTAAACGCTAGCAAGAGCGCTCCTGTGTTAACAAACCATGACAGGTGATTTGATATGAGAAAAAAATTTTTTTGACCGATAACTCTATTTTTTGCGAAATTGCCCCACATTCCAATATAAATGACCCTTATTGTTCTGTAAATTGTCTGTAAATGGTCTATAAATGACCCTAATTAGTCCTAACACTTGGTCTGAAACAGGCGAATTGCCTCCTAGCTTTCGATCAGTACGACGCTTTATTCTCTATTTTGGTTTATTTATTCGAAGCGTGAATATTTGGTACTGAAAAAAAAATTTATTATTATTATAAGATCAAATTAGGGTCATTTATATTGGTATGTGGGGCCATTTTGCAAAAAAATAGTGTTATTGGTCAAAAACTCATTTTTTTCTTATGTCAAATCACCTGTCATGGTATGTTAACACAGGACCGCTCTTGCTAGCGTTTGGTATTTTAAGGTTTTTAGTAACCTCTGTTATCAGGAAAACATATAAACATTACCGAACATGCTATTCAGTATTTGATAGTTTTTTTTCTAGTTTATATGCATAAAACTCAAAACTCCTTTCATTGAATCTCACTCAACAACCACTACTATCTTTTTTGGTTTTTCGTCAAAACTTTTAGTTTTCTCAATTCGTCAGCTTCTTTCTTCTGGTCGCGAGGATTAAATTTGATGTCTTTTTATTTCAACAAAAAATTTGGCGTCCATTTTTTATAGCAAACTGGAAGCCCACCAACTGTTCTTGCTAAATAAAATAGTTAAAAACTCCTCGCTTTCAATTCAACTTTTTAACAGTTTTATACCTGTTTGACGAACATTCTTTTTCGGCTTAATTTTCCTTAAAAGCAGAACTATAAAGAAGTTAAGGTAGTTTCTGAAGCTGGCATTCAATTCGGCAAATTTTTGCTTCGCAGCAACGAAAACAACAGATGCAAATCGGTAACCTGCATAAGCGTTTATTTTTAGCTTCTGACTCAGTTTCTAACTATGTAAGCAGCACTTTATGTAACCATGTTAATAAAAGCAATGTTCTCAAGCAAAACCTTGAAAAACTGTTACTGCCATTTTCATGGTTTTATCCAAATATTTCTCAATACATTTTGGCATGCCATCTATTAAGAATCTCGCAATACGTTTGCCTGAATATCTAGCTCATATCTGATTCTCGAGTACTTTAGGAAAGTAATATTATAATGATAATTGTTAGGTTTCTTTCAAATGACCTAGTAAGTGACCTAGGATTGCGAGGACGATATTAACCTACGTAAATCAGTTTTTCAGTCTGCTCTTACACACGTCAACTCATTGCAGCAATCTAATTATGCTAAAGAACTTATTACTTTGGTTAAGCAAATTTTGGTTTTGGTTTATATAGCAAATGTGCATTAGATTTCAGCCTACCTACACTTATCTAAACTTTTTTACACCAGGCAAGCACATCTAAACCGCGGCTTGTTTAGGCGTCTACTTAACTAATTTTTTATCAAGGCCTGCCTTGTGTGAGACCCAAAATGGCCCGACTAATGATCGCTTGGGACTTTTAACGTAATTTTAAAGGTGACCTTAATTATTACTCTATGTAATACAAAGGAAACTCAACATCAGCAGTATACCTAGTGGTCGATGAATAAAAAACTTGCAAGAGTCTTGCAAGGTAATCTTGCAAGTGAATGCATACGGTACCAAGAAGCTTGCAAGCTTATCGATTCATCTTGCAGAATTCTTGCAAGCCTTTCGGCTCAACTGGCAAGATTACTTGCAAGATGAATCAAAAAGCTTGCAAGATGAATCGAAAAACTTGCAAGAAACTTGCATGCTTTTCGATTCAAATGCTGGTGAAACGTGAAAGGGGGCCAACGGAGAAAAGGTGCAGATTTTCGCAGCAATAAACTTGTCTTTGCTTTTGTATGAGCCTTTTTTAGCTTCTTTGAAGACTAGAGCCGGTGCATTACTGTGCTCCAGAAGGAGCGCATCTGAACTAGTCACCAAAAAAAACAAAGACTTTAAATAACTCAGACTAATGCGCGAAGGACGCATGAACAAGGGCGAGTGTTAATGCGCTGCGCGAAGGGGTCACAAAAAAGGCGGGGGTAATCGCGCTGAAGAAAGAAACAGACAAACATATAAATGAACATCTGAATGCACCAGAACAGGGGCACAGAGATAGCACTGAAGACAAAAGGAAAGAAAGCTTTTGAATGGGCCTTTTTGACTTCTTTGACGAATACAGACGGTGCATTACTGTGCTCCAGAAGGAGCGCACGCTGACATAGCCGCCAAAAAGAGAACCTAAGATTGGAGGACTCCATTTTCGAAAAGTACTTCAGAAAAAAATCAAGTAGATTCAGATATGTTTATCCAAATTCTTGTAAGAAGCAATTCATTCGGTTTTCAGTTAGTCGGAGTTTCCAAAAATACTCAGAGAATTTTTCAGAATTGAAAAACTTGCAAGATTTTTGCAAGATTTTGAATCAGGACAAAAAATTTGCTTCAAATGTGCTGTCTAAAACAATAGTGCCCTGATTTATTTCTTTGCGCGGATTGACATCTAGCAAGATTCTTGCAAAGTTTTGAATCAGCTTTCAAGATTCTTGCAAATTTTAAACTCACTCATCACTAAGGAACAATGCCTTTTTATTAATTTGATAGCGTGGCAACTATATAGTTGACGCTTTTAAAAAAACAATTGTTCGACTGGAGATAAAGAATATGGTTCATAACATCCAATCGGAACACATATTGGGAACAATAATAGTGCCCAAAAAATAACAACTTTGCGTTAACGTTAAAGTTTTTCCGTATTCAAAATGTTCCTTGAATTTTTTCTGAGAAACAACTCTTGAACAACTCTTATCACGGCGCAGCAAGAAGTTTTTGGACCGTCTCGCTATATTCCACGGTAACAGATCCAAATTGCCTAATGAAGATGTGGCAAATTTAAAACCAATTTTTTAAAACTTGATTTATCTAACAGATTTCTTAAGATTGTGGTATGCGCAAAATATCGTAACAAACTGGAATACAGAGGTTTAAAACGCAAATTTTTTTCAATACTTTGGAAAGTATAAATTAGTACCTGGGAGATCCAGGGTCTCGTGTGGAATTGGCGTGGATGCTGAGGGCCTTCGCATTTGAATATTTGTTTATTAATTGTGCGACCCCTCATAAAGTGTATTTAAGCTCAGAAAATGAGCAAACCCTGAAAAATTTTTGGATAAAAAAAACCATCAATATCTTCGCCATTATGATTTTGCTCCACTTCGTTTCGCAGCCCGTGCCCATCTCTAAGGCAAATTCAGTACTGAGTCAGAGTCTAATTCAGGTCACATTTTGCGCTGAATTTGACTGATTCAGAGCTAGATCAGTGATAGATTGCGACTTATCTTCTGTTTCAGAAGAGTGCTGAATATTTTCTCTGAATTTCACCCTGTTTCAGAGAAGTTCAGAAATCATATCACAGTTGGTTCTGAAATCCTTCTGAATCATTACTGAAACTTGGAAATTCTCTGAAATTGTTCTGAATCAGTTCTGATTGTCATTGATCGTTAGGTGCGGCACATATAAAAAAAACACATTAGTCTGATATCAGAAGTTTGCGATGACAATTTTCTCTTAAGACGAAATAAAATGTTTCTAAAATTCAAAATCAAATAAGCATTGAATTTTAAGCAACAATAGTTGTGGTATAGAGGAATGGATACTGGTTTCGGATGCAGTACAACAAGTGCATTGTGAGAGCGTACAACTTTGAGGACCCAGTTCACTACACGGGTGACTCTTATGCTACAGTCGGAGGACTGTCCAATTTCGGTAAGGGTGTTTTCATCATTCAATGTCTGGCAAATATCATTTGAAAAATAAACATAGACCTCCCTAGCTCAGAAATCTTTGTTTAGAAACGTAATATACTGAGAGCCAATTGATTTCCTGCAAAATTTGTTAATTATGTTGAATGAGACAAGCACGAAAAGGAACCCTCTAGCATCAGAAAATTTATGGTCTCAAGCTATCCGTTTGTTTCATGTTAAAAATTATTCAAGCACAAATATGAGAATGCCAAAAAATGTTCAGCAAAGACGCAAAACAGGCATCTATCGTTAAGGAACAAAGAATGTCAACAAAAGTTTGATTGACATTTGCACAGAGGCTACATAGATGAAACACTGAATTTTATCCGCTAATTTAGTATACTTGAAGAAGAAGAAAGCTTTCTATTGTGTTGGCTAAGAAGAATAATATTCATGATTTTCACTTGCGCTGCGAACTAATTTGAAAATCGAATTTAAGTACATGAATGCTTGAAGTTCAATCAAATAAAATTTCGTTTTTTAGGTTGAAACCTAAATTCTAGAAAAAAATTAAAGAACATTTTACAATTACCAAGCACAAAATTTAATGGAGTGAACGTGTAGTGTGCAAGAACATACTTTGGTTTTCACCAGTTCCCTTCCAAATTTTTTGTTGAATTATTTTAACAAATGATGTAAACATGGCGTCAATTACTTTTTGATAAGGAATAAATTGAAGAAAAAGCAGATAAAGTTTTGAATTTATAGCTGACGGGAGCTTGGGGGAGCCAGTTTTTTTTTGGGGGGGGGGGATAATGATTGGCTGCTGGGATTATTGGGATGGGAAGGGAGGGGGTTAGGTTGTGGGGGATAGGTAGGGTCTTTCGGGAGATTGAATAAGTTGGTGGGTGACTTTCTTGTTGGGGCGTTAAGTTGGTGGGCAAATTCTGCTGTTTCAAGAGCGAAGAGGACTCTTATGGGAAGACTACTTCTCAAAACAATCCTTCGACCATGAATATTACCTCCAATTCCTAATTACAAAAATTAGAGATTAGGCTACTGTAAACAAGCAACTCAACAATCTAAAGCGGAAATCAATGTTTGAGAACAAATAAGTCAGCGTCGAAGTCATGATTAAGTTTGCTGGAGCTAAAAAGCAAAGCGGGACATACAATTGAATACAATAGTTTTTTAAATTATGGTTTTCAATTTTCACCTGGGAAAGTTGACAATCAGTAGCTGAAATGACCAAAAATACAAATAGACAAAGAACAGAAAAGTTATTTTGTATTAAAAAAATTCAGCAGAACTTTTACAAAAAAGAAAGAAGTTTTAGTTATTTTTTTGCATTTAACGATTGGCGTGTTAGCAGTTAAATGAAATATATACTTGAACATTTCAATCTTGAAAACAACTTCAAAGGCGAGTGATTTGAAAAAAATGGGTATCAAAGTTATCTTTGACACCCTGTAGAAGGAGTTGGCGATATTTCAAAAAATGAAAAAAAGCAAAAGTTTGAAAAAACCTCAATAAATCATTTTTTTAATAGCTCAACTTCCGAAATAGGAATAAATGTTGTTTGCAGTTAGCAGGAAAAATCCTACAGTTTTGTATACGTGATAAAATGTATTTTTTTCGGGGTGAGAATACAAAAAAAACAGAAAATTAATTGAGCAAATCTTGTGTGATCAAACAAACGGTTTGTAGATTTCATTTTCCTTCCGTAAGGCAACATTGAGCTGTAATTTATATAAAAAATTGGGATGCATAAAAACCATAAAGAAAGGGGTGATAAATTTTTATTTTCTTAAGTTTTGCTTGCGCTATCTGTACCAAGCTGTGTTTTTGCTCTGAAAAACTGTTCTGATTGGGTTTTGAGATGTTTCTAAATACTGGCCTATGAATGGCTCAGCTGGAAACGTCTAAACACAACTGGTATATTGTTTGTTATCCGCCACCGTATGACATGACCACAAAATTGGTCCTCCTCTTCTGAAAATGAATAAATTGCAAAGAATCTTGATGACAGATAAACGCCATCATGTTGTGCAACAACGGCTTTGCTGTACTTCGATTCAGGGCCCCTGAAATATTAGACAAAAAAAACGGATTTTAAAATGAGCATTGAGAGATAAAACTTTTCCTTCTGTTATGAATAGATTGTGCCTGTTCGTATTTCCCTGTATTCCTACAGCATACGTTCACTGTTGGTCCATTGATTACGGAACATAAAAGTAATGTTGAAAATACACCTCACACTCTAGTTTTCTTCTGCGTATTTAGTTTGTCAAGTAATTGAAAAAAGCAGAGATTGCAGCGCGTAATGATTAAGATAACTCGCTCATCCATATGACTGTAAAAATAAGACATTCCGGGCTAATCGTAGACCTTCTTTGGTAAGTCTGCGTATTTTTGATGCATTCCCACAGTTTACGATCTGATCTAAAATAACGTGATCATTTCTGTTTTGATACCAAAACACAGTGTTCGGAACCCGAATGTATGTAATATAATCACACAAAGATTTATGTAAATGGCAATAACTAAAAATACTTAAATAATGGTGCCAAATGACAACAGAGTGAACTCAGCATTAATTTGAACCCCAATCAAAACTTAAAAAATGTAACTAACACTTAACCAAATTGATCTGTTATGTGCGTTTTTTGACTGCATTCACCAATTCAACCTGAAAATTTTTTATTCTAGGCATTATATGGAAAAAAATATTCAGAAAAAACATTTTGAAACCAAAATTTTTGAAAATGAAGCACAACTTTCTGAAATGAATAGTTTAGTGATGAGTTTTGTAATGAGTGTATAAATAATTACCTTTGACCTTAGACTGCTTTGATATAAGTAATTGGTGTTCCGCTTTTTCACCCCAATTCATTTAACCCCCTATTACTTAACCCCGATTTATTCACCCCTGTATCATTTAACAGCTCTGTTTTTTAACCCCTCTAGCATTTCACCCCGATTTTAATCTTTCTATAAAATAAGGACTCTTACATTAGCAACATAATCATTTGGCCAGGCCTTGCGGGCCGTGGCCATGCCTCAGCGGCCCGTGGGCATTGATAGGAAACTATCACAACCGAACGTGTGATTATTTTATCCACTTAATTATGACAAAACATTCGTTTATTGTCGACTGCTAGTTGGTGGGATGAAAAGATAGTGGCGTGAAATGATAGAGGGGTTCAATGATAGAGTAATTACGCTGATATCAGGCAAATTTAAACATTACTTTGCTTGCTTTGTTATATGCAAAAATGGAATCTTTTGTCTTACAAAGAGCGTACTTTGCATTTCTTATCTTGTTTGCCATCAGCCATGCTAATGCAATTAAGTCAAGTTTTTCCTCATCCTACGATGCTCTGAATTGTTAATTAAAAGGAGATCCTAATTCAGGATCTCGTTAGGATTCCGGCGAACAACAGGATCTCGTTATGATTCAGGATCTTGTTATGATCTATGCTTTTCCAACAACATAGATTGCCGGTGAAATGAAAATTCCCAAGTACATCAGAAAACTCTCAAAAACAGAAAACCCGCCATCATCAATAATAATTTCTTATGGAAAGTTGATATCACGCGGCAAAAGTGCAAATTACTGTTTCACGATGGAAATATTTACGTTAATCCTGGAATTAGGTGACGCAAAAGCCTGATTTTTGTTACTCGTATACTCGTGTTGCCGAGGTGAATGCAAATTAAGCCGAATTAAAAATAAGCCGACATAAAAGCTAGCCGAAAGTTATGTAATAGTTATGTAATCTATCAGAAATAATAAATTGTTGAACATTATAATCAACACTGCGCATAGTATTATTATGCATAATGTATTTCAATGCACTAAAGAAACAAAAATATGTCAATTTTCAGACATCTAGTTGGTACGGGCCTCAGTGGGCCGCTTTTCATGGTCATGCCTCTCATCCGCTGTGGGATGTAATCGGGAAACCGGGGGCCGGTTATCGCGGCGAAGCCACGACGCGCCCACCAGCCCGCCAGGGGCAAATTAAAATACCGGTATCCCAAAATTTTTGAGCTTACTTTGCCTCATTTTCAAAATCCGGCTCGCTTGCCTATCGGCTTGCTTGACCACCACCATTTGCCGGACAGGCGTAACGATTTGCACGATTATTAGCTTTCAATTAACTTAAAACCTCAAATTGATTTTAAAATTGCTTGAGAGCTAATCCAAAGAATTAATTGTTCTTGTGATCCGTGATATGGGTGATATTACTGCAAAACAGCTAATGGTCTTCCTAATCCACAATTAGTATTGCGACATCTTTTCTGAAATTAATCACCTGTTAACTCTTCTTGCATTGTGGTCTAATTTGCACGTTGTTTACTATCGCGCTTAGTAACGGCTGGCAACAGCGACGGCGTGTACAAGTGCGACGAGGAGTGTGGATTTTTGAGCATAGAAAATAGCGACAAACTCAAGTAAAATTATTCGCAAAATGGGACGCAAATTTTGCCACCTAGTGAGCTAAGATGAAGTGTATCATAGAGAGAAATTTTTAATAATTTGTGTTCAGAATTTGTTTTTCCTGGTTCAACTAATAATGAAAAAAACTTGCGTTCAGTTTTGAGATTAGAATTTTGTTCGAAATTTTGTTTTTCCTGGTTCAACTGATAATGAAAAAAACTTGCTTTCAGTTTTCAGATTAGACTTTTGTTCGAAATTTTGTTTTTCCTGGTTCAACTAATAATGAAAAAAATTTTCTTTCAGTTTTGAGATTAGGCTTTTGTTCGAAATTTTGTTTTTCCTGGTTCAACGGATAATGAAAAAAACCTTCTTTCAGTTTTGAGATTAGGCTTTTGTTCGAAATTTTGTTTTTCCTGGTTCAACTAATAATGAAAAAAACTTGCTTTCAGTTTTGAGATCAGGCTTTTGTTCGAAATTTTGTTTTTCCTGGTTCAACTGATAATGAAAAAAACTTGCTTTCAGTTTTGAGATCAGGCTTTTGTTCGAAATTTTGTTTTTCCTGGTTCAACTAATAATGAAAAAAACTTGCTTTCAGTTTTGAGATCAGGCTTCTGTTCGAAATTTTGTTTTTCCTGTTTCAACTGATAATGAAAAAAACTTGCTTTCAGTTTTGAGATTAGGCTTTTGTTCGAAATTTTGTTTTTCCTGGTTCAACTGGTAATGAAAAAAACTTGCTTTCAGTTTTGAGATCAGGCTTTTGTTCGAAATTTTGTTTTTCCTGGTTCAACTGATAATGAAAAAAACTTGCTTTCAGTTTTGAGATCAGGCTTTTGTTCGAAATTTTGTTTTTCCTGGTTCAACTAATAATGAAAAAACTTGCTTTCAGTTTTGAGATCAGGCTTTTGTTCGAAATTTTGTTTTTCCTGGTTCAACTAATAATGAAAAAAACTTGCTTTCAGTTTTGAGATTAGGCTTTTGTTCGAAATTTTGTTTTTCCTGGTTCAACTGGTAATGAAAAAAACTTGCTTTCAGTTTTGAGATCAGGCTTTTGTTCGAAATTTTGTTTTTCCTGGTTCAACTGATAATGAAAAAAACTTGCTTTCAGTTTTGAGATCAGGCTTTTGTTCGAAATTTTGTTTTTCCTGGTTCAACTAATAATGAAAAAAACTTGCTTTCAGTTTTGAGATCAGGCTTCTGTTCGAAATTTTGTTTTTCCTGTTTCAACTGATAATGAAAAAAACTTGCTTTCAGTTTTGAGATTAGGCTTTTGTTCGAAATTTTGTTTTTCCTGGTTCAACTGGTAATGAAAAAAACTTGCTTTCAGTTTTGAGATCAGGCTTTTGTTCGAAATTTTGTTTTTCCTGGTTCAACTAATAATGAAAAAAACTTGCTTTCAGTTTTGAGATTAGGCTTTGTTTCGAAATGAAATTTGTTTTTCCTGGTTCAACTAATAATGAAAAAAACTTGCTTTCAGTTTTGAGATTAGGCTGTTATAAAAAAGCTTTGAAAATATGATAACTGCCGTCTTTTGTTCTACATGTTTTTGGGGGAGGCTCTTGTTCTGATTCGATACCAGGCGGTCTCACATTCAGCATAGAAAACATGGGATACCGTCTACCCGCTGGACTTGACTTCAAGTGCAGATATGGAGTGCCTCAAACTGACATCCAGTCCAACTACTCTGTAGATTTGAAGTGTGTTAAACTGGGCTCTAAATGTGCTGAGAGCAGCATGTTTGAAACAGCCGATGGGGGTCGGTTCACACATCTACCTCTCTTGCTTGATATAAATTTTTGAATTGAGAACAAAAATTGACGGACAAGTTTGGGTTAATTTAGTTGAGTTGTCAGATGATATTCGTTTTTTCTCTCAGTACGTTCGGGTCATTTGTGACAAAGTATCTGTCATTGCATAACAATTCATTTTGCTATAAGAGCAAGGGCGTTGTAAAGTTTCAAACCCGGGCCGAGGTGTCAACGCTGAAAAATCACACCCATAATTCAGAATTGCGGTCTCTACCATTTAATGGGGTGAAGGCAATGAAAATAAAACATTCACCACAGAAACCCCCATATCTTACGTCAATTCACCGGTAAAAATTTACCGCAATTTTTCTTGTGATAAATTTTTGTAAGATTCGCGCATTTTAACGGTGAAATTATCATTTTCACCGCCTCCTGATAGTAAAGGTGAAAATGAAAATTTGCGCTAAAAACATCAAATCTTACAAAATTTTTCCACTAAAAAATGTACAGCTTCCTGGCATCAAGCACTAAAAATGTGTGAATTTTGCGGTGAAAAATATATATTTAACAGCTACTTACAGCAATTCTTACATTATTTTCTCAAACAAAACATCGACCCAGGAATAGAGGTGGACAGGCACCTGTGAAAACTAACAAAACTAAATACATTCACTAAGCTGGGAGGAAGATTTGAGGTTTTTGTGAGCGTTAGTTCCAGGTTGGCAAACAAAAAAGGCTCATCTTTACTGTTTATCGAACATCTCGAACTTATACCCAAAGCTTGTAAATCCCCCTTCCAGCTCAGTGGATGAATTTTATTTTGAAAAACCCAGCGCACCTGCTGAGTAACCGCCATTCTTTCTTCATCAATTATCAAATTTAATTCGATAATTTGATTTTGTGAATAAAATAAAGTTAATGAATGCCTAAATGACAAATAAAGTTATTGGTTGCATGGTTTTTAAATATCATTTTTGTTTGTATTAAGCGTGTTTAAGTTTTTGATCTTAATTTTAAAACAATTATATCGTAAAATTGTAACTGAAATAAATCTAATTATTTTTTGAATAACTCAGCAGGTTTCACTGGATGAAATTTCACCAGATTTGCCTGAAAATAGTAGTATCTGGGACTGATTCCGCGAAAAATATCTGAGTGATGTTGCGTTGTCAATGTCTTTCAACTTCTGATAGTGAAGCAAATTGAAATTCTTAAAACTTTGGGTTAAAAAATTAATGTTGCAAATTTCATGTTAAATTTTGAAAATCGGGGCTATTTTATTTCACACTGCCAATTTGAGTTTTTGTCACAATGCGAAATTTTAGACGCGCATGATGACATAATTCATAGCTCCCATTATTTTCAGGTAAAGTACTGTCACAAACTACTTCTGTTATATAAATTTTTGATTTTGTCCGATGAATAATAAATAGTCTAACACATCATGATTGACACATAAACAAAATTGTAATTGGTGTTGCAAAACACAGGGAGCACAAAAAGAGAATGGATAGCAATTCATATACATTTCAAGTAGATTCTTAATTCTTTTTCATGTCCAGGTCATGCCAAGTGTCTTTCTCTACAGAAGATGTCAGCCATTTCTCAACAGATATTTTAGTTATTGTATCATCAAGTTATTTCTGATTAACGGATACAAAAGTTGCCTAAGACGTATTACTGAGGTATTACCCAGGTTGAGGTGCCAGACGGAAGCGACATCTGATCAGACTCAAGTCGATCGCACACGGTGTGTTGCCAGACCAAAATTATGGGTTCTGGGAATTCGATGGGAGGTCCCTTCGGTCTGGGTTTTTCTGATCAGTGGTGGGTCAAGCGCATATTAGTCTGATCAGAGAAGATTTTGAGCGTAATTGGGTTTTATCACAAACCCTTTCGAGCGTTTTTCTTTCTTCGATTTTTTTAAATTGTTTCTGAGAGATGTTGGCTCTTCCAAGAGGCAACAATAAAACAGCTTTCTGATCAAGGACACATCTCGAGTATTATGGCTCTGACTAGAACCAAGGGTTCAATCTGATAGCAGATGATGATACGTTTTAGAGTAAATTTCGGTTATCTGTAGATCAAGACGTTTCATACGGAAAACTGTGTAAGTTCATCCATTGTGTCAGAGATATACACTAATAGAATACTAAATTAGCAGTAATTTAAGCATTGGCTTTTCTTTAGTTGAATTACTGCAAACATCAATTTTTAAAAAATGAACATAATAGCCAAATTAAAAATTTGTTTATATTTAAAACCATTATTCACTGATCAGACTAGTTTGAGCGCTTTTGAGTCTGATCAGAGGCAATTTGGAGCGCTTACTTGTCTGCTCAGTATTTACTTTTGATCTAACCATATTCTGATCAGAGGTAATTTCGAGCACACAAAGTTCTGAACAATGGCCTGATTTCGGCATGATCTGTTATGACTTCCATTTGGGAAGTCTGATTAGAGAGCTACAAGCGCATTACCAGCACACACGAGGTTTCGAGTGCACATCAGTTTGATCAGAGGTTACTTCGATTTTGGATAGTCTGACCAGAGATGGCTTTGGTCTGGAATGGTATGATCAAAGATCACTTCGATTTGGCACCTCAATCGGGGTACTAACGCCAACCGTGGGTTAACCGTGGGTAACAGTTAAACAGTTGAAAAAACATTATAAATTGTTCGAGAGTTTGAAAGATGACAATCCTAATACTTAGTTTTTGTAACAAAAGTCAAAAATAAATTTTTGTTCATATAAATTTTAACTACCATTAGGCACAAAAATATAAAACTATAAATCAGTATAAGTTATTCGCAATTCAGTTGATGTGGTCCAAATATGATTTACAACGGGAAGATATCAAGTTAAAATATGGTAGATAAATTGCCCAGCAAAAACCCAGGTTGACCATCATTAATGAATCTTTTTGTTAGGGGTTCTGAACAGGTGAAACTAGAGTAAAAATGGATGAAAGAAAATATTGTTCACCACGCAATTACACTAACTATTACACCGGGTCTAGGAAATAAATCCCCACGAAAAAAAACATCTAATTTTTGATAGGGTATATACTCCCGAGAAATTAAACCCCCAGAAAATTAAACCACCAAGTAAACACCATTTCAAACGCCGGTTTTTATGCGATTGGGACGCCGGTTTTCATGCGATTTCGTCATGCTCGATTTCTTTGGTACGACTGAAAATTTCCATATCAGATTATTTTTGCCTGATCATGATAAAAATAAAGTTTTAATCTGTCAATTACAATACAGGCATGGCCGAGTTTGCTCTTTAAAATTTTTACGAGCTGTGCATATAGCAAATTCGACCATGCTTGTATTGTACTTGACAGATTAAAACTTGATTTTTACCATGATCAGGCACAACTCATCTGAAATTGAAGTTTTCGGTCGTACCAAAGAAATCGAGCATGACAAAATCGCATGAAAGCCGGGGGTTTTCACGTGAAAACCGCAAGAAAGCAGGTTTTCGTATGAAAATCGTAACTCAACTGCGGGTTCATTTCCGTGGGGGTGTATTTCCTATCTAAAAATAAATGGGGTTTATTGTTGTTTTTTCCTAAACCGCATAAAAACCTATAAATGGAGCGCAAATATACTGATCCAGCTCTGAAGTGCCCTGGGACAAGAGTCCGGGTTTGGATATGGTTGCTACGGAAGGTCAACCCGGTTAGAGAATTTATTGAAAACTCTCAGTTTTTCAATGTTTCTCAGGGTAACCTGTAGTGTAGCAAGAGTATCTATTTTCATAATATCATAACATTTCCTTTTGACCTAAAGTTAGCACCAAAAAGCTTTCAGCGAAAGAAGAGCAAATTGACTTGGAATCAGATATTTACAGATGACATTTTGGATCTATTGTAATTTAAAGTGATAGCGGAGCGGGTTGAACGGGGAGGGGGTCGATTGGGAAACTACTTTTATTAACAAACCGAACTGTAGCAACTTTTATTGTTAACCGAACTGAACGTTGTGGAAAAAAGAAAAAAAACTGATTATCGTTCTTTATTTTCAGATGACAAATGTTGTAAGCTTTTTGACGGATACTGGCAATGGATAAGGAAGAAGGATGAAGATTGGGGTTGGGTAGGTTTGAGTAAGATTGGATTGTGGTCTCTAGGGATTCTGGTCGGTTGATTGAATCCAATAGAGGAAAAAGAGTGGACGAGCGTCATAGAACTGCACACTTTATTTACACAAAGATTAATGACCCTCGAAGGGGGGGGGGGGGGGTAAATAACTGAAAAAGTTTGTTGTGGTGGTTGGGTTTGAGATCAAAAACTCTCAATAATAACTTCGGAAAGAGGCGACTGAAGTTCGACAAGGTTCACATCAATTGAGTGTGGCTCGCTTGACTCGTCCAGCATTCTCAGTACCTTCAAATGGATAGCTCTGTTAGCTGCCTCTTGCTGTCTATAGGATGCAGTTTGCATTAGTTTCTGGTTCATTTCACCTGGGCTTCTGAAACAAACAATGTTATTGTGCAAAAAACGTGGCTTGTACCAAACCGATTTTGGCCGTGGACAGGGTGGTCCGTTGCCACCAAGTTCACATTTCTGGAAAAAATTTTGGTCAGGCCTCTCTCTTGGCCATGAAGTGGGTGCGATTAAATAGAGAGCTCAAAGACCCGTATGGAATTCGACAAATTCTTTTTTTTCAAACAACGCATATCGACTCTAAATTGTTTTTGCAATAAGGTCAGGTGTTTTTGAAATTCTTTATTAGTGTAAAACAACCAGCATTTTTAAAATTAATTTTCACAATTTGTTTGGAAATCTTACATAATTTTTGCTTGCACGCACTGCTTGACCCAGGAAAGTTTTGCACCCAGGGAAAAGAAGGTAATAACAGTGGACTAAACAGTGTAAATGTGGTGTATTTCTAAGAGTGTAAATTCTTTAAAATTTCTCTTCCACTCCCTTCTCTGCTAAAAATTGGACTAAAGAGTGTAATAATAAGGAATTTTCAACAGTGTAATAAGAGTGGAGTAAAAAGTGTAAATAGTGTAGTGAAGAGAGTAAAAAGTGTCAAAAAGCGTGTCAACTAAATAGTGTCTCCGTAAGCTGACAAAAAAGTGAATGTATTTTTATGCTATCAATAACTTTGTTTCAATATTTCTCACAAAATTAATTTTTAACTATTATGTAAGTCCAATAAGTCGTTCGCTCATTTTTCATTTACGATAAATTTCACTAGCGTTTTTTGCCTTTGGTTGTTTTAGATTCTGCTTCAATTATTTTTTTGAGCAATTAGATGCTATTGAGTACCAAAATTGAGACGACAACCGCAAAGAAAGCACGAATTTAAAAATTCAAGATGTTATATTTATTATATTTATAGGATATATATTGTCTGTAGTGCACTTAGCTTTCAATTTACTGTTCCCAATGTCACAAGGGTAAGATTTTCGTTAAAACTTATCCAGCCTCTCCGTTTTTCTCTTTGATGGGAAAAAACTAAAAACTCAGCAAAATTCTTTCTGATTGAGAGAAACACCTCAAAAAACATCGATTAATGTGCAATCAAGCCTTCAGTTGACTGTAGCAAAATCCTATCGGCGTGTTTTTAGAGTTTTACACTACAAGTTTTTTGGTCCTGATTTTGAGATTTACAAGCCTTGAAATCGAACCTAAATCTGTAGTATTGAGTACGTAGTGTGCGCCAAGTTGGCAGCTTTTTGAACAAAATATACTTTTTCAATACTCTAGAATATAATAAAATTTTGTTTTGGTCTAAAATCATTTTTTCATCGTACCATTCATAAGCGATCGAGCTCAGTAAGTTTTTATTATTTTATTTGAACACTTGAAGCTTTGCACAGTTTTATCTGACAACTTTACGCAATCAGACTTTCATACATTAGCACCTCAGTTAATATCGCATAGCTATGTTGAAAAATCGTCAAACCATTTGCTGCGAATCTTGAATGACCAATAAAAGATGATTCAAAGTTGACATTTTGTAAACTATCTGAAATTGTTTTTGCTAAAATTGCGACTACGCTTTGTTCATTATTGATTAAAGAATAACAAAACTTCTGATGTTAGAGTTGTCGTTTTCAATTTAACAATCACATTTTTTCTCCGGAAGAATATACATTTAAACTCCAAGTGCCAGAAACATGCAGTCAACTCAAAAAGGGCTACATTTTTTGTTCTCGCCAAGAGGTAATAAATAAACAGATATAAAGTCTTGGAAAACTATAAATTTTGACTATAATTGGGAAACTATGTTATAATAACACATACGACAGCCTCGGTATATATATATATATATATATATATATATATATATATATATATATATATATAAAACCGTTGCGTTAAATACTTACATAAATGTTCACTAATATAAATTAAACAATCATTAAGTAATATATACATACATACATATATATATATATATATATATATATATATATATATATATATATATATATATGTATATATATATATATATATATATATATATATATATATATTACTGAATGATTGATATTACTCAACTGTTTAAATTAAATTAGTGAACATTTATGTAAGTATTGAACGCAACTGTTACATTTCATCTGTTGCCGCGCGAGGTTGTTACCGAAATCAGTTAATTGAAGCATTTCTTACTTTCTTGCTCTGTAACCGCATTGATTCTGTCCCTTCTGTCTCACAATTATCCTGGTGATAAACAATGCCAAACAAACTGTCATTAAAAAAGCAAACATTGTCACGTGAAAATTGTGATCGAAGTTCACGTGATCAGGATCGTCATGATCTCCTCTCAATTCAGCTTCCGAATTTTCCAATTGGGGAGAGCCGCGATCCCAGTATGGGTCGTCTTCCGCCATTTTGATTTAAGTACAATGAAAAACCAATAACCGATTAAAACAAACTCATTTCACTTCGTAAATTTTGTGCGTATGGTTTACACTAAAACAGCTGGCCATTTGATTAAGAAGTCTGCTCAGTTTAAAAATAAACAACAAGTTGTAACGTGAAGAAAATTTTCAGTTTAAAACAACAAAAATTGACTGACGTTTTATGCGTTCAGTTTGAGTGTAAAGCATTATCGAACACCAAAGTTCATTTGTGAATAGTTTTGTTCATTGTCCGATGTGCTCAAAAAAGATCGGTAATTTTGTTGTAATTTGGGGGAAATTGAAAATAAAAGGGGACACCAAACATGGCCGCTAATATATCGCGACAAAATGGCACCAGGAAAACTTAACTCGTCTAGTTTGCAATTAAATGGGACGTTTTTGTACTCTAGTTACAAACTTTATCTTAACATCTTTTGTTTTCAAACTTGCTTTTTTTGTAATATTTGTCTTTTAACTTGGCTTTGGTTATTTATGAAAATGTCTGGTTAGTTATTCGGACAGACAAAGTCTTCATTGCAAGCCGGTGAAAAATGTTTGAGTAAATTTCCTAACTTCTGAAGCTCACTTTTTTATTATATGATAAAAGTGGATTTTGTAAGAATTTATAATTGATCTTTTTTGAAAAGTAATTCGCTGCCACTTTCTTTGAAAGTAGCGTTATTTCGGTACTTGTGAACGCTTGTAATGTTTTGTACTGATAAATTGCTCAGTTATTTTGAAATATTGTCTTTTAGTTGGCAAAATTGATGTAAAAGCCTTAATTTTGGAAGCAATGACGAAATTCATGTTAGGTAATAGATAATACACAATATTTTTCAACGTTAAGTAAAACATTAAAGAGTTTATAAATGAAAAGAAAATAAAAATGACACAAAAACAACACCTGGCATTATATTTGCACTGTTTCATAACAAACACAAAAAGCAAAACAAAAAACCTTGCGCTGATGTATAGTTATAATTGGAAAAATATTTCCAAGAAAAAAATCAAACAGAAATCAGTTTCGCTTTTCCTAACGCAGAGACAATATGATATAACGCATCATGTATTTTTCAGTAAATACGTCTCTTTATATCAATAAAAGAAGCAATTTCTTTTCAAATTGATTTTATGGTTTTTTGACAACATTTTCACTGGTTTACGACCGGGGGCTCCTAACATTTTAGCTTGCTGACGGTTGTTGAAAGAACAAAGATATATCTCCACATTAGGCAGGTTGGTTTATGTCTAGACAAGGTTATCAAATTTGACTGAATTGTTCTGATTAGTTCCAAAATTTTGTGCAATAGTGCAAAAGTGGCGCAGCACAAGACATCTCGAGTCCAGAATATCGTGTTTCCTAACGCAGGAAAATCGTCAGCACGTTCCTTTTCTTGGACAAAAAAGAAGGCCCTTCCGTTTTTTTTTCTTTGTCATCCCTAGTATGTTCCATTTTTGAGGAATTTGAAATGTAACCTACATTTCAAGCTCTAAGGATGCCCTACTTTTAAAGATCTCTCTGGAAAATAATAGAAAGATCTAATACACTAGTTTCCTATGAAAACACAAAAGACGAAAAGAGAGTCACATAAAACAAAATATACGACAGATTCAAACATCATCTAATGTGGCGCATGTTATTCTGAAGCCAAATATTTTGAATTAAAATTGAAACTGAAAATATTCAAAAAGCAGCCTGTATTTATGAGATTTATCTATGCGAAAATATACAGAATTATTAGATTATCTAAAATTATTAGATTATCAAAAAATATTTTACTTGATTGGCATGTGAATAGATCTTAGACCCCAATACAGAACATGACATTCTATTTTCATCAACTTTTCATGAGAACCGAGTTCATCAGTTGGAGGTCAATGGATATTAGAATCAAGTTTGTGCAGGTGAGAAAATTCAATTTTTGACAACTGATGGATAAGTCAAAAAGATAATGAGAGCGCCAAGACAAAATTAGAACACAGTTTAGTTTCGTTGCCATTAATTATCGACACGGCAATAGAGGTCGCCAGGTAAGTACTTAATTTGCTTTCTGAAGATTTAATAAGAATCACTCTAATTTTCTTGATAATCAATGGAAAACATCACATCCATCCTACTTTTCGGAAGAGTTCATAGGGACAGTTTTCCAAATAAATCTGGTTGTTTTCTGTTTTTTTTTAAATATTTTGGAAGACTCTGACGATTCAAGTTGTGATTGCACTGCAATTGATGTTGCTACAGAAGCTTGTTCTTGATGTGAACGTCACAAATTTATGTTCTCAGTTTTTGGTTCTGATTGTAATATGATCTCTTCCAATAATGGTTCAGTTTTCACGTTGTTCTGATCTAATCTCGCAATTTGATTGTCGCTCACAGGAATCGTACGAGTTGAGTCTTAAGCTATATGAAAGATGTGTTGAAGGCTTTCTGATCATAAAAGTTTCAGGAACTGTCTTAGTCTTTTCAATGGAACTGAATAGAATGTGTTCGCGCATGTCGAAATCTGCCATTGCTGGTAGAATCACTGTTCGTTCCAGAAGTAGCTCAACTGGATTTTTCCACTCGTCTTTGAAGTGTTGCAATAGGTCATCAGTGTACTTGGCAGGACTGCCTAAGCGACACGTTGAGATTGGGACTCCGTGCTCGAACAGCCCGCTTTAATCTCTGAACTTCTCTTTTAGCAATTCCCTTAGCTATTGCGTGATAAAACATTGATTCCGTTTATTTAATGCTCGTTTCACACAATTTTTCAAGATGACCACTTAGTTACTGGACGACTATATTTCGACTATTACGGACGAGATCTTTACTGAAAATTTAGTTATTAGGAATTGTGCAAAGAATTGATTAAGATATTCTTTAACTGCTGCCGATCTTTTGTTTTCCACAGGGAAAAACTCTATCCAGCATCAACCCGTGTTAAAAAACCAACAAGTTGTGAAATTGCCTTGGTCATTAACATAACCCCAGCTGGTGTGGAAACGTTCCGAAACGTCGGCTTCTGGCTTTGTAGAGACTGTTCTTTGCAAGCTGGGCCAGTTTTTTATAATTCTTTCATTTACAATCAAAATGTTGAACGTGTTGGGTAATGCCAAGCCACCATGCTATCATTCTGACTGATGCTACGGTTGAGTTTATTCCAGAATATGTCTCATTTGCTTTTACCAAAACCAAATATCCGAGTTTGTGTGGAACGAAGGGAACAACACCTCTGAAAATGATTCCATAATGTTTGATTAATCCATTTTTTGTTTTTCAGACAATTTTTTCCGCTTCTGCAAATTGTTTTTGATTGCCACATTTGATTCGGTTCATTATGTCTTAGAATAAACTGTTTCATTCAACCTTTATTCTGATTTCTGCTCTTGTCAACAAGTCAGTATGAGCGATTCAAACACTGTTGGTTGCGAAGCACAATCGATCGGTGTCAGAATCGTAGTTGTTGAAAATCATTCTGCTCAAGACATCTGCGTGAGGAATGTGCTCTCTTGGTGTGTACCTGAATTCAACGTCAAAACCCACTAAAAATTTTGCTCATCGTTTTATTCGAGCGAACGACGTCTTCAAGACTTCCTCGACAGTGACAAAGAGATATTTTAGTAGTTTGTGGTCTGTCTGTAGACTAAAGCTTCATCTAACAGGAAATTGTTTGCATCTAATGAACACAAAGACAATTGCCAGTGCCTCCCGTTCTTTGTTTGAGTAGTTTTGCACCACTGGAGTCCTTTTTTTTTCTAAAAATGATTTAATAGATATGCTTCTTGCGAAGAAACTCAGCCAACTGATTTTTAAGAGGTGTCAGTAGTTTCTGTGGTTTTTTTCAAGCTGTAAAGCTATACAAGGGCGTTAGCACATAAACTATTGTTATGTCTTCGAATAGTTTCTATTGCATGCTGTCCCATGGGAAATCGTTTCTATTGCATGGGAAATCGTTACTTTTTATGTTATTCGAATGGCATTTTATTTGAAAAATCGGGAATCGTTCTGCAGTGAAAATTTGCTAGCTTGACATTCGATTCGAGTTGTTTGCTGTTAGTTGGTGCTTTCGAATTTTTATGTTTTTCAACATGTTTGAGATCTGCTGCGAGTATCCAAAAAAAATAACTGGTTTCGATTGACTGGTTTTGAGTTAAATTTTTACTCATGATGCCTATTATTCTTCTCACGTAGTTGACTCTAAACTGCAAGCATTCTCTCTCAAACTCAATGGGTAGTTTCAAAGACCAACACATGGTCTCGAAAGATTACAACACCCCTGATTTTTTTGAACGGTGATTCGATATAATTCTGGTAGATTAAAGAAGAGTTCGTTAATCCATGAGGTATTCGATATATTTTGAATAGTCCGTGAGACAATTTGATTGTGCATAGTTCTTTTGCATCTTCGTCAAAGTCAATTTGATAGTAAGCTTCTGAGAGGTAAATTTTGCACAAGATAGTAGGCCCAATGAATATTATGGAGTGTCGTTTTTATGTCTGGACAAGTCTCAATTTTGCACTTTGCTTTCTCCGCCACACCACTGGTGATGTTTTTATGACTCCTCCGGGCTGCAGAGGCTCCATAATGCGCTGTTTGACCATCTTTTACAACCTCATTGTGACATTGTCTCAAATAGAGAGACGTATTTTTTCTGGCTGTGCAGAATTTTTGCTCTGTTTTTGGTATTAACAATACATGTACTTTGTAATCCTTCACAGCAGGTAGACTTTCGGTTATGATATTGTTCACACTGTGCTTGGGTAGAAAATTTCTACTAAGTAGTCCAAACTCTTAATAAGATTGCAAAATTGCTAGTTGCTTCTTTGTGTTCCCGCATCCGTTGCACTCAAAATGCACAGAAAATTGACCAAGAACCGTTATTTGATGACCATCAGAAGCTGCGAGATGTATATTTTGCCTTTTAGCTGAGGTTTACAAATCTCCGTCCAAATTTCTGCTGATACCACTGGGCAGCATTATTTACCTGCAATTTTACTTTGCATTTTTTCTGAGATATATTCCCATGTCGCAGACATGCTAAAGAACTGTTCTCTTGCATAAAACATTCCCATCACCGATCCTGGAGATGCTTGCTTGGCAGAAACATTTTCTTCTTCACAATAGTTGTTTTGTCTATTTCTCTTACCTGAATCCAGATGGGGTTCGTTTCCGCTCAATTTTGAGGAATTTTCATAATTGTATTGAATATTTTACTTATCGCTGGACAGCTTCTTCTTAATTGGGGTTTACTTCCACATCTGCTGAACAATTTGTTGCTTTTGTTAGCTGCGTGTTTCTCACTTGGCTTGCAAACAGTTTTGCTGAAGTTCTTCCCAACCTCAACTTTCACATTAAAATGCTTATTACATGATGAAGATCTTGCAAAAATCATTTTGTGACTTCTGAGCGACAAGCTCTTGAATATTTCGGCGTCAAACATTGCTGGTTATATAATACCGTCTAGTAATCTAAGTTTCGCTTCAGTGTCCTTCGATCCTGAGATAAATTTTGTTATCACGATCCTTTCCTCAGAAATGGTAACTGTTATCTCTTCAAAAGAAAAAAAGAGTGCTTCTTTTCCCCGACACATGGCATTACGAACAGAAATTAAGCCATTTCTGCCGTTAATACTCTATCTTTCTGAGAAATATAAATTTGAATTGCATTTCTGATATCTTCAAATGGAGTGTCTACAAGCCTCTTAGGACTCCTTAAGCTTCTAAGTCTGAGAAGCGCGCCTTTCATACGCATGCAATGAAAAGTTTTTTTTTCCTGTAGATCCACTCTGGTACCATCGGTACTGATTTTGTTCTCTTTCTTTTCTGCGCTCATTTCGCCACAAGTGACATCATCAACGCAGAACAGGATTCAGCAATCTTCAGAAAAATTTTAGTGGTTGGTCGGTTGTCTGGACACCATTGTCGTCATTGGTAAAATGGGTAAAAAGAATCCAATAAATTGAAGTTAAAATTAAAATTTGAACTGAAAAGGTGCAAGAATTAGCCCAGATTTATAGTACTTATCTATCCGAAAAAATAGAGTGAAAAAAATGTAAGCTGAAAATGTTTTACTTGATTGCTTGTGAACAGATCGTAGATCCCAATACCGAATATATATTTCTATTTTCATCAACACTTATTGAGAACCGAATTCATCAGTTGGAGTTCAGTGGATATTAGAATAAGGTTTTGAAGTATATATTTGACAAAATTAGAGTAGATTTTTGTTTCAAGGCCAGTAGTTATTTTCATAAGGTTCTTCAGGTAAGTTCTTCTTTGTTTTCTGAAACTTTAATAAGAATAATTTCCTGGTCTCTTGATATTAACACAGAAATATCGAAAATCAGTGTAATCGAATTCTAAGCTCCTTCACGTTTAGGGACAGCAATTCTGGTGGAGACAAAAGGATCTTTTGGCTGCATTCAATATGAAGAGCTGCCTTTTAAAGCTCATTGCTCTGATGCCACAAAATTTGCTTCTAACGAAGTATATCAATTTTGTAGAAACTTAAAAAATCAATTGACCATTGAATTTTGTTTTAATGCATTAAGAGTTCTCTTGTTTTCAATTTTTTTGCATATTTTGAGGCGATCACTTGTGCCCCTGGCTGATAAAAGCCATTTTGTGAACACACATGAGAACATGAGAATAAAAGTGCATTCGAAGAAACACTGTTGTTAAATTTTTACGAGAAGAATAAGCCAGCACCATATATCCGATTAGTTCACAGCTTGTGCCACAGACGGGCCATTTTCTGCACAATGAGAGCGTCAGTTCTGCATCCTAGAGGTGTCAAAAATGATCTTTTTTGTTTTCTTCCAGCCAATTATCAGATATGACTTTATATTTATAAAAAACATTTTTTTTGAAGAAAAAAATAAGAAGGCAACTTTGGCAGTTGTTCTATTCGTACTTCCGAATTCCAGTTCGTAGCATTTGAAACAAAAATGACGTGTCGCCTCAAGTACCCATTATAGCGCCTCGAAAACATTAAAAACATTGCATGGATCAATAAATGTGCATGGTAATTTTTTTTCTCTTTTCACATGATGCCAAATTTCTGACCTTATGAAAAATTTGATTTATTTATTAAAGTTTTGAAATGTTGAACAAAAAACTTGGGCCACTAAACGAAATGAAAAAATTGGCTTAATTGTCTTTGATCTCATTTGGTTCCTAAAAAAGGAACTCATGAGAAAAACTGAGTAAAAACAGAGCTTAATTTCTCTTGACGTTAATTTGAAAGGTTAATGTTTGAAAATGAACTCGTTTGAATAGAAAAAGTTACAGATACAAAACTAGAATAAAAATCAGGTCACCAATGATTTTGAGTTAAGGAAATCCGCAAAACGAATAATTTTTATAAAATTTTTAGTATAGTTCAAGGATTTGCTGCATGAGCAATAAGATTAGGCGATCCTCTTCAATGGTACACAAATTGATCGGAGAGTTGCAAAGGAGCTCAAAGCATTCTCTTTTTTGTTGTAGAATGAAGAGTTTTTGCTAAAAATGAAAAATTCTCATAAAAAATCCTGTTTTATTTAATTTCATCTTCCAAAACTTTGAGAAGAAAACATCAGTAATTGACAAAAAATGGATTTCAAAATCTTCGGTTCAAATGGTTTCTCACAGATCACTGAGACACAGCTTATTAGAATGATGATAAAAATGAGTTTGACAATAAAGAAAGAGAATTTCTGAAGACGAAAAGTTTACGCTTTGCGTTCCAGATATAAAAGACGAGCCAATTTAAATCATTATGATTTACCATAGAGTATCATGTACGCATGGGCGTTTTGAATATTTTTCACATGCTGCGCTGAAAACATCCCAGGTTGAGGTTTTCATTTGTCCTCGTTAATGAGAAAATGTTTGTTTTCAACGATCGAAATCAAACATCATTTTCTTAGTCTACACTTATAATCAGGTTTTGATTAAAAATTGAAATGAGCATCTAATAATTAAACCAAAAACTGCAGCGCGAAATTTACAAACTCTAACAGCAAAAGACTCCATCACAATCACAGATCCCTCTCCAAATTGGGTTTATATTTTATCCAAACCCTATGATGTTAAGATTTTTGAATTTCTTGCACTTTTTGGTTTAATAATTAGAAAATTCAAAAATTCAGTTATAAACATTGTGAAATTCAGAAAATCGAGTCAATTTTCTTCATTTTACAATGTTTATAACGGAATTGTCGAATTTTTTTGCAGATTGTGAATATTCTTTGCTCTTAGTGACTTACCTCCGACTATCAAACTAATGTATTTTATAATTCCAGGTGGAAGAATTTTATAAAAATGGTTACTGGTCGGTTAGGTTTTTACTTTATGACAAATCTCGCAAAAAGATGAAGGTTTTTAATAACATTATCATATTTGGCTGTTCAATTAATTTATGAAAAATGGCAGTATAATGATACAAAAAGTATCCTGCGACATTTTTCTGTTGTTCAATAACATTATGGCACTGTTCTGACCGTTTGTCTGCCTAAATCTCTCAAGATATCCATCCTGATTCGACAATGGAACGCAGTAAAAGTTTTTGAAAAGTCTTGCTTCATCTACCGCAAAGTTTGTCAGTCAATAAAATACAAGTAAACACCTATACAGCTGCTAGCTTGTTTTACTTTCAGAATAGATAATACTGATTTTTTTATGTACGTATTGGTTCTATAAAATATACCCCACAACAGTTCTTGGATACCACGTGGAGTGCAAAAATTTGAACATGAGAACAACAATAAAAGTTCACAACCCGAGAATCATTTTTCAATTTTACGGACTTTGTACCAATGAATATCGAAATTAAAAGATTGACATATTCGAAATTAAAAGTTGACAAGAAGGCTCGGTAATGTGCGTACGCACATAATGTTTTGACCCCGCTCACCCACATTCTTAACTTAATTGGTTACCAAATGATGAAGAGATCAAAAACACACATATCGTTCAATAAACAACCAATGGAATATAATGATGCCACGCTAGCAGGCCGATGACAGTTTTTGGTAATAGAACTACTACAAAAGACCATTAAAAATCAAAAAATAAACATTATTTACGACCACAACTCGATGTTTACAATAAAAAAAATCATAACAAAATCAAACTCGCGTCAGATAAAATCTAAACAAAACAGTTTAACCTATACTTCATTAGAAAAAATATGGGACCAGCTCTCAATGCGACTGGTTAACAAGTCGACAAAAAGTGAAAAAACAGCAAAGAGGTACAAAGTTAAAAAATTCAATTCTAATTTTGAAAAGAGTTAACTTCACAGTTATTAATGTCCTTAGATATCATCTGAAATCACTGCAATTTTCATTTATAAATCCATAAGAAGCAATTGAGACATGCCAGCATCCAATCTTTAATTGCTCAAAGTTTTAAAGCTAATGGGTTTACAATTATGGTTATAAACCAAAAAGAAAACAAAAATCCTCTAAAATGTACAAAAATAAAACAATCTCAAACATTTTATGAAGTCTCGTAGTAAAAGTAGTAAAAAAAGCCGAGGACCAAAATTTTGAAGCTAAAACTGTTACAGGGGTTAAATTATAGCTCACTGCAAACGGGTTGTGACCTGTGCTTACAAAGACTGAGCTACAGTTTGACAAAAAAAAACAGATTTAAAAAATGATGAAGCTCAAAAACCCAAGTTTGTTTTGGAAAGAAATTTTTCCAAAAGTCATAACAGAATTACGATTCCAACAAAAAGCGATGAATTAATTTTCAAAACCTCAGAAAGCCATTTGGGCTAATTAAAAATGGGACCACGCCACGACCCCACAAAATAACAAATACAAAACAAACACACAAAGAAGTCAAAACTTCGAACAATTTTACGACATCACATTATTCAAGGCACTATACTTATAAGATGTTAGCCCTAAGAAATGTAAATCATCCTTTTCTCCTCATCCTAAAATCATAGAGCCTTCCCTATAAAAAGACAACGTAGACACGATTACAAAAAGAAACCCGAAAGTTGAACAGCATATAAATCTCAAAATTTTTTTCTGAAAATGGCCGAAGCAATCAGTCACAACGTATAACAAGCGCAATAAAATTAGTTGAATCATTAAACGTAATTAAGACTTATAATCAGTGAGATCGAGTTACGTGGAGACCAAATTGAAAACAAAAAGAGACAGCTGAAAAAAACTGTTTTAAAAAACTTAATTTCAAAGTCATTGAAACAAACAGCTATGAACTGAAATCTTTATCTAGGTGGAGTTATCTGTCCTGGGGAAGCAATTGAGAACTATCATTTTCAGGTATGTGGTGGACAACATCAAAAGGAAAGACAAACATAGAAAAAACAACAAAAAACCACAAGATTTTGCGAGATAACTTGGTCTGAGCCCAAAAGCATAAACTATACAACAAAAACAATATATACAGATGCGCATTTTTCCCACGCTGTTCAATTTTCCTACTACGCTTTCGCTAAATTAGATTTGCAAACAATGTGATAATTCGGGAAGGAAACGAAATGGACTGCTAAAAAATGCAATTTTGCTCAAAAATGAAAATGAAAAAAAAATTATTTGAAAACGCGTAGTATCAAAACAAGGAATACATTAGCTGAATATAAAGCCGTTTTCAACAATAATTTACTAATCACACGGAAGTTGTATCTGCTTGTTTTTACTGAGGCTGCGCCCCAATTTGATAGAAATAAGATAAAATCGTGGCAAAGTTCAAAAACTCACCGATATTTTCTCAAAACAAGTATATTCAAAGTCATAAGAGACATTAGATCACAACTGAAAGAGTTCTCTAGGTTCATATATACCTTATAAAAATTGAACTGCATCTTTGATTGGGGACACTATTTTGTTGTGATATAAAAAGTATAACAAATGAAAGCAAAACTCAAAAAGTTCTTAAAATTTTTACGAAAACAATTGGTCAAAGCCATAAAAACAATAAGCTGAACTCTTAAACCATTTTGAAATTTTGTTGGAAATTTTTTTGCAAATAGAATCTGTCATTAATTGAGCCCTGATTTGAGATGCTTGTCAGTAATTTACATAAAAAACATTTACGAAGCGGAAATGCTTTGAAAAAAAGGTCGCGCCCCATTTAAATCTAAAAAATTTTTCATCGTAAGGATCCACGGTGAGATCAACATCAGCCCAGATGTGCTGTGCGTTTAACAAAACATTCAATTGATCAAATGATTGCGAATTAGATCAATTTTTAAACAAAATTTTCAGTTTATTAAAAAATAAATAATGTTTTTTTTTTGTAATTATCGAGTTTAAATTCGCAAAAAAAATTGCAAAATTATGATCCTGAATACTCTTGAAGCCAGCGAGATTACAACTAGCTCCTTTCTGAGCTTAAGAAGAATTCGACCGCAGTTAAAAATTGGGTTAAAAAAGCAACTGTGGTCCTATTTTTCTCGAAAAAAGTCATATTTTTGAAAAATTTAGCATAAATTCTAGACAAAAAACTCGGATCGAACAACCCAATAACCTTCTTTTAACTTTAGAGTTGAAATAATTAACAGTACAGCTAACAAATTTTTCATTTTTTTAGCAAAATTTACAAAAATTTTGTAAAAAAATACTGAAAATGTGAATAAAAACAGCAATTATTCACAAAACTTTAGACCTCGATAACTCCCTATAAAAAACGAAAAATGAAAAAAATTTTTTAATTCCTTAGTGTACGCTGGACTGGCTTTCTAAATTGAATGAACAACAAAAAGAACCCATTTGAGTATATAGTTCCTCCCTCCGCACTAAAGTGGGGGTCAGAACAAAAAACAGTTTGGAATATAAACTCCTTGACAGAGCTTAAAAAATAAGAAAGATCTTATGATGTCTAGTTTTTCCAGCTGTCCTTTAACTCCGGAACATTAAAATTACACTGAAACGGTTACGTGCAAATTAGGATGAAAAACCTCTTCATCATTGAAATGGATTATCATTGACATTGTTGTTCATCTCTTTCAGAACTACCTCTTTCTAATTAGCCCTCAAGTAAAACAAAATTGGGAATTTTAACTTGTATATTATTAATTTTAGAACTTTTTTTTACTAGTTTTTATGTTTTTAAGTTTTAAAATGTTTGGGCTAATTTGGATTTGTGTTTTAATATCAATGTAATCCATTGACGGTCTCTATCTTAATTGAGCGTCACTGAAGGAGACATCAATCACATAGTCCTTAAAATATTGTGGTTGTCAACTTTTTGTATTCTTGGCTTGTTGGCATCTTTCATGACAAAGTAGCATATTCTTGAACAGATTTTGCGTTTTCTACCGTAATCCTTAATAATAATTTTTTGGCTGACATCTTCAGAACCAGAGGAATAATTTCATGCTAACTTAAGCATACTATGCTTTTTCTACCGCAACTTTTTTGAACTTTAAAGACTTTTAACATGACACTACGATTTGGTATATGCAGACTCTGCCAGTTTCTACAAAAAGGCCTAAAGAACGATGTCACACAAATAGACCCGGGTCAAGGTTTGGTGGTGAATTATCGTAAGAATGCGGTGAAATGTGGTGAAAAAAATAATTTTCACCGCGTATTTCGTACATCTTTTTGCGGTGAATGCGGTGAATCGCGGTGAATTATTTTTTTCACCGCGTTCTCGGTGGCGGTTAATTTTTTTTTCACCGCTTAATGCGATGAATTATTTTTTTTCAACGCATCTAGCGGTGAAAAAAAATAATTCATCGCATTAAGCGGTGAAAAAAAAAATTAACCGCCACCGAGAACGCGGTGAAAAAAATAATTCACCGCGATTCACCGCATTAACCGCAAAAAGAATTAAGAAATACGCGGTGAAAATTATTTTTTTCACCGCATTTCACCGCATTTCTTACGAAAATTCACCGTGTCTTCTATGAATTCACCCTGTTAACTTTTCTTACCTGAATCAGCGCTTCAGCTGATTTTTTTGTCAAACCAGGCATCATCAGACAGCTTACTGCAGACAATCTCCATCAGCAACAATTTTTTACTGTTCAGCAACTTTTACTCATTTTTTAAAAATTATTCAAGAGTTTCAAACAAAACCGCTAGTTTTGATTAATTTCCCATTTGAGCCTCTACGCAACAACTCTAGCGCTGTTTTCCTCTTTTCAAAAACCGAAAGAATCAATCAATCAATCAATGATCAAATCGAACAAAATTCAAAGTCGGCAATATAAATAAGTACAATTCGTTCGTAAAACAAACTTCAAAATGAGAAAATCAAAAAGAGACAATGTACAGCTAAAAAGCAAACAACAAATGAAAATAAGAAAATATAACGCAGAAAAGAATTAGAGTGTTTCAAACAACCTTGGAATTTCTGCCGTTCAGTGTCCAGTGTTTGTAATTTTTTGCGCTTTTTTCTTTTTTTTTGAACTTCTCCATTACAAGACGGACTTGGCTTCTGTTCCATTGCTTTTTTACATAAACCTTCTTCATCTCGAATAGTGGCTGCCGTTCAAACCCATTGATTTCAATTTTAATAAATTCCATATAGCACAATTTTCTCGACTTTTTGCGTTGTATTTTTGACTGTGCCAACATCAAGTTGATTTTCCAATCAAAGAAGATCCAACCGTTGAAATGGTTTTGGTTTTTGCGGGCTGTTAGAAATGTCACTGCCACAACTTCCTTGAACACTTTCAAGATGTGCGACTTGGCCGTTTTCATATCCCGAGCAAGAAGACTTTTGAATCGCAACTCAAATCTCTGACGAAATCTCGACTTTTTCTTTTGAACTTTGCACTTAGTTTGTTGACATTTCAGCTTCGTTGCGTTCAGCCTTTTCTTGAAATCGTCTTTTTCTCTTATCATGGCCAATAATTTGGTCCTTTCAGGCGAGGTCACTTCCATAAACAAAAACCTGAAAATATGAAATAAAAACCAAAATGACTGCTATTTTTTACAAGAGAGCACACAAAGTAAAATCCAACAATCTAATAGTGGCACTCAATTTGAACACTCTACCTACACAGGGAATACTCCATGCCAAGTTTCGTTCAAATTGAACAACTTTTTGACCAGATTACATAGACCTGGTTTTTAAATTCGTTAATAGCAAAATTCGCAATTTTCCGTATGAAAACCTAACTTTTTTCCTAGACAAGCTATAGCAAACATTCTTTTTATTTTACACTCTAGGTACATAGGAGATAGTCCATGCCCAGTTTGGTTTGATTTGAATATTTTTTTGACCCGATAAATAAGGCCTATTTTTAAGATTCAATAATCTTAATCTATTCGAAATAATCGCATATCTCCGTATGAAATTTTAACTTTTTTCCTAGGCAAGCAATAGCAAAAATTCGTTCTGTTTTAGACTCTAGGCATGCATGGGATACTCCATACCGAGATTGGTTCGATTTGACCAACTCCTTGACCCGATGAAAAAGACCTATTTTTAAATTTGTTTATTCGAAATAATCGCAAATTTCCGTATGAAAAGCTAACTTTTCTCCTAGACAAGCTATACCAAAATTTTTTTTGTTTTACACTCTAGGTACCCATGGGATAATCCATACCGAGTCTGGTTCGATTTGAATAACTTCTTGACCCGATAAAAAAGACCTATTTTGAAAACTACTTATTTGAAATAATAGCAAATTTCCGTATGAAAAACTAACTTTTTTCCTAAGCAAACTATACCAAAAATTCTTTTTGTTTTACACTCTAGGTAACCATGGTATACTCCATTCCAAGTTTGGTTCAATTTAGACAACTCCTTGACCCGAGGAAATTTCTATATTTTTGAAAATAGAATAAGCGAAAAAGTCGATATTTCCGATTGAAATACGAATTTTTTTCTAGGCAAGCTATACCAAAAATTCTTTCTGTTTTAGACTTTAGGCACCCATGGGATACTCCATGCCGGGTTTGGTTCACTTTGGACAAATCCTTGACCCGATGAAAAAGACCTTATTTTGAAATTATTTATTCGAAAAAATCGCAAATTTCCGTATGAAAAGCTAACTTTTTCCTAGACAAGCTATAGCAAAAATTCTTTTTGTTTTACACTTTAGGTAACCATGGTATACTCCATACCAAGTTTGGTTCAATTTAGACAACTCCTTGACCCGAGGAAATTTCTATATTTTTGAAAATAGAATAAGCGAAAAAGTCGATATTTCCGATTGAAATACGAATTTTTTTCTAGGCAAGCTATACCAAAAATTCTTTCTGTTTTAGACTTTAGGCACCCATGGGATACTCCATGCCGGGTTTGGTTCACTTTGGACAAATCCTTGACCAGATGAAAAAGACCTATTTTTGAAATTATTTATTCGAAAAAATCGCAAATTTCCGTATGAAAAGCTAACTTTTTCCTAGACAAGCTATAGCAAAAATTCTTTTTGTTTTACTCTCTAGGTAACCATGGTATACTCCATACCAAGTTTGGTTCAATTTAGACAACTCCTTGACCCGACGAAATTTCTTTATTTTTGAAAATAGAATAAGCGAAAAAGTCGATATTTCCGATTGAAATACGAATTTTTTTCTAGGCAAGTTATACCAAAAATTCTTTCTGTTTTAGACTTTAGGCACCCATAGGATACTCCATGCCGGGTTTGGTTCACTTTGGACAAATCCTTGACCAGATGAAAAAGACCCTTTTTTTGAAATTATTTATTCGAAAAAATCGCAAATTTCCGTATGAAAAGCTAACTTTTTCCTAGACAAGCTATAGCAAAATTTTTTTTTGTTTTACAATCTAGGTACCCATGGGATACTCCATACCAAGTCTGGTTTGATTTGAATAACTTCTTGACCCGATAAAAAAGACCTATTTTGAAAATTACTTATTTGAAATAATAGCAAATTTCCGTATGAAAAAATAACTTTTTTCCTAGGCAAACTATACCAAAAATTCTTTTTGTTTTACAATCTAGGTACGCTTGGGATACTCCATACCAAGTTTGGTTCAATTTGGACAACTCCTTGACCCGATGAAATTTCTATATTTTTGAAAATAGAAAAAGCGAATAAAAGGCGAATAAGTCGATATTTCGGTTTGAAAGACGAACTTTTTTTCTAGGCAAGCTATACCAAAAATTCTTTTTGTTTTACACTCTAGGTACCCATGGGATACTCCATACCGAGTCTGGTTCGATTTGAATAACTTCTTGACCCGATAAAAAGACCTATTTTTCAAATTACTTATTCGAAAAAATCGCAAATTTCCGTATGAAAAGCTAACTTTTTCCTAGACAAGCTTAGCAAAAATTCTTTTGTTTTACACTCTAGGTAACCATGGTATACTCCATTCCAAGTTTGGTTCAATTTAGACAACTCCTTGACCCGACGAAATTTCTATAATTTTGAAAATAGAATAAGCGAAAAAGTCGATATTTCCGATTGAAATACGAACATTTTTTCTAGGAAAGCCATACCAAAAATTCTTTCTGTTTTGGACTTTAAGCACCCATGGGATACTCCATACCAAGTTTGGTTCAATTTGGACAACTCCTTGACCCGACGAAATTTCTATATTTTTGAAAATAGAATAAGCGAATAATAAGCGAAAAAGTTGATATTTCCGATTGAAATACAAAATTTTTTCCTAGGCAAGCTATAGCAAAAATTCCTTCTGTTTTAGACTCTAGGCATCCATGGGATACTCCATACCGGGTTTGGTTCACTTTGGACAACTCCTTGACCCGATGAAAAAGACCTGTTTTTGAAATTATTTATTCGAAAAAATCGCAAATTTCCGTATGAAAAGCTAACTTTTTCCTAGACAAGCTATAGCAAAAATTCTTTTTGTTTTACAATCTAGGTACCCATGGGATACTCCATACAAAGTTTGGTTCAATTTGGACAACTCCTTGACCCGATGAAATTTCTATAATTTTGAAAATAGAAAAAGCGAATAAAAGGCGAATAAGTCGATATTTCCGATTGAAAGACGAACTTTTTTTCTAGGCAAGCTATACCAAAAATTCTTTTTGTTTTACACTCTAGGTACCCATGGGATACTCCATACCGAGTCTGGTTCGATTTGAATATTTTCTTGACCCGATAAAAAAGACCTATTTTGAAAATTATTCATTTGAAATAATAGCAAATTTCCGTATGAAAAACTAACTTTTTTCCTAGGCAAACTATACCAAAAATTCTTTTTGTTTTACACTCTAGGTACCCATGGGATACTCCATACCAAGTTTGGTTCAATTTGGACAACTCCTTGACCCGATGAAATTTCTATATTTTTGAAAATAGAAAAAGCGAATAAAAGGCGAATAAGTCGATATTTCCGATTGAAAGACGAACTTTTTTTCTAGGCAAGCTATACAAAAAATTCTTTTTGTTTTACACTCTAGGTACCCATGGGATACTCCATTCCGAGTCTGGTTCGATTTGAATAACTTCTTGACCCGATAAAAAAGACCTATTTTTCAAATTACTTATTCGAAAAAATCGCAAAGTTCCGTATGAGATACCAACTTTTTTCCTAGCCAAGCTATAGCAAAAATGTCTTCTGTTATAGACTCTAGGTATCCATGGGATACTCAATACCAAGTTTGGTTTAATTTGGACAACTCCTTGAACCAACGAAATTTCTATATTTTTGAAAATAGAATAAGCGAATAATAGGCGAATAAGTCGACATTTCCGATTGAAATACGAACTTTTTTCTAGGCAAGTTATACCAAAAATTCTTTTTGTTTTACGCTCTAGGTACCCATGTGATACTCCATACCGAGTCTGGTTTGATTTGAATAACTTCTTGACCCGATAAAAAGACCTCTTTTTCAAATTACTTATTCGAAAAAATCGCAAAGTTCCGTATGAAATACCAACTTTTTTCCTAGGCAAGCTATAACAAAAATTCTTTCTGTTTTAGACTTTAGGCACCCATGGGATACTTCATACTGGGTTTGGTTCACTTTGGACAACTCCTTGACCCGATGAAAAAGACTTATTTTTAAAATTACTTAATTGAAATAATAGCAAATTTCCGTATGAAAAACTAACTTTTTTCCTAGGCAAACTATACCAAAAACTCTTTTTGTCTTACACTCTAGGTAACCATGGTATACTCCATACCAAGTTTTGTTCAATTTGGACAACTCCTTGACCCGACGAAATTTCTATATTTTTGAAAATAGAATAAGCGAATAATAGGCGAATAAGTCGACATTTCCGATTGAAATACGAACTTTTTTTCTAGGCAAGTTATACCAAAAATTCTTTTTGTTTTACGCTCTAGGTACCCATGTGATACTCCATACCGAGTCTGGTTTGATTTGAATAACTTCTTGACCCGATAAAAAAGACCTCTTTTTCAAATTACTTATTCGAAAAAATCGCAAAGTTCCGTATGAAATACCAACTTTTTTCCTAGGCAAGCTATAACAAAAATTCTTTCTGTTTTAGACTTTAGGCACCCATGGGATAATTCATGCTGGGTTGGGTTCACTTTGGACAACTCCTTGACCCGATGAAATAGACTTATTTTTTAAAATTACTTAATTGAAATAATAGCAATTTTTCCGTATGAAAAACTAACTTTTTTCCTAGGCAAACTATACCAAAAACTCTTTTTGTCTTACACTCTAGGTAACCATGGTATACTCCATACCAAGTTTGGTTCAATTTGGACAACTCCTTGACCCGACGAAATTTCTATATTCTTGAAAATAGAATAAGCGAAAAAGTCGAAATTTCCGATTGAAATACGAACTTTTTTCTAGGCAAACTATACCGAAAATTCTTTCTGTTTTAGACTTTAGGCACCCATGGGATACTCCATACCGGGATTGGTTCACTTTGGACAACTCCTTGACCCGATGAATAAGACCTATTTTTAAAATTACTTATTTGAAATAATAGCAAATTTCCGTATGAAAAAACTAACTTTTTCCTAGGCAAACTATACCAGAAATTCTTTTTGTTTTACACTTTAGGTAACCATGGTATACTCCATACCAAGTTTGGTTCAATTTGGACAATTCCTTGACCCGACGAAATTTCTATATTTTTGAAAATAGAATAAGCGAAAAAGTCGATATTTCGATTGACATACGAACTTTTTTTCTAGGCAAGCTGTACCAAAAATTCTTTCTGTTTTAGACTTTAGGCACCCATGGGAAACTCCATACCGGGTTTGGTTCACTTTGGACAACTCCTTGACCCGATGAAAAAGACCTATTTTTAAAATTACTTAATTGAAATAATAGCAAATTTCCGTATGAAAAACTAACTTTTTTTCCTAGGCAAACTATACCAAAAACTCTTTTTGTCTTACACTCTAGGTAACCATGGTATATACCATACCAAGTTTGGTTCAATTTGGACAACTCCTTGACCCGACGAAATTTCTATTTTTTTGAAAATAGAATAAAGCGAAAAAGTCGATATTTCCGATTGAAATACGAACTTTTTTCTAGGCAAACTATACCAAAAATTCTTTCTGTTTTAGACTTTAGGCACCCATGGGATACTCCATACCGGGTTTGGTTCACTTTGGACAACTCCTTGACCCGATGAAAAAGACCTATTTTTAAAATTACTTATTTGAAATAATAGCAAATTTCCGTATGAAAAACTAACTTTTTTCCTAGGAAATCTATACCAAAAATTTTTTTGTTTTACACTCTAGGTACCCATGGGATAATCCATACCGAGTTTGGTTCGATTTGAATAACTTCTTGACCCGATAAAAAGACCTGTTTTGAAAATTACTTATTTGAAATAATAGCAAATTTCCGTATGAGAAACTAACTTTTTCCTAGGCAAAATATACCAAAAATTCTTTTTGTTTTGCACTCTGAGTAACCATGGTATACTCCATACCAAGTTTGATTCAATTTGGACAACTCCTTGACCCGACGAAATTTCTATATTTTTTAAAATAGAATAAGCGAAAAAGTCGATATTTCGATTGAAATACGAACTTTTTTTCTAGGCAAGCTACACCAAAAATTCTTTCTGT